>NC_133584.1:61868491-62193730 GCF_964106895.1 Numenius arquata | reverse complement strand
AGCTCCTTCAACCGCTCTTCATAGGATTTGTTTTCCAGGCCCTTCACCAGCTTCGTTGCCCTCCTCTGCACTCGCTCCAGCACCTCGACATCTCTCTTGGATTGAGGTGCCCAAAACCGGACGCAATACTCCAGGTGTGGCCTCACCAGTGCCGAGTACAGGGGCACAATCGCCTCCCTACTTCTGCTGCTCACGCTGTTTCTAATACAAGCCAGGATGCCGTTGGCTTTCGTGGCCACCTGGGCACACTGCCGGCTCACGTTCAGCCGCTTGTCCATTAGAACCCCCAGGTCTCTTTCTTCCAGGTGGTTTTCCAGCCACGTTTCCCCAAGCCTGTAGCGCTGCTCGGGGTTATTGTGGCCCACGCGCAGAACCTGGCGCTCGCCCTTGTTGAAACTCATACCACTGATGTTGGCCCAACGATCCAATCTACCTAAGTCTCTCTGTAGAGCTTCCCTATCCTCCTGGGAATCAACACTCCTGCTTAAAGCGCTTTTGAAAGCGCTTGGACGCCGGCAAGAGAGAGCAGAGGGGAGGGCCAGTTTGGAAATCCCTTCTAGCGATAGGCTCTCTTTGCAGTCTGGAACCATCTACAGCACAGGCGTTTACGCCTCCGCACTGACCGACCCGTGGGTAAGACTTAGGGAAAACGGATGCTCTTGATACACTTCGACAGAACGTCTGCTAAGAGTCACATCTGTTTAGACTTACAGATTAACACGCACGATAGACAACATCCAATTGGACTAGCGACCTGTCCAGACATCCGCTTTGACGCTTCAATCTCTCTTTATAAATAAATCTTTTAAAAAATCTTTCCGTCGTCTAAACTCCCATTAAATAATACAGAATCCTTAGAGATACGGGTTGGTATTTGGAACTCCTTTTATATACGTAAGGGAATATTATTTTTCAACACACAGAAAAATGAGAGATTGTTCTCTACTCCAATGCCTCACCCCCGCATATACAGCTTTTAACATTTTTTAAACACCACCGCCCAAAACCCCAACCACCTGCCCCGCACCAAGTTTTCAGGCGTTTGGGGGCCGTGACCCACCCTCTTGTGGGGGGAACCCCACTTAACCCCCACTCACCTGCTCCTCCGCCGCACCGTCGCTCCCCCGCTGACATCCGGCTGCCCCAAATGACATCATCACACCACCACCACCACCCCCCCCCCACACCGTTTTTTTTAATTCGCCCCAAAAAATGCACCGAACGACCAGACCCAGGGCTGGCCCCTTCCCCTCAGGCGGCTCCACCACCGGCTGCAAACCCGGGCCGGGGCATCTGTCGAGCAGCACGAGACGCGGACAACGAGGCACCTGCAAAACAAACAGCAAACCCCAACCGGAGATCAGCATCATCAAACGAAAGAGCACCGAAGAGAGTAGAGGAATTCCCTCCGGCCGAGGGACAGGACAGGAGCTGAGCTACAGGAGGATTGCGGGGAAACAGCTCCGCTCCAAAGACGGCACGGCCTGCCAAAGCCGGAGCCATCCCGACGCTTCAGGTCCCTATTCAGACTGACCCGTGCCACTTGCAACACCTTCTCAGCCTAACAGCGTAACAAACCCTCCGCCCGCTGGGGGGAAGCGCCTCCTCCCTTCCCTTTCCCTGCCGCTGGAAAGCTCTGCGCGCGTTTAGATACGGCCAAGAAAAATACTCACGCTAGAAAAGCCTCGGGTTTTTTCTTCGGCGCTAATTCAACTGGCACAGCTCCGAACCCCCACCGTTGCGCTCTCCGTCTCCAGAACGCGCAGTTGTCATTTGACCGGGGGCTGCTTTCTCTCCTACCCAAGGAGGAGGGACATCTGGCCGGCGGCACTGCCTGAGAGAGATGCTACCGCACTGCCGGGGAAACGCGACGCTGAAAGCCAGGCAGAAATCAGGTTCTTCAGAGCGCTCCGCCTAAAGAAAAGGGGGGGGAAAAACAAAAAACAAAAAAACTAGAAAAAAAACCCAACCAAAAACCCAACCCGTTACCTTCAGTCGCCTCTCTTTTCAAAGATTTGGAACAAATACCTCGCCGCTTAGGGACGCCTAAGACGCTGTAGGCTACAGCCGGTGGACGGTTGCCGTTTAAAGCCTGCAAGTCAGTTTGCACGTTATACGACTTTAACCCTTTTTTTAAAGTCTCCTTTACGATAGAAAAAACCAGGAAGGTAAGAGATTCCCCAAACGGCTGTACTTTTGGCGGGGGGAAATCCAATCCCCGGTGCCGCGATCCACCAGGCTACCGAAAACGACCGGCGGACCGGCCAAGGCTTTTGGCTGTGCCGAACACGCAGAGGAACAGGGTTTGGCCGTGTCCCCGCTGTTACGGGGGACCCAGAGCCCAAAGGCCGGCCATGCCATCGGCCGTCGGAAGAGGTGCCGCGCTCGGGCCTTTGGAAGGACATCGTCTTTCTTTTTGTCCCTATTTAATAGAGCGCGCGACGTCTCCTCGCTGATGACTTCTGCTGCCCAGCGCATCGTCTCCGAGGATCCCCTCTCGTGGGAACTTCAGGAGAGGCAACCGCTTGGCACGAGAAACCGGTGCCCTTTCAGAAAGGGAAACCTCCTTCCGACTGACGTCCAAATGACACGCCGTAGGCTACGGACAACGGACGTTCCTGGAAGGCTCGACTCACCTAAGCCACCTCAGGACTCGCCGCCACCAGTGACGAGGCTGATGATGCTCCTTGGTTCGTGGCAAAGCCTGGAAAACAGGCAGAAGCGGCGCCGGTTCGTCCCGTTTTGTCCACGTCTCTTCGTTGACCGCCCCGGCTTTCAGCGCAGATGCCATGAAAGAGGAGTGACAAAGAAAAGGCGAGGTCAGGCAGCAAAAGAGCTCTGCAGGCTGCCACCTGCAGTCAACCGCGCACCCTGTTTTGGAAGCCACACGCCCGCCCGCCCGCCCGCCACCCCCCGCCCAAAACAAACAAACAAACAAACAAACAAAGAGACAAGAACCCCGGCACCTGGCCTCTTTCTTGTCTTCAGGAGCTCATCCTGAAGCTCATCGCTTCTGTCTTGTCAGAGCAGGAAGCGCAGACCATCTGTATCCCGAGGACACCTGACCGGGATTAACACGTGTCCAGAGGTAGTCCCCATCTCTACGAGCGTGTCGCTTTGGTGCTTTTAATAATCCTAACTCGACGGTAGTCACTGGGACGGTCCTTTACGGTGGCTTCTTCAGACTTCTGGATCGCCAGTCCCAGTATTTCCATTTCATCCTACCAAAAAAAACCCCAAAGCACGTTACAGCTGCACATAACATTTTCTGCACGTTCTTGTACGAGTATTTAAGGCGTAGGAGAAAGAGAAGATCTGAAAGGCAGAAGAGGCATTCAAAAACCGTGCAACTATGAAAAAGTAAAGCAGCTCTCTCGGAAAAGCACGAGAAACGGCCATAAAAGGTATACTTATGAAATACGCCAAGTAATATCGGGGCACCAAAATATACTATATAGGAAGGCTAGGTGGCTCATTTGATAGAAATTCGATGTAAATCTAAGACAGTACCGAGAATTCTGTCTGTAAATGGGTAATATTCGGCACCACTCGGCTCTAAAATTGCCGCTGCGCCTGCCTGTTAAAAATCCTACTTTAAAAGCATCTAGTACGAACCTTAAAGTTTTCATCACAGTTACAGCCATCTTTCACCTTAAAGCATGCTTTACATTGCTGCTGCAGCCTATCTGCCAACTTGGAGTGTACACATCTGGGTATACACGCTTGTAATTCAGGACGATTCCCACAAATCGTTTCTGTGCAGAAAAACAGGCCTCGTTTCATTATGCAATCAAATTTGAAATTTTTTTTCTCGGGAGAAGTTTTGCCTTTTTAACTGTGAGAATTTTAACTAGGAATTCACACGCTACCCATGCCTCAAATTATGAGGAGACGCATCACAAAACGAACTCAAAACGAACATCCCGGATTCAGGAAAACTAATTGTGCCTCCCCCCTCCGTGGAACGTGTCCGTAGGACAGGAGCGGGCACCCGCTTTGCCACAGAAGCAGACGGATGCGGAATTGCTCCACGCGTGTCGGTTAACACACATTCGGCTAATGGCCCACCACTCCTTGTACGCACAGGCTGACGACAGCCAGGTCGCCCGGTACGGGCTGAACACTTTGCAGGATTTGTTACAAACCTTTTTAGTGAAATAGATTTTGAAACCCCAGGAAACACACCCCTACCTCCGAGAATTGTAAGGCAATAAATACTTTGACAACTTACATTTCACGTCTATCCATGTATGTCCCATTACTGTCTGTGGTCATAAACTATCTAATATAGAATACTAAACGTTGCTACCATTTAAGAACCGAACGACAGCAACTGAACTGAACCGAAAGGAAGAGCTTTTCTTTGAAAATCGCAGTGCCACCTGAGAAGAAGCTGAAGACTGAAAATCGGGCGAGAGAATCACGCAAAAATATCAGCCTTGCTCTAAAAGCAAGACAGGAGAAAACCCACCAAAAAATAAAATGCAGTTCAATTGACCCAAAGGTCACCAAACAAGACAGGCAAAAAGCTTCACAACACACAGCGTTTGCACCGCTGTCGCTTTTCTGGCTTTTGCTGGGCCTAAGAGGTTGCTGTGACTTCCTCGAGCTGCCCTTCTGCGGTCACCAGATTGTTTCAGGGGAGACAGACGTCTCCCGGGGAGGCGCACGCAGAGAGCGCCGCTACGTCTCGGCTGTGACCCCTTGGTCACTGCGTTCCTGCGGTGCCCGTACCCGTGCTACCAACAGGATGTCACAAAAGGACGCAAGAGCAGGGGGAATCGCTACAGGAGTCCTGAATGTTTCCACGGGCTTTTGAAAACCCCATTTTCTAAATTAAGTTACGCGAGGGAGTCTTTTTGAAAGTTACGAGGCTTCTGTGTGTCTGCTACTAAAAACATCCAACCGACCGACTCAAAAAACACCCAGAACACACTTTCCCCACGTTCCCCCGACACCGTAGCCTTTCATCTCGGGGGATTTCCTTTCCTGCCTTGCGAACGGATGCAGGTTAGGGACACCATAAAACAGCTTCCCTAGGGTATCCGAACGGCTGTCAGCGTACCATTTAGATCCCTTGAGTACAAGCAATAGCGCGCGTTACCTCTCCGGTTTGATGCTCGCTGACAGGCCGAATCCTTTGTGGAACCTTAAGCTGTTGTTCCGGCTTCCCTATCTCTTGCTGGAAAAGGTCTCTCTCCTGCTCTCGGTCAATTGCTCGCTCCTGAAAGTGACGAAACAGTGAGGATGCACCATTTCACGTAAAAACTGTCTAAATTAAGGATATTACAGCTTCTCGCTTCTTTTAACACGAGGCTGCTAACGGTACGTCAGTAGCATTATTACATGTCAGTACGAGCCGGCAACGCGCGCTGGCAGCCCAGAAAGCCAACCCCACCCTGGGCTGCATCAAGAGAAGCGTGGCCAGCGGGTCACGGGAGGCGATTCTACCCCCCTCTACTCTGCGCGCGCGAGACCCCACCTGGCGTACGGTGTCCAGCTTTGGAGTCCTCGACACGGGAAGGACGTGGACCTGTTGGAAGGGGCCCAGCGGAGGGCCACGAAAACCATCGGAGGGACGGAGCACCTCCCCTGTGAAGAGAGACTGAGAGAGCTGGGGTTGTTCAGCCTGGAGAAGAGAAGGCTCCGGGGAGACCTCAGAGCAGCCTTCCAATATCTGAAGGGAGCCTACGGGAGAGCCGGAGAGGGACTCTCTGTCGGGAAAGGTAGCGACAGGACAAGGGGTAACGGTTTTAAATCGGAAGAGGGGAGATTCAGACTAGATGTTAGGAGGAAATTCTTTACCGTGAGGGTGGTGAGGCACTGGAACAGGTTGCCCGGGGAAGCTGTGGATGCCCCATCCCTGGAAGTGTTTAAGGCCAGGCTGGACGGGGCTTTGAGCAACCCGCTCTAGTGGAGGCGTCCCTGCCCAAGGCAGGGGGGCTGCAACACGATGATCTTGAAGGTCCCTTCCAACTCTAACCATTCTATGATTCTATGGTTTTTAAGGTGGCAGAACCTCTTGCGACTTCCATTAACAAAAACTACTCTCACCATTCGGGGCAACAAATCTCACATTTTTGAATAAAAACACGAGGACGGCACTGATACAGCCAGTATTATTTCACAAAAAGGACAGTTTTGTCTCTTCTGTTCAAAGCGCAGCATACAAATAGCAATAGGCCAGTATTTTATGGTCTCCTTTCCTCGCGTTCATCCTTCATATATGTAGCATAAATAGGAATTAAGAATAGAAATTAACTTTGTGTTCATACTGAGGAGGAGCCAATGGGAAAAAAGAAATTCTAAATTTTGCATTTCAGTGTTACTTTTGACCAGCTGCAGTTGTTATATCCCACTCTGATATTTGGGGAATACATCTTTATACTGGAAATAAGGCACAGCCGCTGGCATCCGGTGAAATGTCACCTTTAAATGCCACTTTGCTGAACAGACAAACCTGATCAGACGCATTGAAATAAACTAGCTCAAGTAGCTGATACACAGAGGAATGCTCTGTCTAGCAACAGAAGCTTTTGCAAAAATGGAGGAAGCCAGAACAAAGCTGCAACAGTTACAAGTTGCAGATTTGAAAACCTCACCTGCTGTTTGAGCACCCCGCAGCCCGCCCAGCCCCTGCTTTCCCCCGCAGCCCCCAACGCCCTCCTGCCCACCCCCCGTGCAGAACCAGCCAAAACGGCTTCTGCTCTCCGCCCCCAAACCGCATCACTTACTGCCCCCTTCCGAGCCCCAAAACCCAGCCGCTGAGCCTCTGCTCAAGTCCCCAAAACGCCGGACTCCACCCCCGCCCCTCAGCCCAAAGCCACACGACTCCCTCTCCGGCTGAAGCCCCAACACCAGCCACGCGAGCCCGTTTGCCAGCCCCAGGAGCCGCGAGCACCTCCCCAGACGCCTCAGCCCGCCCCCCCGCAACGCCGTCTCCCCTCGGAGCCGCCTCGGGACCCCGGCCGCCTTCCCCGCGCCCCCCCGCTGGCCTCGACGCTGTCCAGCTGCCTCGCGACGCTGTCCAGCTGCCTCGCGACGCTGTCCAGCGGCACCGCGACGCTGTCCAGCGGCACCGCGACGCTGTCCGGCTGCCCGGTGCTTTCCGCCCGCGCCGGTCCGGTGCGGTGCGGTGCGGTCCGCGCCGCGCCGCAGCCGCTTCTGCGCGCGCCGCCATTTTCCCCCGGCCCCCTCCGCTTCCGGAGCGGCTCGGCCCGCCCATGCGGCGCGCCCATTGGTCACGGCGCCGGAAGCGGCTTCCGTCCTCGGGGAGCCCGTCCCATTGGTCGGTCGCGCCGTCAATCTTCAGCGCCTCCCACCCCGGCCAATCGGAGCGCGGCAGGCGATCCGACCAATCGGAGCGCGGCGGTCGCGCTGTGATTGGCTCGTCCTCCTGTCAATCCGCCAGGGGGCGGTTGCCATGGTGAGGACGCCCCGCCCGGTGGCGCATGCGCAGTAGTGAGGGCGGCGCCGTGCTCGCTACTGCCCCCTCGTGGACAAAAAGCGGTACTGCAGGTACGCAGGTACAGGGCGGGGGGGGGGGGGGGGGGACGCGCATGCCCAGTAGAAAGGGGGGCGCTGCGCTCGCCGCCGCTGCCGCCCGTGCCAGCAGAAACCGGCGGTGCGGCTCGGGGAGCGGGGGGAGGCGGGACCGGGGAAGGTTCCCTTTTCCCCAAATTAGGGAAAATGTTATTCATGTTCGGGGTTCAATTTGGGGGTTCAATTTACGGTTCTGCAGCGTCAGCCCCCGCATGGGCGCCGTCCCCGGCGGCGGGGAAGGGCAAGAAAAACCCTAACAAAACCCTGAAGTCTTTTCCGTTGCGGAAAAGCACCGAAAAAAACCCCAAATTGAATAATTTTCCCCAATTTGGGGAAAATGGAACCTCCCAGGGCTCCGCCTTCCCCCCCCGCATCCGCCGAGCTGCAGCGCCGGTTTCTGCTGGCACGGGCGGCAGCGGCGAGCGCAGCGCCCCCCCCCCCCCGTCCACTGCGCATGCGGCCGGACCCCCCTACCCCCGTACCTGCAGTACCGCTTTTTGTCCACAAGCGGCGGCAGCAGCGAGGGCGGCGCCACTCTTTCCACTGCGCATGCGCGCCCCCCCACCTGCAGTACCGATTTTTGTCCACAAGGCGGCAGTAGCGAGCACGGCGCCGCCCTTACTACTGCGCATGCGCGACCAGGCGGGGCTTCCTCACCATGGCAACCGCCCCCGGGCGGATTGACAGGAGGACGAGCCAATCACAACGCGACCGCCGCGCTCCGATTGGTCGGATCGCCTGCCGCGCTCCGATTGGCCGGAGTGGGACGTCAATGGCGGTTGCCATGGTGAGGACGCCCCGCCCGGTGGCGCATGCGCAGTAGTGAGGGCGGCGCCGTCCTTACTACTGCGCATGCGCGACCGGGCGGGGCTTCCTCACCATGGCAACCGCCCCCCGGGCGGATTGACAGGAGGACGAGCCAATCACAACGCGACCGCCCCGCTCCGATTGGTCGGATCGCCTGCCGCGCTCCGATTGGCCGGACTGGGAGGCGCTGGAGATTGACGGCGCGATCCACCAATGGGACGGGGGCTCCTAGAGGACGGACGCCGCTTACGGCACCGCGACCAATGGGCGCGCGGTATGGGCGGGCCGAGCCGCTCCGGAACCGGAGGGGGCCGGGGGAAAACGGCGGCCAGCCCAGAAATCGCTGCGGACCGGTCCGCAGCGGGCGGAAAGCACCGGGCAGCGCCCACGCCCCCTTCCTTGTCCCCCTCTGAGACCTCACCGGGGCCATGAGCGGTGACCGCTCTCAGCCCGCTTCCCTCCACCCAGGGACCGTGACCACTTACCGGCGGGCAGGCCTTCCCGCTCTCTGCCCTGTCCCCGCTCGCAGTCCGGGCAGCCGCAGCCGTCGCCTCGGCGCCAAAAACCTCCGGTGTTCGCCCCGCAACCAGCCCCAGGGACGCCGCGGCGCTCTGCGCGTGGCCCCGGGGGCCGTGGGGGCGACAGCAGCCAGTCCGCCGGCGTCCAGGAAGGCAGGCGGGGGTGCCGCCTTATCCACCACAGAGACATCGGGGAGCTTTGCGTCCCTGCAGGAAAACGGGGCTGCGTTTTTTTCCTCCTGTCCCGCTGCACCGATCCAGCTCCCCAGGGCGGGAGGGGAAACGGGGGAAGGGGCTGCTTTTCATAGAATCATAGAATCGTCTAGGTTGCAAGAGACCCTTGGGATCATCGAGTCCAACCATCTACCCTACTCTACAAAGTTCTCCCCTACACCATATCCCCCAACACCACATCTCAACGGTTCTTAAACACATCCAGGGATGGTGACTCGACCACCTCCCTGGGTAGCCTGTTCCAATGCCCGACCACTCCCTCTGTGAAACATTCTTTCCTAATGTCCAGTCTAAACCTACCCTGTTGGAGCTTGAAGCCGTTCCCTCTCGTTCTGTCATTACCTACCCGTGCCAGGAGACCAGCACCGACCTCTCTACAGTGTCCTTTCAAGTAGGTTTAGAGAGTGACGAGGTCTCCCCTCAGCCCCCTCTTCCTCATACTAAACAGTCCCAGCTCCTTCAACCGCTCTTCATAGGATTCGTTTTCCAGGCCCTTCACCAGCTTCGTTGCCCTCCTCTGCACTCGCTCCAGCACCTCGACATCTCTCTTGGATTGAGGTGCCCAAAACCGGACGCAATACTCCAGGTGTGGCCTCACCAGTGCCGAGTACAGGGGCACAATCGCCTCCCTACTTCTGCTGCTCACGCTGTTTCTAATACAAGCCAGGATGCCGTTGGCTTTCGTGGCCACCTGGGCACACTGCCGGCTCACGTTCAGCCGCTTGTCCATTAGAACCCCCAGGTCTCTTTCTTCCAGGTGGTTTTCCAGCCACGTTTCCCCAAGCCTGTAGCGCTGCTCGGGGTTATTGTGGCCCACGCGCAGAACCTGGCGCTCGCCCTTGTTGAAACTCATACCACTGATGTTGGCCCAACGATCCAATCTACCTAAGTCTCTCTGTAGAGCTTCCCTATCCTCCTGGGAATCAACACTCCTGCTTAAAGCGCTTTTGAAAGCGCTTGGACGCCGGCAAGAGAGAGCAGAGGGGAGGGCCAGTTTGGAAATCCCTTCTAGCGATAGGCTCTCTTTGCAGTCTGGAACCATCTACAGCACAGGCGTTTACGCCTCCGCACTGACCGACCCGTGGGTAAGACTTAGGGAAAACGGATGCTCTTGATACACTTCGACAGAACGTCTGCTAAGAGTCACATCTGTTTAGACTTACAGATTAACACGCACGATAGACAACATCCAATTGGACTAGCGACCTGTCCAGACATCCGCTTTGACGCTTCAATCTCTCTTTATAAATAAATCTTTTAAAAAATCTTTCCGTCGTCTAAACTCCCATTAAATAATACAGAATCCTTAGAGATACGGGTTGGTATTTGGAACTCCTTTTATATACGTAAGGGAATATTATTTTTCAACACACAGAAAAATGAGAGATTGTTCTCTACTCCAATGCCTCACCCCCGCATATACAGCTTTTAACATTTTTTAAACACCACCGCCCAAAACCCCAACCACCTGCCCCGCACCAAGTTTTCAGGCGTTTGGGGGCCGTGACCCACCCTCTTGTGGGGGGAACCCCACTTAACCCCCACTCACCTGCTCCTCCGCCGCACCGTCGCTCCCCCGCTGACATCCGGCTGCCCCAAATGACATCATCACACCACCACCACCACCCCCCCCCCACACCGTTTTTTTTAATTCGCCCCAAAAAATGCACCGAACGACCAGACCCAGGGCTGGCCCCTTCCCCTCAGGCGGCTCCACCACCGGCTGCAAACCCGGGCCGGGGCATCTGTCGAGCAGCACGAGACGCGGACAACGAGGCACCTGCAAAACAAACAGCAAACCCCAACCGGAGATCAGCATCATCAAACGAAAGAGCACCGAAGAGAGTAGAGGAATTCCCTCCGGCCGAGGGACAGGACAGGAGCTGAGCTACAGGAGGATTGCGGGGAAACAGCTCCACTCCAAAGACGGCACGGCCTGCCAAAGCCGGAGCCATCCCGACGCTTCAGGTCCCTATTCAGACTGACCCGTGCCACTTGCAACACCTTCTCAGCCTAACAGCGTAACAAACCCTCCGCCCGCTGGGGGGAAGCGCCTCCTCCCTTCCCTTTCCCTGCCGCTGGAAAGCTCTGCGCGCGTTTAGATACGGCCAAGAAAAATACTCACGCTAGAAAAGCCTCGGGTTTTTTCTTCGGCGCTAATTCAACTGGCACAGCTCCGAACCCCCACCGTTGCGCTCTCCGTCTCCAGAACGCGCAGTTGTCATTTGACCGGGGGCTGCTTTCTCTCCTACCCAAGGAGGAGGGACATCTGGCCGGCGGCACTGCCCGAGAGAGATGCTACCGCACTGCCGGGGAAACGCGACGCTGAAAGCCAGGCAGAAATCAGGTTCTTCAGAGCGCTCCGCCTAAAGAAAAGGGGGGGGAAAAACAAAAAACAAAAAAACTAGAAAAAAAACCCAACCAAAAACCCAACCCGTTACCTTCAGTCGCCTCTCTTTTCAAAGATTTGGAACAAATACCTCGCCGCTTAGGGACGCCTAAGACGCTGTAGGCTACAGCCGGTGGACGGTTGCCGTTTAAAGCCTGCAAGTCAGTTTGCACGTTATACGACTTTAACCCTTTTTTTAAAGTCTCCTTTACGATAGAAAAAACCAGGAAGGTAAGAGATTCCCCAAACGGCTGTACTTTTGGCGGGGGGAAATCCAATCCCCGGTGCCGCGATCCACCAGGCTACCGAAAACGACCGGCGGACCGGCCAAGGCTTTTGGCTGTGCCGAACACGCAGAGGAACAGGGTTTGGCCGTGTCCCCGCTGTTACGGGGGACCCAGAGCCCAAAGGCCGGCCATGCCATCGGCCGTCGGAAGAGGTGCCGCGCTCGGGCCTTTGGAAGGACATCGTCTTTCTTTTTGTCCCTATTTAATAGAGCGCGCGACGTCTCCTCGCTGATGACTTCTGCTGCCCAGCGCATCGTCTCCGAGGATCCCCTCTCGTGGGAACTTCAGGAGAGGCAACCGCTTGGCACGAGAAACCGGTGCCCTTTCAGAAAGGGAAACCTCCTTCCGACTGACGTCCAAATGACACGCCGTAGGCTACGGACAACGGACGTTCCTGGAAGGCTCGACTCACCTAAGCCACCTCAGGACTCGCCGCCACCAGTGACGAGGCTGATGATGCTCCTTGGTTCGTGGCAAAGCCTGGAAAACAGGCAGAAGCGGCGCCGGTTCGTCCCGTTTTGTCCACGTCTCTTCGTTGACCGCCCCGGCTTTCAGCGCAGATGCCATGAAAGAGGAGTGACAAAGAAAAGGCGAGGTCAGGCAGCAAAAGAGCTCTGCAGGCTGCCACCTGCAGTCAACCGCGCACCCTGTTTTGGAAGCCACACGCCCGCCCGCCCGCCCGCCACCCCCCGCCCAAAACAAACAAACAAACAAACAAACAAAGAGACAAGAACCCCGGCACCTGGCCTCTTTCTTGTCTTCAGGAGCTCATCCTGAAGCTCATCGCTTCTGTCTTGTCAGAGCAGGAAGCGCAGACCATCTGTATCCCGAGGACACCTGACCGGGATTAACACGTGTCCAGAGGTAGTCCCCATCTCTACGAGCGTGTCGCTTTGGTGCTTTTAATAATCCTAACTCGACGGTAGTCACTGGGACGGTCCTTTACGGTGGCTTCTTCAGACTTCTGGATCGCCAGTCCCAGTATTTCCATTTCATCCTACCAAAAAAAACCCCAAAGCACGTTACAGCTGCACATAACATTTTCTGCACGTTCTTGTACGAGTATTTAAGGCGTAGGAGAAAGAGAAGATCTGAAAGGCAGAAGAGGCATTCAAAAACCGTGCAACTATGAAAAAGTAAAGCAGCTCTCTCGGAAAAGCACGAGAAACGGCCATAAAAGGTATACTTATGAAATACGCCAAGTAATATCGGGGCACCAAAATATACTATATAGGAAGGCTAGGTGGCTCATTTGATAGAAATTCGATGTAAATCTAAGACAGTACCGAGAATTCTGTCTGTAAATGGGTAATATTCGGCACCACTCGGCTCTAAAATTGCCGCTGCGCCTGCCTGTTAAAAATCCTACTTTAAAAGCATCTAGTACGAACCTTAAAGTTTTCATCACAGTTACAGCCATCTTTCACCTTAAAGCATGCTTTACATTGCTGCTGCAGCCTATCTGCCAACTTGGAGTGTACACATCTGGGTATACACGCTTGTAATTCAGGACGATTCCCACAAATCGTTTCTGTGCAGAAAAACAGGCCTCGTTTCATTATGCAATCAAATTTGAAATTTTTTTTCTCGGGAGAAGTTTTGCCTTTTTAACTGTGAGAATTTTAACTAGGAATTCACACGCTACCCATGCCTCAAATTATGAGGAGACGCATCACAAAACGAACTCAAAACGAACATCCCGGATTCAGGAAAACTAATTGTGCCTCCCCCCTCCGTGGAACGTGTCCGTAGGACAGGAGCGGGCACCCGCTTTGCCACAGAAGCAGACGGATGCGGAATTGCTCCACGCGTGTCGGTTAACACACATTCGGCTAATGGCCCACCACTCCTTGTACGCACAGGCTGACGACAGCCAGGTCGCCCGGTACGGGCTGAACACTTTGCAGGATTTGTTACAAACCTTTTTAGTGAAATAGATTTTGAAACCCCAGGAAACACACCCCTACCTCCGAGAATTGTAAGGCAATAAATACTTTGACAACTTACATTTCACGTCTATCCATGTATGTCCCATTACTGTCTGTGGTCATAAACTATCTAATATAGAATACTAAACGTTGCTACCATTTAAGAACCGAACGACAGCAACTGAACTGAACCGAAAGGAAGAGCTTTTCTTTGAAAATCGCAGTGCCACCTGAGAAGAAGCTGAAGACTGAAAATCGGGCGAGAGAATCACGCAAAAATATCAGCCTTGCTCTAAAAGCAAGACAGGAGAAAACCCACCAAAAAATAAAATGCAGTTCAATTGACCCAAAGGTCACCAAACAAGACAGGCAAAAAGCTTCACAACACACAGCGTTTGCACCGCTGTCGCTTTTCTGGCTTTTGCTGGGCCTAAGAGGTTGCTGTGACTTCCTCGAGCTGCCCTTCTGCGGTCACCAGATTGTTTCAGGGGAGACAGACGTCTCCCGGGGAGGCGCACGCAGAGAGCGCCGCTACGTCTCGGCTGTGACCCCTTGGTCACTGCGTTCCTGCGGTGCCCGTACCCGTGCTACCAACAGGATGTCACAAAAGGACGCAAGAGCAGGGGGAATCGCTACAGGAGTCCTGAATGTTTCCACGGGCTTTTGAAAACCCCATTTTCTAAATTAAGTTACGCGAGGGAGTCTTTTTGAAAGTTACGAGGCTTCTGTGTGTCTGCTACTAAAAACATCCAACCGACCGACTCAAAAAACACCCAGAACACACTTTCCCCACGTTCCCCCGACACCGTAGCCTTTCATCTCGGGGGATTTCCTTTCCTGCCTTGCGAACGGATGCAGGTTAGGGACACCATAAAACAGCTTCCCTAGGGTATCCGAACGGCTGTCAGCGTACCATTTAGATCCCTTGAGTACAAGCAATAGCGCGCGTTACCTCTCCGGTTTGATGCTCGCTGACAGGCCGAATCCTTTGTGGAACCTTAAGCTGTTGTTCCGGCTTCCCTATCTCTTGCTGGAAAAGGTCTCTCTCCTGCTCTCGGTCAATTGCTCGCTCCTGAAAGTGACGAAACAGTGAGGATGCACCATTTCACGTAAAAACTGTCTAAATTAAGGATATTACAGCTTCTCGCTTCTTTTAACACGAGGCTGCTAACGGTACGTCAGTAGCATTATTACATGTCAGTACGAGCCGGCAACGCGCGCTGGCAGCCCAGAAAGCCAACCCCACCCTGGGCTGCATCAAGAGAAGCGTGGCCAGCGGGTCACGGGAGGCGATTCTACCCCCCTCTACTCTGCGCGCGCGAGACCCCACCTGGCGTACGGTGTCCAGCTTTGGAGTCCTCGACACGGGAAGGACGTGGACCTGTTGGAAGGGGCCCAGCGGAGGGCCACGAAAACCATCGGAGGGACGGAGCACCTCCCCTGTGAAGAGAGACTGAGAGAGCTGGGGTTGTTCAGCCTGGAGAAGAGAAGGCTCCGGGGAGACCTCAGAGCAGCCTTCCAATATCTGAAGGGAGCCTACGGGAGAGCCGGAGAGGGACTCTCTGTCGGGAAAGGTAGCGACAGGACAAGGGGTAACGGTTTTAAATCGGAAGAGGGGAGATTCAGACTAGATGTTAGGAGGAAATTCTTTACCGTGAGGGTGGTGAGGCACTGGAACAGGTTGCCCGGGGAAGCTGTGGATGCCCCATCCCTGGAAGTGTTTAAGGCCAGGCTGGACGGGGCTTTGAGCAACCCGCTCTAGTGGAGGCGTCCCTGCCCAAGGCAGGGGGGCTGCAACACGATGATCTTGAAGGTCCCTTCCAACTCTAACCATTCTATGATTCTATGGTTTTTAAGGTGGCAGAACCTCTTGCGACTTCCATTAACAAAAACTACTCTCACCATTCGGGGCAACAAATCTCACATTTTTGAATAAAAACACGAGGACGGCACTGATACAGCCAGTATTATTTCACAAAAAGGACAGTTTTGTCTCTTCTGTTCAAAGCGCAGCATACAAATAGCAATAGGCCAGTATTTTATGGTCTCCTTTCCTCGCGTTCATCCTTCATATATGTAGCATAAATAGGAATTAAGAATAGAAATTAACTTTGTGTTCATACTGAGGAGGAGCCAATGGGAAAAAAGAAATTCTAAATTTTGCATTTCAGTGTTACTTTTGACCAGCTGCAGTTGTTATATCCCACTCTGATATTTGGGGAATACATCTTTATACTGGAAATAAGGCACAGCCGCTGGCATCCGGTGAAATGTCACCTTTAAATGCCACTTTGCTGAACAGACAAACCTGATCAGACGCATTGAAATAAACTAGCTCAAGTAGCTGATACACAGAGGAATGCTCTGTCTAGCAACAGAAGCTTTTGCAAAAATGGAGGAAGCCAGAACAAAGCTGCAACAGTTACAAGTTGCAGATTTGAAAACCTCACCTGCTGTTTGAGCACCCCGCAGCCCGCCCAGCCCCTGCTTTCCCCCGCAGCCCCCAACGCCCTCCTGCCCACCCCCCGTGCAGAACCAGCCAAAACGGCTTCTGCTCTCCGCCCCCAAACCGCATCACTTACTGCCCCCTTCCGAGCCCCAAAACCCAGCCGCTGAGCCTCTGCTCAAGTCCCCAAAACGCCGGACTCCACCCCCGCCCCTCAGCCCAAAGCCACACGACTCCCTCTCCGGCTGAAGCCCCAACACCAGCCACGCGAGCCCGTTTGCCAGCCCCAGGAGCCGCGAGCACCTCCCCAGACGCCTCAGCCCGCCCCCCCGCAACGCCGTCTCCCCTCGGAGCCGCCTCGGGACCCCGGCCGCCTTCCCCGCGCCCCCCCGCTGGCCTCGACGCTGTCCAGCTGCCTCGCGACGCTGTCCAGCTGCCTCGCGACGCTGTCCAGCGGCACCGCGACGCTGTCCAGCGGCACCGCGACGCTGTCCGGCTGCCCGGTGCTTTCCGCCCGCGCCGGTCCGGTGCGGTGCGGTGCGGTCCGCGCCGCGCCGCAGCCGCTTCTGCGCGCGCCGCCATTTTCCCCCGGCCCCCTCCGCTTCCGGAGCGGCTCGGCCCGCCCATGCGGCGCGCCCATTGGTCACGGCGCCGGAAGCGGCTTCCGTCCTCGGGGAGCCCGTCCCATTGGTCGGTCGCGCCGTCAATCTTCAGCGCCTCCCACCCCGGCCAATCGGAGCGCGGCAGGCGATCCGACCAATCGGAGCGCGGCGGTCGCGCTGTGATTGGCTCGTCCTCCTGTCAATCCGCCAGGGGGCGGTTGCCATGGTGAGGACGCCCCGCCCGGTGGCGCATGCGCAGTAGTGAGGGCGGCGCCGTGCTCGCTACTGCCCCCTCGTGGACAAAAAGCGGTACTGCAGGTACGCAGGTACAGGGCGGGGGGGGGGGGGGGGGGACGCGCATGCCCAGTAGAAAGGGGGGCGCTGCGCTCGCCGCCGCTGCCGCCCGTGCCAGCAGAAACCGGCGGTGCGGCTCGGGGAGCGGGGGGAGGCGGGACCGGGGAAGGTTCCCTTTTCCCCAAATTAGGGAAAATGTTATTCATGTTCGGGGTTCAATTTGGGGGTTCAATTTACGGTTCTGCAGCGTCAGCCCCCGCATGGGCGCCGTCCCCGGCGGCGGGGAAGGGCAAGAAAAACCCTAACAAAACCCTGAAGTCTTTTCCGTTGCGGAAAAGCACCGAAAAAAACCCCAAATTGAATAATTTTCCCCAATTTGGGGAAAATGGAACCTCCCAGGGCTCCGCCTTCCCCCCCCGCATCCGCCGAGCTGCAGCGCCGGTTTCTGCTGGCACGGGCGGCAGCGGCGAGCGCAGCGCCCCCCCCCCCCCGTCCACTGCGCATGCGGCCGGACCCCCCTACCCCCGTACCTGCAGTACCGCTTTTTGTCCACAAGCGGCGGCAGCAGCGAGGGCGGCGCCACTCTTTCCACTGCGCATGCGCGCCCCCCCACCTGCAGTACCGATTTTTGTCCACAAGGCGGCAGTAGCGAGCACGGCGCCGCCCTTACTACTGCGCATGCGCGACCAGGCGGGGCTTCCTCACCATGGCAACCGCCCCCGGGCGGATTGACAGGAGGACGAGCCAATCACAACGCGACCGCCGCGCTCCGATTGGTCGGATCGCCTGCCGCGCTCCGATTGGCCGGAGTGGGACGTCAATGGCGGTTGCCATGGTGAGGACGCCCCGCCCGGTGGCGCATGCGCAGTAGTGAGGGCGGCGCCGTCCTTACTACTGCGCATGCGCGACCGGGCGGGGCTTCCTCACCATGGCAACCGCCCCCCGGGTGGATTGACAGGAGGACGAGCCAATCACAACGCGACCGCCCCGCTCCGATTGGTCGGATCGCCTGCCGCGCTCCGATTGGCCGGACTGGGAGGCGCTGGAGATTGACGGCGCGATCCACCAATGGGACGGGGGCTCCTAGAGGACGGACGCCGCTTACGGCACCGCGACCAATGGGCGCGCGGTATGGGCGGGCCGAGCCGCTCCGGAACCGGAGGGGGCCGGGGGAAAACGGCGGCCAGCCCAGAAATCGCTGCGGACCGGTCCGCAGCGGGCGGAAAGCACCGGGCAGCGCCCACGCCCCCTTCCTTGTCCCCCTCTGAGACCTCACCGGGGCCATGAGCGGTGACCGCTCTCAGCCCGCTTCCCTCCACCCAGGGACCGTGACCACTTACCGGCGGGCAGGCCTTCCCGCTCTCTGCCCTGTCCCCGCTCGCAGTCCGGGCAGCCGCAGCCGTCGCCTCGGCGCCAAAAACCTCCGGTGTTCGCCCCGCAACCAGCCCCAGGGACGCCGCGGCGCTCTGCGCGTGGCCCCGGGGGCCGTGGGGGCGACAGCAGCCAGTCCGCCGGCGTCCAGGAAGGCAGGCGGGGGTGCCGCCTTATCCACCACAGAGACATCGGGGAGCTTTGCGTCCCTGCAGGAAAACGGGGCTGCGTTTTTTTCCTCCTGTCCCGCTGCACCGATCCAGCTCCCCAGGGCGGGAGGGGAAACGGGGGAAGGGGCTGCTTTTCATAGAATCATAGAATCGTCTAGGTTGCAAGAGACCCTTGGGATCATCGAGTCCAACCATCTACCCTACTCTACAAAGTTCTCCCCTACACCATATCCCCCAACACCACATCTCAACGGTTCTTAAACACATCCAGGGATGGTGACTCGACCACCTCCCTGGGTAGCCTGTTCCAATGCCCGACCACTCCCTCTGTGAAACATTCTTTCCTAATGTCCAGTCTAAACCTACCCTGTTGGAGCTTGAAGCCGTTCCCTCTCGTTCTGTCATTACCTACCCGTGCCAGGAGACCAGCACCGACCTCTCTACAGTGTCCTTTCAAGTAGGTTTAGAGAGTGACGAGGTCTCCCCTCAGCCCCCTCTTCCTCATACTAAACAGTCCCAGCTCCTTCAACCGCTCTTCATAGGATTCGTTTTCCAGGCCCTTCACCAGCTTCGTTGCCCTCCTCTGCACTCGCTCCAGCACCTCGACATCTCTCTTGGATTGAGGTGCCCAAAACCGGACGCAATACTCCAGGTGTGGCCTCACCAGTGCCGAGTACAGGGGCACAATCGCCTCCCTACTTCTGCTGCTCACGCTGTTTCTAATACAAGCCAGGATGCCGTTGGCTTTCGTGGCCACCTGGGCACACTGCCGGCTCACGTTCAGCCGCTTGTCCATTAGAACCCCCAGGTCTCTTTCTTCCAGGTGGTTTTCCAGCCACGTTTCCCCAAGCCTGTAGCGCTGCTCGGGGTTATTGTGGCCCACGCGCAGAACCTGGCGCTCGCCCTTGTTGAAACTCATACCACTGATGTTGGCCCAACGATCCAATCTACCTAAGTCTCTCTGTAGAGCTTCCCTATCCTCCTGGGAATCAACACTCCTGCTTAAAGCGCTTTTGAAAGCGCTTGGACGCCGGCAAGAGAGAGCAGAGGGGAGGGCCAGTTTGGAAATCCCTTCTAGCGATAGGCTCTCTTTGCAGTCTGGAACCATCTACAGCACAGGCGTTTACGCCTCCGCACTGACCGACCCGTGGGTAAGACTTAGGGAAAACGGATGCTCTTGATACACTTCGACAGAACGTCTGCTAAGAGTCACATCTGTTTAGACTTACAGATTAACACGCACGATAGACAACATCCAATTGGACTAGCGACCTGTCCAGACATCCGCTTTGACGCTTCAATCTCTCTTTATAAATAAATCTTTTAAAAAATCTTTCCGTCGTCTAAACTCCCATTAAATAATACAGAATCCTTAGAGATACGGGTTGGTATTTGGAACTCCTTTTATATACGTAAGGGAATATTATTTTTCAACACACAGAAAAATGAGAGATTGTTCTCTACTCCAATGCCTCACCCCCGCATATACAGCTTTTAACATTTTTTAAACACCACCGCCCAAAACCCCAACCACCTGCCCCGCACCAAGTTTTCAGGCGTTTGGGGGCCGTGACCCACCCTCTTGTGGGGGGAACCCCACTTAACCCCCACTCACCTGCTCCTCCGCCGCACCGTCGCTCCCCCGCTGACATCCGGCTGCCCCAAATGACATCATCACACCACCACCACCACCCCCCCCCCACACCGTTTTTTTTAATTCGCCCCAAAAAATGCACCGAACGACCAGACCCAGGGCTGGCCCCTTCCCCTCAGGCGGCTCCACCACCGGCTGCAAACCCGGGCCGGGGCATCTGTCGAGCAGCACGAGACGCGGACAACGAGGCACCTGCAAAACAAACAGCAAACCCCAACCGGAGATCAGCATCATCAAACGAAAGAGCACCGAAGAGAGTAGAGGAATTCCCTCCGGCCGAGGGACAGGACAGGAGCTGAGCTACAGGAGGATTGCGGGGAAACAGCTCCGCTCCAAAGACGGCACGGCCTGCCAAAGCCGGAGCCATCCCGACGCTTCAGGTCCCTATTCAGACTGACCCGTGCCACTTGCAACACCTTCTCAGCCTAACAGCGTAACAAACCCTCCGCCCGCTGGGGGGAAGCGCCTCCTCCCTTCCCTTTCCCTGCCGCTGGAAAGCTCTGCGCGCGTTTAGATACGGCCAAGAAAAATACTCACGCTAGAAAAGCCTCGGGTTTTTTCTTCGGCGCTAATTCAACTGGCACAGCTCCGAACCCCCACCGTTGCGCTCTCCGTCTCCAGAACGCGCAGTTGTCATTTGACCGGGGGCTGCTTTCTCTCCTACCCAAGGAGGAGGGACATCTGGCCGGCGGCACTGCCCGAGAGAGATGCTACCGCACTGCCGGGGAAACGCGACGCTGAAAGCCAGGCAGAAATCAGGTTCTTCAGAGCGCTCCGCCTAAAGAAAAGGGGGGGGAAAAACAAAAAACAAAAAAACTAGAAAAAAAACCCAACCAAAAACCCAACCCGTTACCTTCAGTCGCCTCTCTTTTCAAAGATTTGGAACAAATACCTCGCCGCTTAGGGACGCCTAAGACGCTGTAGGCTACAGCCGGTGGACGGTTGCCGTTTAAAGCCTGCAAGTCAGTTTGCACGTTATACGACTTTAACCCTTTTTTTAAAGTCTCCTTTACGATAGAAAAAACCAGGAAGGTAAGAGATTCCCCAAACGGCTGTACTTTTGGCGGGGGGAAATCCAATCCCCGGTGCCGCGATCCACCAGGCTACCGAAAACGACCGGCGGACCGGCCAAGGCTTTTGGCTGTGCCGAACACGCAGAGGAACAGGGTTTGGCCGTGTCCCCGCTGTTACGGGGGACCCAGAGCCCAAAGGCCGGCCATGCCATCAGCCGTCGGAAGAGGTGCCGCGCTCGGGCCTTTGGAAGGACATCGTCTTTCTTTTTGTCCCTATTTAATAGAGCGCGCGACGTCTCCTCGCTGATGACTTCTGCTGCCCAGCGCATCGTCTCCGAGGATCCCCTCTCGTGGGAACTTCAGGAGAGGCAACCGCTTGGCACGAGAAACCGGTGCCCTTTCA
Source organism: Numenius arquata (assembly GCF_964106895.1). NCBI lineage: Eukaryota > Metazoa > Chordata > Aves > Charadriiformes > Scolopacidae > Numenius > Numenius arquata. The sequence continues at coordinate 62,172,072 of NC_133584.1, read as the reverse complement.
GAAAGGGAAACCTCCTTCCGACTGACGTCCAAATGACACGCCGTAGGCTACGGACAACGGACGTTCCTGGAAGGCTCGACTCACCTAAGCCACCTCAGGACTCGCCGCCACCAGTGACGAGGCTGATGATGCTCCTTGGTTCGTGGCAAAGCCTGGAAAACAGGCAGAAGCGGCGCCGGTTCGTCCCGTTTTGTCCACGTCTCTTCGTTGACCGCCCCGGCTTTCAGCGCAGATGCCATGAAAGAGGAGTGACAAAGAAAAGGCGAGGTCAGGCAGCAAAAGAGCTCTGCAGGCTGCCACCTGCAGTCAACCGCGCACCCTGTTTTGGAAGCCACACGCCCGCCCGCCCGCCCGCCACCCCCCGCCCAAAACAAACAAACAAACAAACAAACAAAGAGACAAGAACCCCGGCACCTGGCCTCTTTCTTGTCTTCAGGAGCTCATCCTGAAGCTCATCGCTTCTGTCTTGTCAGAGCAGGAAGCGCAGACCATCTGTATCCCGAGGACACCTGACCGGGATTAACACGTGTCCAGAGGTAGTCCCCATCTCTACGAGCGTGTCGCTTTGGTGCTTTTAATAATCCTAACTCGACGGTAGTCACTGGGACGGTCCTTTACGGTGGCTTCTTCAGACTTCTGGATCGCCAGTCCCAGTATTTCCATTTCATCCTACCAAAAAAAACCCCAAAGCACGTTACAGCTGCACATAACATTTTCTGCACGTTCTTGTACGAGTATTTAAGGCGTAGGAGAAAGAGAAGATCTGAAAGGCAGAAGAGGCATTCAAAAACCGTGCAACTATGAAAAAGTAAAGCAGCTCTCTCGGAAAAGCACGAGAAACGGCCATAAAAGGTATACTTATGAAATACGCCAAGTAATATCGGGGCACCAAAATATACTATATAGGAAGGCTAGGTGGCTCATTTGATAGAAATTCGATGTAAATCTAAGACAGTACCGAGAATTCTGTCTGTAAATGGGTAATATTCGGCACCACTCGGCTCTAAAATTGCCGCTGCGCCTGCCTGTTAAAAATCCTACTTTAAAAGCATCTAGTACGAACCTTAAAGTTTTCATCACAGTTACAGCCATCTTTCACCTTAAAGCATGCTTTACATTGCTGCTGCAGCCTATCTGCCAACTTGGAGTGTACACATCTGGGTATACACGCTTGTAATTCAGGACGATTCCCACAAATCGTTTCTGTGCAGAAAAACAGGCCTCGTTTCATTATGCAATCAAATTTGAAATTTTTTTTCTCGGGAGAAGTTTTGCCTTTTTAACTGTGAGAATTTTAACTAGGAATTCACACGCTACCCATGCCTCAAATTATGAGGAGACGCATCACAAAACGAACTCAAAACGAACATCCCGGATTCAGGGAAACTAATTGTGCCTCCCCCCTCCGTGGAACGTGTCCGTAGGACAGGAGCGGGCACCCGCTTTGCCACAGAAGCAGACGGATGCGGAATTGCTCCACGCGTGTCGGTTAACACACATTCGGCTAATGGCCCACCACTCCTTGTACGCACAGGCTGACGACAGCCAGGTCGCCCGGTACGGGCTGAACACTTTGCAGGATTTGTTACAAACCTTTTTAGTGAAATAGATTTTGAAACCCCAGGAAACACACCCCTACCTCCGAGAATTGTAAGGCAATAAATATTTTGACAACTTACATTTCACGTCTATCCATGTATGTCCCATTACTGTCTGTGGTCATAAACTATCTAATATAGAATACTAAACGTTGCTACCATTTAAGAACCGAACGACAGCAACTGAACTGAACCGAAAGGAAGAGCTTTTCTTTGAAAATCGCAGTGCCACCTGAGAAGAAGCTGAAGACTGAAAATCGGGCGAGAGAATCACGCAAAAATATCAGCCTTGCTCTAAAAGCAAGACAGGAGAAAACCCACCAAAAAATAAAATGCAGTTCAATTGACCCAAAGGTCACCAAACAAGACAGGCAAAAAGCTTCACAACACACAGCGTTTGCACCGCTGTCGCTTTTCTGGCTTTTGCTGGGCCTAAGAGGTTGCTGTGACTTCCTCGAGCTGCCCTTCTGCGGTCACCAGATTGTTTCAGGGGAGACAGACGTCTCCCGGGGAGGCGCACGCAGAGAGCGCCGCTACGTCTCGGCTGTGACCCCTTGGTCACTGCGTTCCTGCGGTGCCCGTACCCGTGCTACCAACAGGATGTCACAAAAGGACGCAAGAGCAGGGGGAATCGCTACAGGAGTCCTGAATGTTTCCACGGGCTTTTGAAAACCCCATTTTCTAAATTAAGTTACGCGAGGGAGTCTTTTTGAAAGTTACGAGGCTTCTGTGTGTCTGCTACTAAAAACATCCAACCGACCGACTCAAAAAACACCCAGAACACACTTTCCCCACGTTCCCCCGACACCGTAGCCTTTCATCTCGGGGGATTTCCTTTCCTGCCTTGCGAACGGATGCAGGTTAGGGACACCATAAAACAGCTTCCCTAGGGTATCCGAACGGCTGTCAGCGTACCATTTAGATCCCTTGAGTACAAGCAATAGCGCGCGTTACCTCTCCGGTTTGATGCTCGCTGACAGGCCGAATCCTTTGTGGAACCTTAAGCTGTTGTTCCGGCTTCCCTATCTCTTGCTGGAAAAGGTCTCTCTCCTGCTCTCGGTCAATTGCTCGCTCCTGAAAGTGACGAAACAGTGAGGATGCACCATTTCACGTAAAAACTGTCTAAATTAAGGATATTACAGCTTCTCGCTTCTTTTAACACGAGGCTGCTAACGGTACGTCAGTAGCATTATTACATGTCAGTACGAGCCGGCAACGCGCGCTGGCAGCCCAGAAAGCCAACCCCACCCTGGGCTGCATCAAGAGAAGCGTGGCCAGCGGGTCACGGGAGGCGATTCTACCCCCCTCTACTCTGCGCGCGCGAGACCCCACCTGGCGTACGGTGTCCAGCTTTGGAGTCCTCGACACGGGAAGGACGTGGACCTGTTGGAAGGGGCCCAGCGGAGGGCCACGAAAACCATCGGAGGGACGGAGCACCTCCCCTGTGAAGAGAGACTGAGAGAGCTGGGGTTGTTCAGCCTGGAGAAGAGAAGGCTCCGGGGAGACCTCAGAGCAGCCTTCCAATATCTGAAGGGAGCCTACGGGAGAGCCGGAGAGGGACTCTCTGTCGGGAAAGGTAGCGACAGGACAAGGGGTAACGGTTTTAAATCGGAAGAGGGGAGATTCAGACTAGATGTTAGGAGGAAATTCTTTACCGTGAGGGTGGTGAGGCACTGGAACAGGTTGCCCGGGGAAGCTGTGGATGCCCCATCCCTGGAAGTGTTTAAGGCCAGGCTGGACGGGGCTTTGAGCAACCCGCTCTAGTGGAGGCGTCCCTGCCCAAGGCAGGGGGGCTGCAACACGATGATCTTGAAGGTCCCTTCCAACTCTAACCATTCTATGATTCTATGGTTTTTAAGGTGGCAGAACCTCTTGCGACTTCCATTAACAAAAACTACTCTCACCATTCGGGGCAACAAATCTCACATTTTTGAATAAAAACACGAGGACGGCACTGATACAGCCAGTATTATTTCACAAAAAGGACAGTTTTGTCTCTTCTGTTCAAAGCGCAGCATACAAATAGCAATAGGCCAGTATTTTATGGTCTCCTTTCCTCGCGTTCATCCTTCATATATGTAGCATAAATAGGAATTAAGAATAGAAATTAACTTTGTGTTCATACTGAGGAGGAGCCAATGGGAAAAAAGAAATTCTAAATTTTGCATTTCAGTGTTACTTTTGACCAGCTGCAGTTGTTATATCCCACTCTGATATTTGGGGAATACATCTTTATACTGGAAATAAGGCACAGCCGCTGGCATCCGGTGAAATGTCACCTTTAAATGCCACTTTGCTGAACAGACAAACCTGATCAGACGCATTGAAATAAACTAGCTCAAGTAGCTGATACACAGAGGAATGCTCTGTCTAGCAACAGAAGCTTTTGCAAAAATGGAGGAAGCCAGAACAAAGCTGCAACAGTTACAAGTTGCAGATTTGAAAACCTCACCTGCTGTTTGAGCACCCCGCAGCCCGCCCAGCCCCTGCTTTCCCCCGCAGCCCCCAACGCCCTCCTGCCCACCCCCCGTGCAGAACCAGCCAAAACGGCTTCTGCTCTCCGCCCCCAAACCGCATCACTTACTGCCCCCTTCCGAGCCCCAAAACCCAGCCGCTGAGCCTCTGCTCAAGTCCCCAAAACGCCGGACTCCACCCCCGCCCCTCAGCCCAAAGCCACACGACTCCCTCTCCGGCTGAAGCCCCAACACCAGCCACGCGAGCCCGTTTGCCAGCCCCAGGAGCCGCGAGCACCTCCCCAGACGCCTCAGCCCGCCCCCCCGCAACGCCGTCTCCCCTCGGAGCCGCCTCGGGACCCCGGCCGCCTTCCCCGCGCCCCCCCGCTGGCCTCGACGCTGTCCAGCTGCCTCGCGACGCTGTCCAGCTGCCTCGCGACGCTGTCCAGCGGCACCGCGACGCTGTCCAGCGGCACCGCGACGCTGTCCGGCTGCCCGGTGCTTTCCGCCCGCGCCGGTCCGGTGCGGTGCGGTGCGGTGCGGTGCGGTCCGCGCCGCGCCGCAGCCGCTTCTGCGCGCGCCGCCATTTTCCCCCGGCCCCCTCCGCTTCCGGAGCGGCTCGGCCCGCCCATGCGGCGCGCCCATTGGTCACGGCGCCGGAAGCGGCTTCCGTCCTCGGGGAGCCCGTCCCATTGGTCGGTCGCGCCGTCAATCTTCAGCGCCTCCCACCCCGGCCAATCGGAGCGCGGCAGGCGATCCGACCAATCGGAGCGCGGCGGTCGCGCTGTGATTGGCTCGTCCTCCTGTCAATCCGCCAGGGGGCGGTTGCCATGGTGAGGACGCCCCGCCCGGTGGCGCATGCGCAGTAGTGAGGGCGGCGCCGTCCTTACTACTGCGCATGCGCGACCGGGCGGGGCTTCCTCACCATGGCAACCGCCCCCCGGGCGGATTGACAGGAGGACGAGCCAATCACAACGCGACCGCCGCGCTCCGATTGGCCGGAGTGGGACGTCAATGGCGGTTGCCATGGTGAGGACGCCCCGCCCGGTGGCGCATGCGCAGTAGTGAGGGCGGCGCCGTGCTCGCTACTGCCCCCTCGTGGACAAAAAGCGGTACTGCAGGTACGCAGGTACAGGGCGGGGGGGGGGGGGGGGGGACGCGCATGCCCAGTAGAAAGGGGGGCGCTGCGCTCGCCGCCGCTGCCGCCCGTGCCAGCAGAAACCGGCGGTGCGGCTCGGGGAGCGGGGGGAGGCGGGACCGGGGAAGGTTCCCTTTTCCCCAAATTAGGGAAAATGTTATTCATGTTCGGGGTTCAATTTGGGGGTTCAATTTACGGTTCTGCAGCGTCAGCCCCCGCATGGGCGCCGTCCCCGGCGGCGGGGAAGGGCAAGAAAAACCCTAACAAAACCCTGAAGTCTTTTCCGTTGCGGAAAAGCACCGAAAAAAACCCCAAATTGAATAATTTTCCCCAATTTGGGGAAAATGGAACCTCCCAGGGCTCCGCCTTCCCCCCCCGCATCCGCCGAGCTGCAGCGCCGGTTTCTGCTGGCACGGGCGGCAGCGGCGAGCGCAGCGCCCCCCCCCCCCCGTCCACTGCGCATGCGGCCGGACCCCCCTACCCCCGTACCTGCAGTACCGCTTTTTGTCCACAAGCGGCGGCAGCAGCGAGGGCGGCGCCACTCTTTCCACTGCGCATGCGCGCCCCCCCACCTGCAGTACCGATTTTTGTCCACAAGGCGGCAGTAGCGAGCACGGCGCCGCCCTTACTACTGCGCATGCGCGACCAGGCGGGGCTTCCTCACCATGGCAACCGCCCCCGGGCGGATTGACAGGAGGACGAGCCAATCACAACGCGACCGCCGCGCTCCGATTGGTCGGATCGCCTGCCGCGCTCCGATTGGCCGGAGTGGGACGTCAATGGCGGTTGCCATGGTGAGGACGCCCCGCCCGGTGGCGCATGCGCAGTAGTGAGGGCGGCGCCGTCCTTACTACTGCGCATGCGCGACCGGGCGGGGCTTCCTCACCATGGCAACCGCCCCCCGGGCGGATTGACAGGAGGACGAGCCAATCACAACGCGACCGCCCCGCTCCGATTGGTCGGATCGCCTGCCGCGCTCCGATTGGCCGGACTGGGAGGCGCTGGAGATTGACGGCGCGATCCACCAATGGGACGGGGGCTCCTAGAGGACGGACGCCGCTTACGGCACCGCGACCAATGGGCGCGCGGTATGGGCGGGCCGAGCCGCTCCGGAACCGGAGGGGGCCGGGGGAAAACGGCGGCCAGCCCAGAAATCGCTGCGGACCGGTCCGCAGCGGGCGGAAAGCACCGGGCAGCGCCCACGCCCCCTTCCTTGTCCCCCTCTGAGACCTCACCGGGGCCATGAGCGGTGACCGCTCTCAGCCCGCTTCCCTCCACCCAGGGACCGTGACCACTTACCGGCGGGCAGGCCTTCCCGCTCTCTGCCCTGTCCCCGCTCGCAGTCCGGGCAGCCGCAGTCGGCGCCAAAAACCTCCGGTGTTCGCCCCGCAACCAGCCCCAGGGACGCCGCGGCGCTCTGCGCGTGGCCCCGGGGGCCGTGGGGGCGACAGCAGCCAGTCCGCCGGCGTCCAGGAAGGCAGGCGGGGGTGCCGCCTTATCCACCACAGAGACATCGGGGAGCTTTGCGTCCCTGCAGGAAAACGGGGCTGCGTTTTTTTCCTCCTGTCCCGCTGCACCGATCCAGCTCCCCAGGGCGGGAGGGGAAACGGGGGAAGGGGCTGCTTTTCATAGAATCATAGAATCGTCTAGGTTGCAAGAGACCCTTGGGATCATCGAGTCCAACCATCTACCCTACTCTACAAAGTTCTCCCCTACACCATATCCCCCAACACCACATCTCAACGGTTCTTAAACACATCCAGGGATGGTGACTCGACCACCTCCCTGGGTAGCCTGTTCCAATGCCCGACCACTCCCTCTGTGAAACATTCTTTCCTAATGTCCAGTCTAAACCTACCCTGTTGGAGCTTGAAGCCGTTCCCTCTCGTTCTGTCATTACCTACCCGTGCCAGGAGACCAGCACCGACCTCTCTACAGTGTCCTTTCAAGTAGGTTTAGAGAGTGACGAGGTCTCCCCTCAGCCCCCTCTTCCTCATACTAAACAGTCCCAGCTCCTTCAACCGCTCTTCATAGGATTCGTTTTCCAGGCCCTTCACCAGCTTCGTTGCCCTCCTCTGCACTCGCTCCAGCACCTCGACATCTCTCTTGGATTGAGGTGCCCAAAACCGGACGCAATACTCCAGGTGTGGCCTCACCAGTGCCGAGTACAGGGGCACAATCGCCTCCCTACTTCTGCTGCTCACGCTGTTTCTAATACAAGCCAGGATGCCGTTGGCTTTCGTGGCCACCTGGGCACACTGCCGGCTCACGTTCAGCCGCTTGTCCATTAGAACCCCCAGGTCTCTTTCTTCCAGGTGGTTTTCCAGCCACGTTTCCCCAAGCCTGTAGCGCTGCTCGGGGTTATTGTGGCCCACGCGCAGAACCTGGCGCTCGCCCTTGTTGAAACTCATACCACTGATGTTGGCCCAACGATCCAATCTACCTAAGTCTCTCTGTAGAGCTTCCCTATCCTCCTGGGAATCAACACTCCTGCTTAAAGCGCTTTTGAAAGCGCTTGGACGCCGGCAAGAGAGAGCAGAGGGGAGGGCCAGTTTGGAAATCCCTTCTAGCGATAGGCTCTCTTTGCAGTCTGGAACCATCTACAGCACAGGCGTTTACGCCTCCGCACTGACCGACCCGTGGGTAAGACTTAGGGAAAACGGATGCTCTTGATACACTTCGACAGAACGTCTGCTAAGAGTCACATCTGTTTAGACTTACAGATTAACACGCACGATAGACAACATCCAATTGGACTAGCGACCTGTCCAGACATCCGCTTTGACGCTTCAATCTCTCTTTATAAATAAATCTTTTAAAAAATCTTTCCGTCGTCTAAACTCCCATTAAATAATACAGAATCCTTAGAGATACGGGTTGGTATTTGGAACTCCTTTTATATACGTAAGGGAATATTATTTTTCAACACACAGAAAAATGAGAGATTGTTCTCTACTCCAATGCCTCACCCCCGCATATACAGCTTTTAACATTTTTTAAACACCACCGCCCAAAACCCCAACCACCTGCCCCGCACCAAGTTTTCAGGCGTTTGGGGGCCGTGACCCACCCTCTTGTGGGGGGAACCCCACTTAACCCCCACTCACCTGCTCCTCCGCCGCACCGTCGCTCCCCCGCTGACATCCGGCTGCCCCAAATGACATCATCACACCACCACCACCACCCCCCCCCCACACCGTTTTTTTTAATTCGCCCCAAAAAATGCACCGAACGACCAGACCCAGGGCTGGCCCCTTCCCCTCAGGCGGCTCCACCACCGGCTGCAAACCCGGGCCGGGGCATCTGTCGAGCAGCACGAGACGCGGACAACGAGGCACCTGCAAAACAAACAGCAAACCCCAACCGGAGATCAGCATCATCAAACGAAAGAGCACCGAAGAGAGTAGAGGAATTCCCTCCGGCCGAGGGACAGGACAGGAGCTGAGCTACAGGAGGATTGCGGGGAAACAGCTCCGCTCCAAAGACGGCACGGCCTGCCAAAGCCGGAGCCATCCCGACGCTTCAGGTCCCTATTCAGACTGACCCGTGCCACTTGCAACACCTTCTCAGCCTAACAGCGTAACAAACCCTCCGCCCGCTGGGGGGAAGCGCCTCCTCCCTTCCCTTTCCCTGCCGCTGGAAAGCTCTGCGCGCGTTTAGATACGGCCAAGAAAAATACTCACGCTAGAAAAGCCTCGGGTTTTTTCTTCGGCGCTAATTCAACTGGCACAGCTCCGAACCCCCACCGTTGCGCTCTCCGTCTCCAGAACGCGCAGTTGTCATTTGACCGGGGGCTGCTTTCTCTCCTACCCAAGGAGGAGGGACATCTGGCCGGCGGCACTGCCCGAGAGAGATGCTACCGCACTGCCGGGGAAACGCGACGCTGAAAGCCAGGCAGAAATCAGGTTCTTCAGAGCGCTCCGCCTAAAGAAAAGGGGGGGGAAAAACAAAAAACAAAAAAACTAGAAAAAAAACCCAACCAAAAACCCAACCCGTTACCTTCAGTCGCCTCTCTTTTCAAAGATTTGGAACAAATACCTCGCCGCTTAGGGACGCCTAAGACGCTGTAGGCTACAGCCGGTGGACGGTTGCCGTTTAAAGCCTGCAAGTCAGTTTGCACGTTATACGACTTTAACCCTTTTTTTAAAGTCTCCTTTACGATAGAAAAAACCAGGAAGGTAAGAGATTCCCCAAACGGCTGTACTTTTGGCGGGGGGAAATCCAATCCCCGGTGCCGCGATCCACCAGGCTACCGAAAACGACCGGCGGACCGGCCAAGGCTTTTGGCTGTGCCGAACACGCAGAGGAACAGGGTTTGGCCGTGTCCCCGCTGTTACGGGGGACCCAGAGCCCAAAGGCCGGCCATGCCATCAGCCGTCGGAAGAGGTGCCGCGCTCGGGCCTTTGGAAGGACATCGTCTTTCTTTTTGTCCCTATTTAATAGAGCGCGCGACGTCTCCTCGCTGATGACTTCTGCTGCCCAGCGCATCGTCTCCGAGGATCCCCTCTCGTGGGAACTTCAGGAGAGGCAACCGCTTGGCACGAGAAACCGGTGCCCTTTCAGAAAGGGAAACCTCCTTCCGACTGACGTCCAAATGACACGCCGTAGGCTACGGACAACGGACGTTCCTGGAAGGCTCGACTCACCTAAGCCACCTCAGGACTCGCCGCCACCAGTGACGAGGCTGATGATGCTCCTTGGTTCGTGGCAAAGCCTGGAAAACAGGCAGAAGCGGCGCCGGTTCGTCCCGTTTTGTCCACGTCTCTTCGTTGACCGCCCCGGCTTTCAGCGCAGATGCCATGAAAGAGGAGTGACAAAGAAAAGGCGAGGTCAGGCAGCAAAAGAGCTCTGCAGGCTGCCACCTGCAGTCAACCGCGCACCCTGTTTTGGAAGCCACACGCCCGCCCGCCCGCCCGCCACCCCCCGCCCAAAACAAACAAACAAACAAACAAACAAAGAGACAAGAACCCCGGCACCTGGCCTCTTTCTTGTCTTCAGGAGCTCATCCTGAAGCTCATCGCTTCTGTCTTGTCAGAGCAGGAAGCGCAGACCATCTGTATCCCGAGGACACCTGACCGGGATTAACACGTGTCCAGAGGTAGTCCCCATCTCTACGAGCGTGTCGCTTTGGTGCTTTTAATAATCCTAACTCGACGGTAGTCACTGGGACGGTCCTTTACGGTGGCTTCTTCAGACTTCTGGATCGCCAGTCCCAGTATTTCCATTTCATCCTACCAAAAAAAACCCCAAAGCACGTTACAGCTGCACATAACATTTTCTGCACGTTCTTGTACGAGTATTTAAGGCGTAGGAGAAAGAGAAGATCTGAAAGGCAGAAGAGGCATTCAAAAACCGTGCAACTATGAAAAAGTAAAGCAGCTCTCTCGGAAAAGCACGAGAAACGGCCATAAAAGGTATACTTATGAAATACGCCAAGTAATATCGGGGCACCAAAATATACTATATAGGAAGGCTAGGTGGCTCATTTGATAGAAATTCGATGTAAATCTAAGACAGTACCGAGAATTCTGTCTGTAAATGGGTAATATTCGGCACCACTCGGCTCTAAAATTGCCGCTGCGCCTGCCTGTTAAAAATCCTACTTTAAAAGCATCTAGTACGAACCTTAAAGTTTTCATCACAGTTACAGCCATCTTTCACCTTAAAGCATGCTTTACATTGCTGCTGCAGCCTATCTGCCAACTTGGAGTGTACACATCTGGGTATACACGCTTGTAATTCAGGACGATTCCCACAAATCGTTTCTGTGCAGAAAAACAGGCCTCGTTTCATTATGCAATCAAATTTGAAATTTTTTTTCTCGGGAGAAGTTTTGCCTTTTTAACTGTGAGAATTTTAACTAGGAATTCACACGCTACCCATGCCTCAAATTATGAGGAGACGCATCACAAAACGAACTCAAAACGAACATCCCGGATTCAGGAAAACTAATTGTGCCTCCCCCCTCCGTGGAACGTGTCCGTAGGACAGGAGCGGGCACCCGCTTTGCCACAGAAGCAGACGGATGCGGAATTGCTCCACGCGTGTCGGTTAACACACATTCGGCTAATGGCCCACCACTCCTTGTACGCACAGGCTGACGACAGCCAGGTCGCCCGGTACGGGCTGAACACTTTGCAGGATTTGTTACAAACCTTTTTAGTGAAATAGATTTTGAAACCCCAGGAAACACACCCCTACCTCCGAGAATTGTAAGGCAATAAATACTTTGACAACTTACATTTCACGTCTATCCATGTATGTCCCATTACTGTCTGTGGTCATAAACTATCTAATATAGAATACTAAACGTTGCTACCATTTAAGAACCGAACGACAGCAACTGAACTGAACCGAAAGGAAGAGCTTTTCTTTGAAAATCGCAGTGCCACCTGAGAAGAAGCTGAAGACTGAAAATCGGGCGAGAGAATCACGCAAAAATATCAGCCTTGCTCTAAAAGCAAGACAGGAGAAAACCCACCAAAAAATAAAATGCAGTTCAATTGACCCAAAGGTCACCAAACAAGACAGGCAAAAAGCTTCACAACACACAGCGTTTGCACCGCTGTCGCTTTTCTGGCTTTTGCTGGGCCTAAGAGGTTGCTGTGACTTCCTCGAGCTGCCCTTCTGCGGTCACCAGATTGTTTCAGGGGAGACAGACGTCTCCCGGGGAGGCGCACGCAGAGAGCGCCGCTACGTCTCGGCTGTGACCCCTTGGTCACTGCGTTCCTGCGGTGCCCGTACCCGTGCTACCAACAGGATGTCACAAAAGGACGCAAGAGCAGGGGGAATCGCTACAGGAGTCCTGAATGTTTCCACGGGCTTTTGAAAACCCCATTTTCTAAATTAAGTTACGCGAGGGAGTCTTTTTGAAAGTTACGAGGCTTCTGTGTGTCTGCTACTAAAAACATCCAACCGACCGACTCAAAAAACACCCAGAACACACTTTCCCCACGTTCCCCCGACACCGTAGCCTTTCATCTCGGGGGATTTCCTTTCCTGCCTTGCGAACGGATGCAGGTTAGGGACACCATAAAACAGCTTCCCTAGGGTATCCGAACGGCTGTCAGCGTACCATTTAGATCCCTTGAGTACAAGCAATAGCGCGCGTTACCTCTCCGGTTTGATGCTCGCTGACAGGCCGAATCCTTTGTGGAACCTTAAGCTGTTGTTCCGGCTTCCCTATCTCTTGCTGGAAAAGGTCTCTCTCCTGCTCTCGGTCAATTGCTCGCTCCTGAAAGTGACGAAACAGTGAGGATGCACCATTTCACGTAAAAACTGTCTAAATTAAGGATATTACAGCTTCTCGCTTCTTTTAACACGAGGCTGCTAACGGTACGTCAGTAGCATTATTACATGTCAGTACGAGCCGGCAACGCGCGCTGGCAGCCCAGAAAGCCAACCCCACCCTGGGCTGCATCAAGAGAAGCGTGGCCAGCGGGTCACGGGAGGCGATTCTACCCCCCTCTACTCTGCGCGCGCGAGACCCCACCTGGCGTACGGTGTCCAGCTTTGGAGTCCTCGACACGGGAAGGACGTGGACCTGTTGGAAGGGGCCCAGCGGAGGGCCACGAAAACCATCGGAGGGACGGAGCACCTCCCCTGTGAAGAGAGACTGAGAGAGCTGGGGTTGTTCAGCCTGGAGAAGAGAAGGCTCCGGGGAGACCTCAGAGCAGCCTTCCAATATCTGAAGGGAGCCTACGGGAGAGCCGGAGAGGGACTCTCTGTCGGGAAAGGTAGCGACAGGACAAGGGGTAACGGTTTTAAATCGGAAGAGGGGAGATTCAGACTAGATGTTAGGAGGAAATTCTTTACCGTGAGGGTGGTGAGGCACTGGAACAGGTTGCCCGGGGAAGCTGTGGATGCCCCATCCCTGGAAGTGTTTAAGGCCAGGCTGGACGGGGCTTTGAGCAACCCGCTCTAGTGGAGGCGTCCCTGCCCAAGGCAGGGGGGCTGCAACACGATGATCTTGAAGGTCCCTTCCAACTCTAACCATTCTATGATTCTATGGTTTTTAAGGTGGCAGAACCTCTTGCGACTTCCATTAACAAAAACTACTCTCACCATTCGGGGCAACAAATCTCACATTTTTGAATAAAAACACGAGGACGGCACTGATACAGCCAGTATTATTTCACAAAAAGGACAGTTTTGTCTCTTCTGTTCAAAGCGCAGCATACAAATAGCAATAGGCCAGTATTTTATGGTCTCCTTTCCTCGCGTTCATCCTTCATATATGTAGCATAAATAGGAATTAAGAATAGAAATTAACTTTGTGTTCATACTGAGGAGGAGCCAATGGGAAAAAAGAAATTCTAAATTTTGCATTTCAGTGTTACTTTTGACCAGCTGCAGTTGTTATATCCCACTCTGATATTTGGGGAATACATCTTTATACTGGAAATAAGGCACAGCCGCTGGCATCCGGTGAAATGTCACCTTTAAATGCCACTTTGCTGAACAGACAAACCTGATCAGACGCATTGAAATAAACTAGCTCAAGTAGCTGATACACAGAGGAATGCTCTGTCTAGCAACAGAAGCTTTTGCAAAAATGGAGGAAGCCAGAACAAAGCTGCAACAGTTACAAGTTGCAGATTTGAAAACCTCACCTGCTGTTTGAGCACCCCGCAGCCCGCCCAGCCCCTGCTTTCCCCCGCAGCCCCCAACGCCCTCCTGCCCACCCCCCCTGCAGAACCAGCCAAAACGGCTTCTGCTCTCCGCCCCCAAACCGCATCACTTACTGCCCCCTTCCGAGCCCCAAAACCCAGCCGCTGAGCCTCTGCTCGAGTCCCCAAAACGCCGGACTCCACCCCCGCCCCTCAGCCCAAAGCCACACGACTCCCTCTCCGGCTGAAGCCCCAACACCAGCCACGCGAGCCCGTTTGCCAGCCCCAGGAGCCGCGAGCACCTCCCCAGACGCCTCAGCCCGCCCCCCCGCAACGCCGTCTCCCCTCGGAGCCGCCTCGGGACCCCGGCCGCCTTCCCCGCGCCCCCCCGCTGGCCTCGACGCTGTCCAGCTGCCTCGCGACGCTGTCCAGCTGCCTCGCGACGCTGTCCAGCGGCACCGCGACGCTGTCCAGCGGCACCGCGACGCTGTCCGGCTGCCCGGTGCTTTCCGCCCGCGCCGGTCCGGTGCGGTGCGGTGCGGTCCGCGCCGCGCCGCAGCCGCTTCTGCGCGCGCCGCCATTTTCCCCCGGCCCCCTCCGCTTCCGGAGCGGCTCGGCCCGCCCATGCGGCGCGCCCATTGGTCACGGCGCCGGAAGCGGCTTCCGTCCTCGGGGAGCCCGTCCCATTGGTCGGTCGCGCCGTCAATCTTCAGCGACTCCCACCCCGGCCAATCGGAGCGCGGCAGGCGATCCGACCAATCGGAGCGCGGCGGTCGCGCTGTGATTGGCTCGTCCTCCTGTCAATCCGCCAGGGGGCGGTTGCCATGGTGAGGACGCCCCGCCCGGTGGCGCATGCGCAGTAGTGAGGGCGGCGCCGTCCTTACTACTGCGCATGCGCGACCGGGCGGGGCTTCCTCACCATGGCAACCGCCCCCCGGGCGGATTGACAGGAGGACGAGCCAATCACAACGCGACCGCCGCGCTCCGATTGGTCGGATCGCCTGCCGCGCTCCGATTGGCCGGAGTGGGACGTCAATGGCGGTTGCCATGGTGAGGACGCCCCGCCCGGTGGCGCATGCGCAGTAGTGAGGGCGGCGCCGTGCTCGCTACTGCCCCCTCGTGGACAAAAAGCGGTACTGCAGGTACGCAGGTACAGGGCGGGGGGGGGGGGGGGGGGGACGCGCATGCCCAGTAGAAAGGGGGGCGCTGCGCTCGCCGCCGCTGCCGCCCGTGCCAGCAGAAACCGGCGGTGCGGCTCGGGGAGCGGGGGGAGGCGGGACCGGGGAAGGTTCCCTTTTCCCCAAATTAGGGAAAATGTTATTCATGTTCGGGGTTCAATTTGGGGGTTCAATTTACGGTTCTGCAGCGTCAGCCCCCGCATGGGCGCCGTCCCCGGCGGCGGGGAAGGGCAAGAAAAACCCTAACAAAACCCTGAAGTCTTTTCCGTTGCGGAAAAGCACCGAAAAAAACCCCAAATTGAATAATTTTCCCCAATTTGGGGAAAATGGAACCTCCCAGGGCTCCGCCTTCCCCCCCCGCATCCGCCGAGCTGCAGCGCCGGTTTCTGCTGGCACGGGCGGCAGCGGCGAGCGCAGCGCCCCCCCCCCCCCGTCCACTGCGCATGCGGCCGGACCCCCCTACCCCCGTACCTGCAGTACCGCTTTTTGTCCACAAGCGGCGGCAGCAGCGAGGGCGGCGCCACTCTTTCCACTGCGCATGCGCGCCCCCCCACCTGCAGTACCGATTTTTGTCCACAAGGCGGCAGTAGCGAGCACGGCGCCGCCCTTACTACTGCGCATGCGCGACCAGGCGGGGCTTCCTCACCATGGCAACCGCCCCCGGGCGGATTGACAGGAGGACGAGCCAATCACAACGCGACCGCCGCGCTCCGATTGGTCGGATCGCCTGCCGCGCTCCGATTGGCCGGAGTGGGACGTCAATGGCGGTTGCCATGGTGAGGACGCCCCGCCCGGTGGCGCATGCGCAGTAGTGAGGGCGGCGCCGTCCTTACTACTGCGCATGCGCGACCGGGCGGGGCTTCCTCACCATGGCAACCGCCCCCCGGGCGGATTGACAGGAGGACGAGCCAATCACAACGCGACCGCCCCGCTCCGATTGGTCGGATCGCCTGCCGCGCTCCGATTGGCCGGACTGGGAGGCGCTGGAGATTGACGGCGCGATCCACCAATGGGACGGGGGCTCCTAGAGGACGGACGCCGCTTACGGCACCGCGACCAATGGGCGCGCGGTATGGGCGGGCCGAGCCGCTCCGGAACCGGAGGGGGCCGGGGGGAAAACGGCGGCCAGCCCAGAAATCGCTGCGGACCGGTCCGCAGCGGGCGGAAAGCACCGGGCAGCGCCCACGCCCCCTTCCTTGTCCCCCTCTGAGACCTCACCGGGGCCATGAGCGGTGACCGCTCTCAGCCCGCTTCCCTCCACCCAGGGACCGTGACCACTTACCGGCGGGCAGGCCTTCCCGCTCTCTGCCCTGTCCCCGCTCGCAGTCCGGGCAGCCGCAGCCGTCGCCTCGGCGCCAAAAACCTCCGGTGTTCGCCCCGCAACCAGCCCCAGGGACGCCGCGGCGCTCTGCGCGTGGCCCCGGGGGCCGTGGGGGCGACAGCAGCCAGTCCGCCGGCGTCCAGGAAGGCAGGCGGGGGTGCCGCCTTATCCACCACAGAGACATCGGGGAGCTTTGCGTCCCTGCAGGAAAACGGGGCTGCGTTTTTTTCCTCCTGTCCCGCTGCACCGATCCAGCTCCCCAGGGCGGGAGGGGAAACGGGGGAAGGGGCTGCTTTTCATAGAATCATAGAATCGTCTAGGTTGCAAGAGACCCTTGGGATCATCGAGTCCAACCATCTACCCTACTCTACAAAGTTCTCCCCTACACCATATCCCCCAACACCACATCTCAACGGTTCTTAAACACATCCAGGGATGGTGACTCGACCACCTCCCTGGGTAGCCTGTTCCAATGCCCGACCACTCCCTCTGTGAAACATTCTTTCCTAATGTCCAGTCTAAACCTACCCTGTTGGAGCTTGAAGCCGTTCCCTCTCGTTCTGTCATTACCTACCCGTGCCAGGAGACCAGCACCGACCTCTCTACAGTGTCCTTTCAAGTAGGTTTAGAGAGTGACGAGGTCTCCCCTCAGCCCCCTCTTCCTCATACTAAACAGTCCCAGCTCCTTCAACCGCTCTTCATAGGATTTGTTTTCCAGGCCCTTCACCAGCTTCGTTGCCCTCCTCTGCACTCGCTCCAGCACCTCGACATCTCTCTTGGATTGAGGTGCCCAAAACCGGACGCAATACTCCAGGTGTGGCCTCACCAGTGCCGAGTACAGGGGCACAATCGCCTCCCTACTTCTGCTGCTCACGCTGTTTCTAATACAAGCCAGGATGCCGTTGGCTTTCGTGGCCACCTGGGCACACTGCCGGCTCACGTTCAGCCGCTTGTCCATTAGAACCCCCAGGTCTCTTTCTTCCAGGTGGTTTTCCAGCCACGTTTCCCCAAGCCTGTAGCGCTGCTCGGGGTTATTGTGGCCCACGCGCAGAACCTGGCGCTCGCCCTTGTTGAAACTCATACCACTGATGTTGGCCCAACGATCCAATCTACCTAAGTCTCTCTGTAGAGCTTCCCTATCCTCCTGGGAATCAACACTCCTGCTTAAAGCGCTTTTGAAAGCGCTTGGACGCCGGCAAGAGAGAGCAGAGGGGAGGGCCAGTTTGGAAATCCCTTCTAGCGATAGGCTCTCTTTGCAGTCTGGAACCATCTACAGCACAGGCGTTTACGCCTCCGCACTGACCGACCCGTGGGTAAGACTTAGGGAAAACGGATGCTCTTGATACACTTCGACAGAACGTCTGCTAAGAGTCACATCTGTTTAGACTTACAGATTAACACGCACGATAGACAACATCCAATTGGACTAGCGACCTGTCCAGACATCCGCTTTGACGCTTCAATCTCTCTTTATAAATAAATCTTTTAAAAAATCTTTCCGTCGTCTAAACTCCCATTAAATAATACAGAATCCTTAGAGATACGGGTTGGTATTTTGAACTCCTTTTATATACGTAAGGGAATATTATTTTTCAACACACAGAAAAATGAGAGATTGTTCTCTACTCCAATGCCTCACCCCCGCATATACAGCTTTTAACATTTTTTAAACACCACCGCCCAAAACCCCAACCACCTGCCCCGCACCAAGTTTTCAGGCGTTTGGGGGCCGTGACCCACCCTCTTGTGGGGGGAACCCCACTTAACCCCCACTCACCTGCTCCTCCGCCGCACCGTCGCTCCCCCGCTGACATCCGGCTGCCCCAAATGACATCATCACACCACCACCACCACCCCCCCACACACCGTTTTTTTTAATTCGCCCCAAAAAATGCACCGAACGACCAGACCCAGGGCTGGCCCCTTCCCCTCAGGCGGCTCCACCACCGGCTGCAAACCCGGGCCGGGGCATCTGTCGAGCAGCACGAGACGCGGACAACGAGGCACCTGCAAAACAAACAGCAAACCCCAACCGGAGATCAGCATCATCAAACGAAAGAGCACCGAAGAGAGTAGAGGAATTCCCTCCGGCCGAGGGACAGGACAGGAGCTGAGCTACAGGAGGATTGCGGGGAAACAGCTCCGCTCCAAAGACGGCACGGCCTGCCAAAGCCGGAGCCATCCCGACGCTTCAGGTCCCTATTCAGACTGACCCGTGCCACTTGCAACACCTTCTCAGCCTAACAGCGTAACAAACCCTCCGCCCGCTGGGGGGAAGCGCCTCCTCCCTTCCCTTTCCCTGCCGCTGGAAAGCTCTGCGCGCGTTTAGATACGGCCAAGAAAAATACTCACGCTAGAAAAGCCTCGGGTTTTTTCTTCGGCGCTAATTCAACTGGCACAGCTCCGAACCCCCACCGTTGCGCTCTCCGTCTCCAGAACGCGCAGTTGTCATTTGACCGGGGGCTGCTTTCTCTCCTACCCAAGGAGGAGGGACATCTGGCCGGCGGCACTGCCCGAGAGAGATGCTACCGCACTGCCGGGGAAACGCGACGCTGAAAGCCAGGCAGAAATCAGGTTCTTCAGAGCGCTCCGCCTAAAGAAAAGGGGGGGGAAAAACAAAAAACAAAAAAACTAGAAAAAAAACCCAACCAAACACCCAACCCGTTACCTTCAGTCGCCTCTCTTTTCAAAGATTTGGAACAAATACCTCGCCGCTTAGGGACGCCTAAGACGCTGTAGGCTACAGCCGGTGGACGGTTGCCGTTTAAAGCCTGCAAGTCAGTTTGCACGTTATACGACTTTAACCCTTTTTTTAAAGTCTCCTTTACGATAGAAAAAACCAGGAAGGTAAGAGATTCCCCAAACGGCTGTACTTTTGGCGGGGGGAAATCCAATCCCCGGTGCCGCGATCCACCAGGCTACCGAAAACGACCGGCGGACCGGCCAAGGCTTTTGGCTGTGCCGAACACGCAGAGGAACAGGGTTTGGCCGTGTCCCCGCTGTTACGGGGGACCCAGAGCCCAAAGGCCGGCCATGCCATCGGCCGTCGGAAGAGGTGCCGCGCTCGGGCCTTTGGAAGGACATCGTCTTTCTTTTTGTCCCTATTTAATAGAGCGCGCGACGTCTCCTCGCTGATGACTTCTGCTGCCCAGCGCATCGTCTCCGAGGATCCCCTCTCGTGGGAACTTCAGGAGAGGCAACCGCTTGGCACGAGAAACCGGTGCCCTTTCAGAAAGGGAAACCTCCTTCCGACTGACGTCCAAATGACACGCCGTAGGCTACGGACAACGGACGTTCCTGGAAGGCTCGACTCACCTAAGCCACCTCAGGACTCGCCGCCACCAGTGACGAGGCTGATGATGCTCCTTGGTTCGTGGCAAAGCCTGGAAAACAGGCAGAAGCGGCGCCGGTTCGTCCCGTTTTGTCCACGTCTCTTCGTTGACCGCCCCGGCTTTCAGCGCAGATGCCATGAAAGAGGAGTGACAAAGAAAAGGCGAGGTCAGGCAGCAAAAGAGCTCTGCAGGCTGCCACCTGCAGTCAACCGCGCACCCTGTTTTGGAAGCCACACGCCCGCCCGCCCGCCCGCCACCCCCCGCCCAAAACAAACAAACAAACAAACAAACAAAGAGACAAGAACCCCGGCACCTGGCCTCTTTCTTGTCTTCAGGAGCTCATCCTGAAGCTCATCGCTTCTGTCTTGTCAGAGCAGGAAGCGCAGACCATCTGTATCCCGAGGACACCTGACCGGGATTAACACGTGTCCAGAGGTAGTCCCCATCTCTACGAGCGTGTCGCTTTGGTGCTTTTAATAATCCTAACTCGACGGTAGTCACTGGGACGGTCCTTTACGGTGGCTTCTTCAGACTTCTGGATCGCCAGTCCCAGTATTTCCATTTCATCCTACCAAAAAAAACCCCAAAGCACGTTACAGCTGCACATAACATTTTCTGCACGTTCTTGTACGAGTATTTAAGGCGTAGGAGAAAGAGAAGATCTGAAAGGCAGAAGAGGCATTCAAAAACCGTGCAACTATGAAAAAGTAAAGCAGCTCTCTCGGAAAAGCACGAGAAACGGCCATAAAAGGTATACTTATGAAATACGCCAAGTAATATCGGGGCACCAAAATATACTATATAGGAAGGCTAGGTGGCTCATTTGATAGAAATTCGATGTAAATCTAAGACAGTACCGAGAATTCTGTCTGTAAATGGGTAATATTCGGCACCACTCGGCTCTAAAATTGCCGCTGCGCCTGCCTGTTAAAAATCCTACTTTAAAAGCATCTAGTACGAACCTTAAAGTTTTCATCACAGTTACAGCCATCTTTCACCTTAAAGCATGCTTTACATTGCTGCTGCAGCCTATCTGCCAACTTGGAGTGTACACATCTGGGTATACACGCTTGTAATTCAGGACGATTCCCACAAATCGTTTCTGTGCAGAAAAACAGGCCTCGTTTCATTATGCAATCAAATTTGAAATTTTTTTTCTCGGGAGAAGTTTTGCCTTTTTAACTGTGAGAATTTTAACTAGGAATTCACACGCTACCCATGCCTCAAATTATGAGGAGACGCATCACAAAACGAACTCAAAACGAACATCCCGGATTCAGGAAAACTAATTGTGCCTCCCCCCTCTGTGGAACGTGTCCGTAGGACAGGAGCGGGCACCCGCTTTGCCACAGAAGCAGACGGATGCGGAATTGCTCCACGCGTGTCGGTTAACACACATTCGGCTAATGGCCCACCACTCCTTGTACGCACAGGCTGACGACAGCCAGGTCGCCCGGTACGGGCTGAACACTTTGCAGGATTTGTTACAAACCTTTTTAGTGAAATAGATTTTGAAACCCCAGGAAACACACCCCTACCTCCGAGAATTGTAAGGCAATAAATATTTTGACAACTTACATTTCACGTCTATCCATGTATGTCCCATTACTGTCTGTGGTCATAAACTATCTAATATAGAATACTAAACGTTGCTACCATTTAAGAACCGAACGACAGCAACTGAACTGAACCGAAAGGAAGAGCTTTTCTTTGAAAATCGCAGTGCCACCTGAGAAGAAGCTGAAGACTGAAAATCGGGCGAGAGAATCACGCAAAAATATCAGCCTTGCTCTAAAAGCAAGACAGGAGAAAACCCACCAAAAAATAAAATGCAGTTCAATTGACCCAAAGGTCACCAAACAAGACAGGCAAAAAGCTTCACAACACACAGCGTTTGCACCGCTGTCGCTTTTCTGGCTTTTGCTGGGCCTAAGAGGTTGCTGTGACTTCCTCGAGCTGCCCTTCTGCGGTCACCAGATTGTTTCAGGGGAGACAGACGTCTCCCGGGGAGGCGCACGCAGAGAGCGCCGCTACGTCTCGGCTGTGACCCCTTGGTCACTGCGTTCCTGCGGTGCCCGTACCCGTGCTACCAACAGGATGTCACAAAAGGACGCAAGAGCAGGGGGAATCGCTACAGGAGTCCTGAATGTTTCCACGGGCTTTTGAAAACCCCATTTTCTAAATTAAGTTACGCGAGGGAGTCTTTTTGAAAGTTACGAGGCTTCTGTGTGTCTGCTACTAAAAACATCCAACCGACCGACTCAAAAAACACCCAGAACACACTTTCCCCACGTTCCCCCGACACCGTAGCCTTTCATCTCGGGGGATTTCCTTTCCTGCCTTGCGAACGGATGCAGGTTAGGGACACCATAAAACAGCTTCCCTAGGGTATCCGAACGGCTGTCAGCGTACCATTTAGATCCCTTGAGTACAAGCAATAGCGCGCGTTACCTCTCCGGTTTGATGCTCGCTGACAGGCCGAATCCTTTGTGGAACCTTAAGCTGTTGTTCCGGCTTCCCTATCTCTTGCTGGAAAAGGTCTCTCTCCTGCTCTCGGTCAATTGCTCGCTCCTGAAAGTGACGAAACAGTGAGGATGCACCATTTCACGTAAAAACTGTCTAAATTAAGGATATTACAGCTTCTCGCTTCTTTTAACACGAGGCTGCTAACGGTACGTCAGTAGCATTATTACATGTCAGTACGAGCCGGCAACGCGCGCTGGCAGCCCAGAAAGCCAACCCCACCCTGGGCTGCATCAAGAGAAGCGTGGCCAGCGGGTCACGGGAGGCGATTCTACCCCCCTCTACTCTGCGCGCGCGAGACCCCACCTGGCGTACGGTGTCCAGCTTTGGAGTCCTCGACACGGGAAGGACGTGGACCTGTTGGAAGGGGCCCAGCGGAGGGCCACGAAAACCATCGGAGGGACGGAGCACCTCCCCTGTGAAGAGAGACTGAGAGAGCTGGGGTTGTTCAGCCTGGAGAAGAGAAGGCTCCGGGGAGACCTCAGAGCAGCCTTCCAATATCTGAAGGGAGCCTACGGGAGAGCCGGAGAGGGACTCTCTGTCGGGAAAGGTAGCGACAGGACAAGGGGTAACGGTTTTAAATCGGAAGAGGGGAGATTCAGACTAGATGTTAGGAGGAAATTCTTTACCGTGAGGGTGGTGAGGCACTGGAACAGGTTGCCCGGGGAAGCTGTGGATGCCCCATCCCTGGAAGTGTTTAAGGCCAGGCTGGACGGGGCTTTGAGCAACCCGCTCTAGTGGAGGCGTCCCTGCCCAAGGCAGGGGGGCTGCAACACGATGATCTTGAAGGTCCCTTCCAACTCTAACCATTCTATGATTCTATGGTTTTTAAGGTGGCAGAACCTCTTGCGACTTCCATTAACAAAAACTACTCTCACCATTCGGGGCAACAAATCTCACATTTTTGAATAAAAACACGAGGACGGCACTGATACAGCCAGTATTATTTCACAAAAAGGACAGTTTTGTCTCTTCTGTTCAAAGCGCAGCATACAAATAGCAATAGGCCAGTATTTTATGGTCTCCTTTCCTCGCGTTCATCCTTCATATATGTAGCATAAATAGGAATTAAGAATAGAAATTAACTTTGTGTTCATACTGAGGAGGAGCCAATGGGAAAAAAGAAATTCTAAATTTTGCATTTCAGTGTTACTTTTGACCAGCTGCAGTTGTTATATCCCACTCTGATATTTGGGGAATACATCTTTATACTGGAAATAAGGCACAGCCGCTGGCATCCGGTGAAACGTCACCTTTAAATGCCACTTTGCTGAACAGACAAACCTGATCAGACGCATTGAAATAAACTAGCTCAAGTAGCTGATACACAGAGGAATGCTCTGTCTAGCAACAGAAGCTTTTGCAAAAATGGAGGAAGCCAGAACAAAGCTGCAACAGTTACAAGTTGCAGATTTGAAAACCTCACCTGCTGTTTGAGCACCCCGCAGCCCGCCCAGCCCCTGCTTTCCCCCGCAGCCCCCAACGCCCTCCTGCCCACCCCCCCTGCAGAACCAGCCAAAACGGCTTCTGCTCTCCGCCCCCAAACCGCATCACTTACTGCCCCCTTCCGAGCCCCAAAACCCAGCCGCTGAGCCTCTGCTCAAGTCCCCAAAACGCCGGACTCCACCCCCGCCCCTCAGCCCAAAGCCACACGACTCCCTCTCCGGCTGAAGCCCCAACACCAGCCACGCGAGCCCGTTTGCCAGCCCCAGGAGCCGCGAGCACCTCCCCAGACGCCTCAGCCCGCCCCCCCGCAACGCCGTCTCCCCTCGGAGCCGCCTCGGGACCCCGGCCGCCTTCCCCGCGCCCCCCCCGCTGGCCTCGACGCTGTCCAGCGGCACCGCGACGCTGTCCAGCGGCACCGCGACGCTGTCCGGCTGCCCGGTGCTTTCCGCCCGCGCCGGTCCGGTGCGGTGCGGTCCGCGCCGCGCCGCGCCGCGCCGCAGCCGCTTCTGCGCGCGCCGCCATTTTCCCCCGGCCCCCTCCGCTTCCGGAGCGGCTCGGCCCGCCCATGCGGCGCGCCCATTGGTCACGGCGCCGGAAGCGGCTTCCGTCCTCGGGGAGCCCGTCCCATTGGTCGGTCGCGCCGTCAATCTTCAGCGCCTCCCACCCCGGCCAATCGGAGCGCGGCAGGCGATCCGACCAATCGGAGCGCGGCGGTCGCGCTGTGATTGGCTCGTCCTCCTGTCAATCCGCCAGGGGGCGGTTGCCATGGTGAGGACGCCCCGCCCGGTGGCGCATGCGCAGTAGTGAGGGCGGCGCCGTGCTCGCTACTGCCCCCTCGTGGACAAAAAGCGGTACTGCAGGTACGCAGGTACAGGGCGGGGGGGGGGGGGGGGGGGGGGGACGCGCATGCCCAGTAGAAAGGGGGGCGCTGCGCTCGCCGCCGCTGCCGCCCGTGCCAGCAGAAACCGGCGGTGCGGCTCGGGGAGCGGGGGGAGGCGGGACCGGGGAAGGTTCCCTTTTCCCCAAATTAGGGAAAATGTTATTCATGTTCGGGGTTCAATTTGGGGGTTCAATTTACGGTTCTGCAGCGTCAGCCCCCGCATGGGCGCCGTCCCCGGCGGCGGGGAAGGGCAAGAAAAACCCTAACAAAACCCTGAAGTCTTTTCCGTTGCGGAAAAGCACCGAAAAAAACCCCAAATTGAATAATTTTCCCCAATTTGGGGAAAATGGAACCTCCCAGGGCTCCGCCTTCCCCCCCCGCATCCGCCGAGCTGCAGCGCCGGTTTCTGCTGGCACGGGCGGCAGCGGCGAGCGCAGCGCCCCCCCCCCCCCGTCCACTGCGCATGCGGCCGGACCCCCCTACCCCCGTACCTGCAGTACCGCTTTTTGTCCACAAGCGGCGGCAGCAGCGAGGGCGGCGCCACTCTTTCCACTGCGCATGCGCGCCCCCCCCACCTGCAGTACCGATTTTTGTCCACAAGGCGGCAGTAGCGAGCACGGCGCCGCCCTTACTACTGCGCATGCGCGACCAGGCGGGGCTTCCTCACCATGGCAACCGCCCCCGGGCGGATTGACAGGAGGACGAGCCAATCACAACGCGACCGCCGCGCTCCGATTGGTCGGATCGCCTGCCGCGCTCCGATTGGCCGGAGTGGGACGTCAATGGCGGTTGCCATGGTGAGGACGCCCCGCCCGGTGGCGCATGCGCAGTAGTGAGGGCGGCGCCGTCCTTACTACTGCGCATGCGCGACCGGGCGGGGCTTCCTCACCATGGCAACCGCCCCCCGGGCGGATTGACAGGAGGACGAGCCAATCACAACGCGACCGCCCCGCTCCGATTGGTCGGATCGCCTGCCGCGCTCCGATTGGCCGGACTGGGAGGCGCTGGAGATTGACGGCGCGATCCACCAATGGGACGGGGGCTCCTAGAGGACGGACGCCGCTTACGGCACCGCGACCAATGGGCGCGCGGTATGGGCGGGCCGAGCCGCTCCGGAACCGGAGGGGGCCGGGGGAAAACGGCGGCCAGCCCAGAAATCGCTGCGGACCGGTCCGCAGCGGGCGGAAAGCACCGGGCAGCGCCCACGCCCCCTTCCTTGTCCCCCTCTGAGACCTCACCGGGGCCATGAGCGGTGACCGCTCTCAGCCCGCTTCCCTCCACCCAGGGACCGTGACCACTTACCGGCGGGCAGGCCTTCCCGCTCTCTGCCCTGTCCCCGCTCGCAGTCCGGGCAGCCGCAGCCGTCGCCTCGGCGCCAAAAACCTCCGGTGTTCGCCCCGCAACCAGCCCCAGGGACGCCGCGGCGCTCTGCGCGTGGCCCCGGGGGCCGTGGGGGCGACAGCAGCCAGTCCGCCGGCGTCCAGGAAGGCAGGCGGGGGTGCCGCCTTATCCACCACAGAGACATCGGGGAGCTTTGCGTCCCTGCAGGAAAACGGGGCTGCGTTTTTTTCCTCCTGTCCCGCTGCACCGATCCAGCTCCCCAGGGCGGGAGGGGAAACGGGGGAAGGGGCTGCTTTTCATAGAATCATAGAATCGTCTAGGTTGCAAGAGACCCTTGGGATCATCGAGTCCAACCATCTACCCTACTCTACAAAGTTCTCCCCTACACCATATCCCCCAACACCACATCTCAACGGTTCTTAAACACATCCAGGGATGGTGACTCGACCACCTCCCTGGGTAGCCTGTTCCAATGCCCGACCACTCCCTCTGTGAAACATTCTTTCCTAATGTCCAGTCTAAACCTACCCTGTTGGAGCTTGAAGCCGTTCCCTCTCGTTCTGTCATTACCTACCCGTGCCAGGAGACCAGCACCGACCTCTCTACAGTGTCCTTTCAAGTAGGTTTAGAGAGTGACGAGGTCTCCCCTCAGCCCCCTCTTCCTCATACTAAACAGTCCCAGCTCCTTCAACCGCTCTTCATAGGATTCGTTTTCCAGGCCCTTCACCAGCTTCGTTGCCCTCCTCTGCACTCGCTCCAGCACCTCGACATCTCTCTTGGATTGAGGTGCCCAAAACCGGACGCAATACTCCAGGTGTGGCCTCACCAGTGCCGAGTACAGGGGCACAATCGCCTCCCTACTTCTGCTGCTCACGCTGTTTCTAATACAAGCCAGGATGCCGTTGGCTTTCGTGGCCACCTGGGCACACTGCCGGCTCACGTTCAGCCGCTTGTCCATTAGAACCCCCAGGTCTCTTTCTTCCAGGTGGTTTTCCAGCCACGTTTCCCCAAGCCTGTAGCGCTGCTCGGGGTTATTGTGGCCCACGCGCAGAACCTGGCGCTCGCCCTTGTTGAAACTCATACCACTGATGTTGGCCCAACGATCCAATCTACCTAAGTCTCTCTGTAGAGCTTCCCTATCCTCCTGGGAATCAACACTCCTGCTTAAAGCGCTTTTGAAAGCGCTTGGACGCCGGCAAGAGAGAGCAGAGGGGAGGGCCAGTTTGGAAATCCCTTCTAGCGATAGGCTCTCTTTGCAGTCTGGAACCATCTACAGCACAGGCGTTTACGCCTCCGCACTGACCGACCCGTGGGTAAGACTTAGGGAAAACGGATGCTCTTGATACACTTCGACAGAACGTCTGCTAAGAGTCACATCTGTTTAGACTTACAGATTAACACGCACGATAGATAGACAACATCCAATTGGACTAGCGACCTGTCCAGACATCCGCTTTGACGCTTCAATCTCTCTTTATAAATAAATCTTTTAAAAAATCTTTCCGTCGTCTAAACTCCCATTAAATAATACAGAATCCTTAGAGATACGGGTTGGTATTTTGAACTCCTTTTATATACGTAAGGGAATATTATTTTTCAACACACAGAAAAATGAGAGATTGTTCTCTACTCCAATGCCTCACCCCCGCATATACAGCTTTTAACATTTTTTAAACACCACCGCCCAAAACCCCAACCACCTGCCCCGCACCAAGTTTTCAGGCGTTTGGGGGCCGTGACCCACCCTCTTGTGGGGGGAACCCCACTTAACCCCCACTCACCTGCTCCTCCGCCGCACCGTCGCTCCCCCGCTGACATCCGGCTGCCCCAAATGACATCATCACACCACCACCACCACCCCCCCCCCACACCGTTTTTTTTAATTCGCCCCAAAAAATGCACCGAACGACCAGACCCAGGGCTGGCCCCTTCCCCTCAGGCGGCTCCACCACCGGCTGCAAACCCGGGCCGGGGCATCTGTCGAGCAGCACGAGACGCGGACAACGAGGCACCTGCAAAACAAACAGCAAACCCCAACCGGAGATCAGCATCATCAAACGAAAGAGCACCGAAGAGAGTAGAGGAATTCCCTCCGGCCGAGGGACAGGACAGGAGCTGAGCTACAGGAGGATTGCGGGGAAACAGCTCCGCTCCAAAGACGGCACGGCCTGCCAAAGCCGGAGCCATCCCGACGCTTCAGGTCCCTATTCAGACTGACCCGTGCCACTTGCAACACCTTCTCAGCCTAACAGCGTAACAAACCCTCCGCCCGCTGGGGGGAAGCGCCTCCTCCCTTCCCTTTCCCTGCCGCTGGAAAGCTCTGCGCGCGTTTAGATACGGCCAAGAAAAATACTCACGCTAGAAAAGCCTCGGGTTTTTTCTTCGGCGCTAATTCAACTGGCACAGCTCCGAACCCCCACCGTTGCGCTCTCCGTCTCCAGAACGCGCAGTTGTCATTTGACCGGGGGCTGCTTTCTCTCCTACCCAAGGAGGAGGGACATCTGGCCGGCGGCACTGCCTGAGAGAGATGCTACCGCACTGCCGGGGAAACGCGACGCTGAAAGCCAGGCAGAAATCAGGTTCTTCAGAGCGCTCCGCCTAAAGAAAAGGGGGGGGAAAAACAAAAAACAAAAAAACTAGAAAAAAAACCCAACCAAAAACCCAACCCGTTACCTTCAGTCGCCTCTCTTTTCAAAGATTTGGAACAAATACCTCGCCGCTTAGGGACGCCTAAGACGCTGTAGGCTACAGCCGGTGGACGGTTGCCGTTTAAAGCCTGCAAGTCAGTTTGCACGTTATACGACTTTAACCCTTTTTTTAAAGTCTCCTTTACGATAGAAAAAACCAGGAAGGTAAGAGATTCCCCAAACGGCTGTACTTTTGGCGGGGGGAAATCCAATCCCCGGTGCCGCGATCCACCAGGCTACCGAAAACGACCGGCGGACCGGCCAAGGCTTTTGGCTGTGCCGAACACGCAGAGGAACAGGGTTTGGCCGTGTCCCCGCTGTTACGGGGGACCCAGAGCCCAAAGGCCGGCCATGCCATCGGCCGTCGGAAGAGGTGCCGCGCTCGGGCCTTTGGAAGGACATCGTCTTTCTTTTTGTCCCTATTTAATAGAGCGCGCGACGTCTCCTCGCTGATGACTTCTGCTGCCCAGCGCATCGTCTCCGAGGATCCCCTCTCGTGGGAACTTCAGGAGAGGCAACCGCTTGGCACGAGAAACCGGTGCCCTTTCAGAAAGGGAAACCTCCTTCCGACTGACGTCCAAATGACACGCCGTAGGCTACGGACAACGGACGTTCCTGGAAGGCTCGACTCACCTAAGCCACCTCAGGACTCGCCGCCACCAGTGACGAGGCTGATGATGCTCCTTGGTTCGTGGCAAAGCCTGGAAAACAGGCAGAAGCGGCGCCGGTTCGTCCCGTTTTGTCCACGTCTCTTCGTTGACCGCCCCGGCTTTCAGCGCAGATGCCATGAAAGAGGAGTGACAAAGAAAAGGCGAGGTCAGGCAGCAAAAGAGCTCTGCAGGCTGCCACCTGCAGTCAACCGCGCACCCTGTTTTGGAAGCCACACGCCCGCCCGCCCGCCCGCCACCCCCCGCCCAAAACAAACAAACAAACAAACAAACAAAGAGACAAGAACCCCGGCACCTGGCCTCTTTCTTGTCTTCAGGAGCTCATCCTGAAGCTCATCGCTTCTGTCTTGTCAGAGCAGGAAGCGCAGACCATCTGTATCCCGAGGACACCTGACCGGGATTAACACGTGTCCAGAGGTAGTCCCCATCTCTACGAGCGTGTCGCTTTGGTGCTTTTAATAATCCTAACTCGACGGTAGTCACTGGGACGGTCCTTTACGGTGGCTTCTTCAGACTTCTGGATCGCCAGTCCCAGTATTTCCATTTCATCCTACCAAAAAAAACCCCAAAGCACGTTACAGCTGCACATAACATTTTCTGCACGTTCTTGTACGAGTATTTAAGGCGTAGGAGAAAGAGAAGATCTGAAAGGCAGAAGAGGCATTCAAAAACCGTGCAACTATGAAAAAGTAAAGCAGCTCTCTCGGAAAAGCACGAGAAACGGCCATAAAAGGTATACTTATGAAATACGCCAAGTAATATCGGGGCACCAAAATATACTATATAGGAAGGCTAGGTGGCTCATTTGATAGAAATTCGATGTAAATCTAAGACAGTACCGAGAATTCTGTCTGTAAATGGGTAATATTCGGCACCACTCGGCTCTAAAATTGCCGCTGCGCCTGCCTGTTAAAAATCCTACTTTAAAAGCATCTAGTACGAACCTTAAAGTTTTCATCACAGTTACAGCCATCTTTCACCTTAAAGCATGCTTTACATTGCTGCTGCAGCCTATCTGCCAACTTGGAGTGTACACATCTGGGTATACACGCTTGTAATTCAGGACGATTCCCACAAATCGTTTCTGTGCAGAAAAACAGGCCTCGTTTCATTATGCAATCAAATTTGAAATTTTTTTTCTCGGGAGAAGTTTTGCCTTTTTAACTGTGAGAATTTTAACTAGGAATTCACACGCTACCCATGCCTCAAATTATGAGGAGACGCATCACAAAACGAACTCAAAACGAACATCCCGGATTCAGGAAAACTAATTGTGCCTCCCCCCTCCGTGGAACGTGTCCGTAGGACAGGAGCGGGCACCCGCTTTGCCACAGAAGCAGACGGATGCGGAATTGCTCCACGCGTGTCGGTTAACACACATTCGGCTAATGGCCCACCACTCCTTGTACGCACAGGCTGACGACAGCCAGGTCGCCCGGTACGGGCTGAACACTTTGCAGGATTTGTTACAAACCTTTTTAGTGAAATAGATTTTGAAACCCCAGGAAACACACCCCTACCTCCGAGAATTGTAAGGCAATAAATACTTTGACAACTTACATTTCACGTCTATCCATGTATGTCCCATTACTGTCTGTGGTCATAAACTATCTAATATAGAATACTAAACGTTGCTACCATTTAAGAACCGAACGACAGCAACTGAACTGAACCGAAAGGAAGAGCTTTTCTTTGAAAATCGCAGTGCCACCTGAGAAGAAGCTGAAGACTGAAAATCGGGCGAGAGAATCACGCAAAAATATCAGCCTTGCTCTAAAAGCAAGACAGGAGAAAACCCACCAAAAAATAAAATGCAGTTCAATTGACCCAAAGGTCACCAAACAAGACAGGCAAAAAGCTTCACAACACACAGCGTTTGCACCGCTGTCGCTTTTCTGGCTTTTGCTGGGCCTAAGAGGTTGCTGTGACTTCCTCGAGCTGCCCTTCTGCGGTCACCAGATTGTTTCAGGGGAGACAGACGTCTCCCGGGGAGGCGCACGCAGAGAGCGCCGCTACGTCTCGGCTGTGACCCCTTGGTCACTGCGTTCCTGCGGTGCCCGTACCCGTGCTACCAACAGGATGTCACAAAAGGACGCAAGAGCAGGGGGAATCGCTACAGGAGTCCTGAATGTTTCCACGGGCTTTTGAAAACCCCATTTTCTAAATTAAGTTACGCGAGGGAGTCTTTTTGAAAGTTACGAGGCTTCTGTGTGTCTGCTACTAAAAACATCCAACCGACCGACTCAAAAAACACCCAGAACACACTTTCCCCACGTTCCCCCGACACCGTAGCCTTTCATCTCGGGGGATTTCCTTTCCTGCCTTGCGAACGGATGCAGGTTAGGGACACCATAAAACAGCTTCCCTAGGGTATCCGAACGGCTGTCAGCGTACCATTTAGATCCCTTGAGTACAAGCAATAGCGCGCGTTACCTCTCCGGTTTGATGCTCGCTGACAGGCCGAATCCTTTGTGGAACCTTAAGCTGTTGTTCCGGCTTCCCTATCTCTTGCTGGAAAAGGTCTCTCTCGTGCTCTCGGTCAATTGCTCGCTCCTGAAAGTGACGAAACAGTGAGGATGCACCATTTCACATAAAAACTGTCTAAATTAAGGATATTACAGCTTCTTGCTTCTTTTAACACGAGGCTGCTAACGGTACGTCAGTAGCATTATTACATGTCAGTACGAGCCGGCAACGCGCGCTGGCAGCCCAGAAAGCCAACCCCACCCTGGGCTGCATCAAGAGAAGCGTGGCCAGCGGGTCACGGGAGGCGATTCTACCCCCCTCTACTCTGCGCGCGCGAGACCCCACCTGGCGTACGGTGTCCAGCTTTGGAGTCCTCGACACGGGAAGGACGTGGACCTGTTGGAAGGGGCCCAGCGGAGGGCCACGAAAACCATCGGAGGGACGGAGCACCTCCCCTGTGAAGAGAGACTGAGAGAGCTGGGGTTGTTCAGCCTGGAGAAGAGAAGGCTCCGGGGAGACCTCAGAGCAGCCTTCCAATATCTGAAGGGAGCCTACGGGAGAGCCGGAGAGGGACTCTCTGTCGGGAAAGGTAGCGACAGGACAAGGGGTAACGGTTTTAAATCGGAAGAGGGGAGATTCAGACTAGATGTTAGGAGGAAATTCTTTACCGTGAGGGTGGTGAGGCACTGGAACAGGTTGCCCGGGGAAGCTGTGGATGCCCCATCCCTGGAAGTGTTTAAGGCCAGGCTGGACGGGGCTTTGAGCAACCCGCTCTAGTGGAGGCGTCCCTGCCCAAGGCAGGGGGGCTGCAACACGATGATCTTGAAGGTCCCTTCCAACTCTAACCATTCTATGATTCTATGGTTTTTAAGGTGGCAGAACCTCTTGCGACTTCCATTAACAAAAACTACTCTCACCATTCGGGGCAACAAATCTCACATTTTTGAATAAAAACACGAGGACGGCACTGATACAGCCAGTATTATTTCACAAAAAGGACAGTTTTGTCTCTTCTGTTCAAAGCGCAGCATACAAATAGCAATAGGCCAGTATTTTATGGTCTCCTTTCCTCGCGTTCATCCTTCATATATGTAGCATAAATAGGAATTAAGAATAGAAATTAACTTTGTGTTCATACTGAGGAGGAGCCAATGGGAAAAAAGAAATTCTAAATTTTGCATTTCAGTGTTACTTTTGACCAGCTGCAGTTGTTATATCCCACTCTGATATTTGGGGAATACATCTTTATACTGGAAATAAGGCACAGCCGCTGGCATCCGGTGAAATGTCACCTTTAAATGCCACTTTGCTGAACAGACAAACCTGATCAGACGCATTGAAATAAACTAGCTCAAGTAGCTGATACACAGAGGAATGCTCTGTCTAGCAACAGAAGCTTTTGCAAAAATGGAGGAAGCCAGAACAAAGCTGCAACAGTTACAAGTTGCAGATTTGAAAACCTCACCTGCTGTTTGAGCACCCCGCAGCCCGCCCAGCCCCTGCTTTCCCCCGCAGCCCCCAACGCCCTCCTGCCCACCCCCCGTGCAGAACCAGCCAAAACGGCTTCTGCTCTCCGCCCCCAAACCGCATCACTTACTGCCCCCTTCCGAGCCCCAAAACCCAGCCGCTGAGCCTCTGCTCAAGTCCCCAAAACGCCGGACTCCACCCCCGCCCCTCAGCCCAAAGCCACACGACTCCCTCTCCGGCTGAAGCCCCAACACCAGCCACGCGAGCCCGTTTGCCAGCCCCAGGAGCCGCGAGCACCTCCCCAGACGCCTCAGCCCGCCCCCCCGCAACGCCGTCTCCCCTCGGAGCCGCCTCGGGACCCCGGCCGCCTTCCCCGCGCCCCCCCGCTGGCCTCGACGCTGTCCAGCTGCCTCGCGACGCTGTCCAGCGGCACCGCGACGCTGTCCAGCGGCACCGCGACGCTGTCCAGCGGCACCGCGACGCTGTCCGGCTGCCCGGTGCTTTCCGCCCGCGCCGGTCCGGTGCGGTGCGGTGCGGTGCGGTGCGGTCCGCGCCGCGCCGCAGCCGCTTCTGCGCGCGCCGCCATTTTCCCCCGGCCCCCTCCGCTTCCGGAGCGGCTCGGCCCGCCCATGCGGCGCGCCCATTGGTCACGGCGCCGGAAGCGGCTTCCGTCCTCGGGGAGCCCGTCCCATTGGTCGGTCGCGCCGTCAATCTTCAGCGCCTCCCACCCCGGCCAATCGGAGCGCGGCAGGCGATCCGACCAATCGGAGCGCGGCGGTCGCGCTGTGATTGGCTCGTCCTCCTGTCAATCCGCCAGGGGGCGGTTGCCATGGTGAGGACGCCCCGCCCGGTGGCGCATGCGCAGTAGTGAGGGCGGCGCCGTCCTTACTACTGCGCATGCGCGACCGGGCGGGGCTTCCTCACCATGGCAACCGCCCCCCGGGCGGATTGACAGGAGGACGAGCCAATCACAACGCGACCGCCGCGCTCCGATTGGTCGGATCGCCTGCCGCGCTCCGATTGGCCGGAGTGGGACGTCAATGGCGGTTGCCATGGTGAGGACGCCCCGCCCGGTGGCGCATGCGCAGTAGTGAGGGCGGCGCCGTGCTCGCTACTGCCCCCTCGTGGACAAAAAGCGGTACTGCAGGTACGCAGGTACAGGGCGGGGGGGGGGGGGGGGGGGACGCGCATGCCCAGTAGAAAGGGGGGCGCTGCGCTCGCCGCCGCTGCCGCCCGTGCCAGCAGAAACCGGCGGTGCGGCTCGGGGAGCGGGGGGAGGCGGGACCGGGGAAGGTTCCCTTTTCCCCAAATTAGGGAAAATGTTATTCATGTTCGGGGTTCAATTTGGGGGTTCAATTTACGGTTCTGCAGCGTCAGCCCCCGCATGGGCGCCGTCCCCGGCGGCGGGGAAGGGCAAGAAAAACCCTAACAAAACCCTGAAGTCTTTTCCGTTGCGGAAAAGCACCGAAAAAAACCCCAAATTGAATAATTTTCCCCAATTTGGGGAAAATGGAACCTCCCAGGGCTCCGCCTTCCCCCCCCGCATCCGCCGAGCTGCAGCGCCGGTTTCTGCTGGCACGGGCGGCAGCGGCGAGCGCAGCGCCCCCCCCCCCCCCGTCCACTGCGCATGCGGCCGGACCCCCCTACCCCCGTACCTGCAGTACCGCTTTTTGTCCACAAGCGGCGGCAGCAGCGAGGGCGGCGCCACTCTTTCCACTGCGCATGCGCGCCCCCCCACCTGCAGTACCGATTTTTGTCCACAAGGCGGCAGTAGCGAGCACGGCGCCGCCCTTACTACTGCGCATGCGCGACCGGGCGGGGCTTCCTCACCATGGCAACCGCCCCCGGGCGGATTGACAGGAGGACGAGCCAATCACAACGCGACCGCCGCGCTCCGATTGGTCGGATCGCCTGCCGCGCTCCGATTGGCCGGAGTGGGACGTCAATGGCGGTTGCCATGGTGAGGACGCCCCGCCCGGTGGCGCATGCGCAGTAGTGAGGGCGGCGCCGTCCTTACTACTGCGCATGCGCGACCGGGCGGGGCTTCCTCACCATGGCAACCGCCCCCCGGGCGGATTGACAGGAGGACGAGCCAATCACAACGCGACCGCCGCGCTCCGATTGGTCGGATCGCCTGCCGCGCTCCGATTGGCCGGAGTGGGACGTCAATGGCGGTTGCCATGGTGAGGACGCCCCGCCCGGTGGCGCATGCGCAGTAGTGAGGGCGGCGCCGTGCTCGCTACTGCCCCCTCGTGGACAAAAAGCGGTACTGCAGGTACGCAGGTACAGGGCGGGGGGGGGGGGGGGGGGGACGCGCATGCCCAGTAGAAAGGGGGGCGCTGCGCTCGCCGCCGCTGCCGCCCGTGCCAGCAGAAACCGGCGGTGCGGCTCGGGGAGCGGGGGGAGGCGGGACCGGGGAAGGTTCCCTTTTCCCCAAATTAGGGAAAATGTTATTCATGTTCGGGGTTCAATTTGGGGGTTCAATTTACGGTTCTGCAGCGTCAGCCCCCGCATGGGCGCCGTCCCCGGCGGCGGGGAAGGGCAAGAAAAACCCTAACAAAACCCTGAAGTCTTTTCCGTTGCGGAAAAGCACCGAAAAAAACCCCAAATTGAATAATTTTCCCCAATTTGGGGAAAATGGAACCTCCCAGGGCTCCGCCTTCCCCCCCCGCATCCGCCGAGCTGCAGCGCCGGTTTCTGCTGGCACGGGCGGCAGCGGCGAGCGCAGCGCCCCCCCCCCCCCCGTCCACTGCGCATGCGGCCGGACCCCCCTACCCCCGTACCTGCAGTACCGCTTTTTGTCCACAAGCGGCGGCAGCAGCGAGGGCGGCGCCACTCTTTCCACTGCGCATGCGCGCCCCCCCCACCTGCAGTACCGATTTTTGTCCACAAGGCGGCAGTAGCGAGCACGGCGCCGCCCTTACTACTGCGCATGCGCGACCGGGCGGGGCTTCCTCACCATGGCAACCGCCCCCGGGCGGATTGACAGGAGGACGAGCCAATCACAACGCGACCGCCGCGCTCCGATTGGTCGGATCGCCTGCCGCGCTCCGATTGGCCGGAGTGGGACGTCAATGGCGGTTGCCATGGTGAGGACGCCCCGCCCGGTGGCGCATGCGCAGTAGTGAGGGCGGCGCCGTCCTTACTACTGCGCATGCGCGACCGGGCGGGGCTTCCTCACCATGGCAACCGCCCCCCGGGCGGATTGACAGGAGGACGAGCCAATCACAACGCGACCGCCCCGCTCCGATTGGTCGGATCGCCTGCCGCGCTCCGATTGGCCGGACTGGGAGGCGCTGGAGATTGACGGCGCGATCCACCAATGGGACGGGGGCTCCTAGAGGACGGACGCCGCTTACGGCACCGCGACCAATGGGCGCGCGGTATGGGCGGGCCGAGCCGCTCCGGAACCGGAGGGGGCCGGGGGAAAACGGCGGCCAGCCCAGAAATCGCTGCGGACCGGTCCGCAGCGGGCGGAAAGCACCGGGCAGCGCCCACGCCCCCTTCCTTGTCCCCCTCTGAGACCTCACCGGGGCCATGAGCGGTGACCGCTCTCAGCCCGCTTCCCTCCACCCAGGGACCGTGACCACTTACCGGCGGGCAGGCCTTCCCGCTCTCTGCCCTGTCCCCGCTCGCAGTCCGGGCAGCCGCAGCCGTCGCCTCGGCGCCAAAAACCTCCGGTGTTCGCCCCGCAACCAGCCCCAGGGACGCCGCGGCGCTCTGCGCGTGGCCCCGGGGGCCGTGGGGGCGACAGCAGCCAGTCCGCCGGCGTCCAGGAAGGCAGGCGGGGGTGCCGCCTTATCCACCACAGAGACATCGGGGAGCTTTGCGTCCCTGCAGGAAAACGGGGCTGCGTTTTTTTCCTCCTGTCCCGCTGCACCGATCCAGCTCCCCAGGGCGGGAGGGGAAACGGGGGAAGGGGCTGCTTTTCATAGAATCATAGAATCGTCTAGGTTGCAAGAGACCCTTGGCATCATCGAGTCCAACCATCTACCCTACTCTACAAAGTTCTCCCCTACACCATATCCCCCAACACCACATCTCAACGGTTCTTAAACACATCCAGGGATGGTGACTCGACCACCTCCCTGGGTAGCCTGTTCCAATGCCCGACCACTCCCTCTGTGAAACATTCTTTCCTAATGTCCAGTCTAAACCTACCCTGTTGGAGCTTGAAGCCGTTCCCTCTCGTTCTGTCATTACCTACCCGTGCCAAGAGACCAGCACCGACCTCTCTACAGTGTCCTTTCAAGTAGGTTTAGAGAGTGACGAGGTCTCCCCTCAGCCCCCTCTTCCTCATACTAAACAGTCCCAGCTCCTTCAACCGCTCTTCATAGGATTTGTTTTCCAGGCCCTTCACCAGCTTCGTTGCCCTCCTCTGCACTCGCTCCAGCACCTCGACATCTCTCTTGGATTGAGGTGCCCAAAACCGGACGCAATACTCCAGGTGTGGCCTCACCAGTGCCGAGTACAGGGGCACAATCGCCTCCCTACTTCTGCTGCTCACGCTGTTTCTAATACAAGCCAGGATGCCGTTGGCTTTCGTGGCCACCTGGGCACACTGCCGGCTCACGTTCAGCCGCTTGTCCATTAGAACCCCCAGGTCTCTTTCTTCCAGGTGGTTTTCCAGCCACGTTTCCCCAAGCCTGTAGCGCTGCTCGGGGTTATTGTGGCCCACGCGCAGAACCTGGCGCTCGCCCTTGTTGAAACTCATACCACTGATGTTGGCCCAACGATCCAATCTACCTAAGTCTCTCTGTAGAGCTTCCCTATCCTCCTGGGAATCAACACTCCTGCTTAAAGCGCTTTTGAAAGCGCTTGGACGCCGGCAAGAGAGAGCAGAGGGGAGGGCCAGTTTGGAAATCCCTTCTAGCGATAGGCTCTCTTTGCAGTCTGGAACCATCTACAGCACAGGCGTTTACGCCTCCGCACTGACCGACCCGTGGGTAAGACTTAGGGAAAACGGATGCTCTTGATACACTTCGACAGAACGTCTGCTAAGAGTCACATCTGTTTAGACTTACAGATTAACACGCACGATAGACAACATCCAATTGGACTAGCGACCTGTCCAGACATCCGCTTTGACGCTTCAATCTCTCTTTATAAATAAATCTTTTAAAAAATCTTTCCGTCGTCTAAACTCCCATTAAATAATACAGAATCCTTAGAGATACGGGTTGGTATTTGGAACTCCTTTTATATACGTAAGGGAATATTATTTTTCAACACACAGAAAAATGAGAGATTGTTCTCTACTCCAATGCCTCACCCCCGCATATACAGCTTTTAACATTTTTTAAACACCACCGCCCAAAACCCCAACCACCTGCCCCGCACCAAGTTTTCAGGCGTTTGGGGGCCGTGACCCACCCTCTTGTGGGGGGAACCCCACTTAACCCCCACTCACCTGCTCCTCCGCCGCACCGTCGCTCCCCCGCTGACATCCGGCTGCCCCAAATGACATCATCACACCACCCCCCCCCCCCCACACGCACCGGTTTTTTTAATTCGCCCCAAAAAATGCACCGAACGACCAGACCCAGGGCTGGCCCCTTCCCCTCAGGCGGCTCCACCACCGGCTGCAAACCCGGGCCGGGGCATCTGTCGAGCAGCACGAGACGCGGACAACGAGGCACCTGCAAAACAAACAGCAAACCCCAACCGGAGATCAGCATCATCAAACGAAAGAGCACCGAAGAGAGTAGAGGAATTCCCTCCGGCCGAGGGACAGGACAGGAGCTGAGCTACAGGAGGATTGCGGGGAAACAGCTCCGCTCCAAAGACGGCACGGCCTGCCAAAGCCGGAGCCATCCCGACGCTTCAGGTCCCTATTCAGACTGACCCGTGCCACTTGCAACACCTTCTCAGCCTAACAGCGTAACAAACCCTCCGCCCGCTGGGGGGAAGCGCCTCCTCCCTTCCCTTTCCCTGCCGCTGGAAAGCTCTGCGCGCGTTTAGATACGGCCAAGAAAAATACTCACGCTAGAAAAGCCTCGGGTTTTTTCTTCGGCGCTAATTCAACTGGCACAGCTCCGAACCCCCACCGTTGCGCTCTCCGTCTCCAGAACGCGCAGTTGTCATTTGACCGGGGGCTGCTTTCTCTCCTACCCAAGGAGGAGGGACATCTGGCCGGCGGCACTGCCCGAGAGAGATGCTACCGCACTGCCGGGGAAACGCGACGCTGAAAGCCAGGCAGAAATCAGGTTCTTCAGAGCGCTCCGCCTAAAGAAAAGGGGGGGGAAAAACAAAAAACAAAAAAACTAGAAAAAAAACCCAACCAAAAACCCAACCCGTTACCTTCAGTCGCCTCTCTTTTCAAAGATTTGGAACAAATACCTCGCCGCTTAGGGACGCCTAAGACGCTGTAGGCTACAGCCGGTGGACGGTTGCCGTTTAAAGCCTGCAAGTCAGTTTGCACGTTATACGACTTTAACCCTTTTTTTAAAGTCTCCTTTACGATAGAAAAAACCAGGAAGGTAAGAGATTCCCCAAACGGCTGTACTTTTGGCGGGGGGAAATCCAATCCCCGGTGCCGCGATCCACCAGGCTACCGAAAACGACCGGCGGACCGGCCAAGGCTTTTGGCTGTGCCGAACACGCAGAGGAACAGGGTTTGGCCGTGTCCCCGCTGTTACGGGGGACCCAGAGCCCAAAGGCCGGCCATGCCATCGGCCATCGGAAGAGGTGCCGCGCTCGGGCCTTTGGAAGGACATCGTCTTTCTTTTTGTCCCTATTTAATAGAGCGCGCGACGTCTCCTCGCTGATGACTTCTGCTGCCCAGCGCATCGTCTCCGAGGATCCCCTCTCGTGGGAACTTCAGGAGAGGCAACCGCTTGGCACGAGAAACCGGTGCCCTTTCAGAAAGGGAAACCTCCTTCCGACTGACGTCCAAATGACACGCCGTAGGCTACGGACAACGGACGTTCCTGGAAGGCTCGACTCACCTAAGCCACCTCAGGACTCGCCGCCACCAGTGACGAGGCTGATGATGCTCCTTGGTTCGTGGCAAAGCCTGGAAAACAGGCAGAAGCGGCGCCGGTTCGTCCCGTTTTGTCCACGTCTCTTCGTTGACCGCCCCGGCTTTCAGCGCAGATGCCATGAAAGAGGAGTGACAAAGAAAAGGCGAGGTCAGGCAGCAAAAGAGCTCTGCAGGCTGCCACCTGCAGTCAACCGCGCACCCTGTTTTGGAAGCCACACGCCCGCCCGCCCGCCCGCCACCCCCCGCCCAAAACAAACAAACAAACAAACAAACAAAGAGACAAGAACCCCGGCACCTGGCCTCTTTCTTGTCTTCAGGAGCTCATCCTGAAGCTCATCGCTTCTGTCTTGTCAGAGCAGGAAGCGCAGACCATCTGTATCCCGAGGACACCTGACCGGGATTAACACGTGTCCAGAGGTAGTCCCCATCTCTACGAGCGTGTCGCTTTGGTGCTTTTAATAATCCTAACTCGACGGTAGTCACTGG
Organism: Numenius arquata; assembly: GCF_964106895.1. Taxonomy (NCBI): domain Eukaryota; kingdom Metazoa; phylum Chordata; class Aves; order Charadriiformes; family Scolopacidae; genus Numenius; species Numenius arquata. The sequence continues at coordinate 62,131,497 of NC_133584.1, read as the reverse complement.
GACGGTCCTTTACGGTGGCTTCTTCAGACTTCTGGATCGCCAGTCCCAGTATTTCCATTTCATCCTACCAAAAAAAACCCCAAAGCACGTTACAGCTGCACATAACATTTTCTGCACGTTCTTGTACGAGTATTTAAGGCGTAGGAGAAAGAGAAGATCTGAAAGGCAGAAGAGGCATTCAAAAACCGTGCAACTATGAAAAAGTAAAGCAGCTCTCTCGGAAAAGCACGAGAAACGGCCATAAAAGGTATACTTATGAAATACGCCAAGTAATATCGGGGCACCAAAATATACTATATAGGAAGGCTAGGTGGCTCATTTGATAGAAATTCGATGTAAATCTAAGACAGTACCGAGAATTCTGTCTGTAAATGGGTAATATTCGGCACCACTCGGCTCTAAAATTGCCGCTGCGCCTGCCTGTTAAAAATCCTACTTTAAAAGCATCTAGTACGAACCTTAAAGTTTTCATCACAGTTACAGCCATCTTTCACCTTAAAGCATGCTTTACATTGCTGCTGCAGCCTATCTGCCAACTTGGAGTGTACACATCTGGGTATACACGCTTGTAATTCAGGACGATTCCCACAAATCGTTTCTGTGCAGAAAAACAGGCCTCGTTTCATTATGCAATCAAATTTGAAATTTTTTTTCTCGGGAGAAGTTTTGCCTTTTTAACTGTGAGAATTTTAACTAGGAATTCACACGCTACCCATGCCTCAAATTATGAGGAGACGCATCACAAAACGAACTCAAAACGAACATCCCGGATTCAGGAAAACTAATTGTGCCTCCCCCCTCCGTGGAACGTGTCCGTAGGACAGGAGCGGGCACCCGCTTTGCCACAGAAGCAGACGGATGCGGAATTGCTCCACGCGTGTCGGTTAACACACATTCGGCTAATGGCCCACCACTCCTTGTACGCACAGGCTGACGACAGCCAGGTCGCCCGGTACGGGCTGAACACTTTGCAGGATTTGTTACAAACCTTTTTAGTGAAATAGATTTTGAAACCCCAGGAAACACACCCCTACCTCCGAGAATTGTAAGGCAATAAATATTTTGACAACTTACATTTCACGTCTATCCATGTATGTCCCATTACTGTCTGTGGTCATAAACTATCTAATATAGAATACTAAACGTTGCTACCATTTAAGAACCGAACGACAGCAACTGAACTGAACCGAAAGGAAGAGCTTTTCTTTGAAAATCGCAGTGCCACCTGAGAAGAAGCTGAAGACTGAAAATCGGGCGAGAGAATCACGCAAAAATATCAGCCTTGCTCTAAAAGCAAGACAGGAGAAAACCCACCAAAAAATAAAATGCAGTTCAATTGACCCAAAGGTCACCAAACAAGACAGGCAAAAAGCTTCACAACACACAGCGTTTGCACCGCTGTCGCTTTTCTGGCTTTTGCTGGGCCTAAGAGGTTGCTGTGACTTCCTCGAGCTGCCCTTCTGCGGTCACCAGATTGTTTCAGGGGAGACAGACGTCTCCCGGGGAGGCGCACGCAGAGAGCGCCGCTACGTCTCGGCTGTGACCCCTTGGTCACTGCGTTCCTGCGGTGCCCGTACCCGTGCTACCAACAGGATGTCACAAAAGGACGCAAGAGCAGGGGGAATCGCTACAGGAGTCCTGAATGTTTCCACGGGCTTTTGAAAACCCCATTTTCTAAATTAAGTTACGCGAGGGAGTCTTTTTGAAAGTTACGAGGCTTCTGTGTGTCTGCTACTAAAAACATCCAACCGACCGACTCAAAAAACACCCAGAACACACTTTCCCCACGTTCCCCCGACACCGTAGCCTTTCATCTCGGGGGATTTCCTTTCCTGCCTTGCGAACGGATGCAGGTTAGGGACACCATAAAACAGCTTCCCTAGGGTATCCGAACGGCTGTCAGCGTACCATTTAGATCCCTTGAGTACAAGCAATAGCGCGCGTTACCTCTCCGGTTTGATGCTCGCTGACAGGCCGAATCCTTTGTGGAACCTTAAGCTGTTGTTCCGGCTTCCCTATCTCTTGCTGGAAAAGGTCTCTCTCCTGCTCTCGGTCAATTGCTCGCTCCTGAAAGTGACGAAACAGTGAGGATGCACCATTTCACGTAAAAACTGTCTAAATTAAGGATATTACAGCTTCTCGCTTCTTTTAACACGAGGCTGCTAACGGTACGTCAGTAGCATTATTACATGTCAGTACGAGCCGGCAACGCGCGCTGGCAGCCCAGAAAGCCAACCCCACCCTGGGCTGCATCAAGAGAAGCGTGGCCAGCGGGTCACGGGAGGCGATTCTACCCCCCTCTACTCTGCGCGCGCGAGACCCCACCTGGCGTACGGTGTCCAGCTTTGGAGTCCTCGACACGGGAAGGACGTGGACCTGTTGGAAGGGGCCCAGCGGAGGGCCACGAAAACCATCGGAGGGACGGAGCACCTCCCCTGTGAAGAGAGACTGAGAGAGCTGGGGTTGTTCAGCCTGGAGAAGAGAAGGCTCCGGGGAGACCTCAGAGCAGCCTTCCAATATCTGAAGGGAGCCTACGGGAGAGCCGGAGAGGGACTCTCTGTCGGGAAAGGTAGCGACAGGACAAGGGGTAACGGTTTTAAATCGGAAGAGGGGAGATTCAGACTAGATGTTAGGAGGAAATTCTTTACCGTGAGGGTGGTGAGGCACTGGAACAGGTTGCCCGGGGAAGCTGTGGATGCCCCATCCCTGGAAGTGTTTAAGGCCAGGCTGGACGGGGCTTTGAGCAACCCGCTCTAGTGGAGGCGTCCCTGCCCAAGGCAGGGGGGCTGCAACACGATGATCTTGAAGGTCCCTTCCAACTCTAACCATTCTATGATTCTATGGTTTTTAAGGTGGCAGAACCTCTTGCGACTTCCATTAACAAAAACTACTCTCACCATTCGGGGCAACAAATCTCACATTTTTGAATAAAAACACGAGGACGGCACTGATACAGCCAGTATTATTTCAAAAAAAAGGACAGTTTTGTCTCTTCTGTTCAAAGCGCAGCATACAAATAGCAATAGGCCAGTATTTTATGGTCTCCTTTCCTCGCGTTCATCCTTCATATATGTAGCATAAATAGGAATTAAGAATAGAAATTAACTTTGTGTTCATACTGAGGAGGAGCCAATGGGAAAAAAGAAATTATAAATTTTGCATTTCAGTGTTACTTTTGACCAGCTGCAGTTGTTATATCCCACTCTGATATTTGGGGAATACATCTTTATACTGGAAATAAGGCACAGCCGCTGGCATCCGGTGAAACGTCACCTTTAAATGCCACTTTGCTGAACAGACAAACCTGATCAGACGCATTGAAATAAACTAGCTCAAGTAGCTGATACACAGAGGAATGCTCTGTCTAGCAACAGAAGCTTTTGCAAAAATGGAGGAAGCCAGAACAAAGCTGCAACAGTTACAAGTTGCAGATTTGAAAACCTCACCTGCTGTTTGAGCACCCCGCAGCCCGCCCAGCCCCTGCTTTCCCCCGCAGCCCCCAACGCCCTCCTGCCCACCCCCCCTGCAGAACCAGCCAAAACGGCTTCTGCTCTCCGCCCCCAAACCGCATCACTTACTGCCCCCTTCCGAGCCCCAAAACCCAGCCGCTGAGCCTCTGCTCAAGTCCCCAAAACGCCGGACTCCACCCCCGCCCCTCAGCCCAAAGCCACACGACTCCCTCTCCGGCTGAAGCCCCAACACCAGCCACGCGAGCCCGTTTGCCAGCCCCAGGAGCCGCGAGCACCTCCCCAGACGCCTCAGCCCGCCCCCCCGCAACGCCGTCTCCCCTCGGAGCCGCCTCGGGACCCCGGCCGCCTTCCCCGCGCCCCCCCGCTGGCCTCGACGCTGTCCAGCTGCCTCGCGACGCTGTCCAGCTGCCTCGCGACGCTGTCCAGCGGCACCGCGACGCTGTCCAGCGGCACCGCGACGCTGTCCGGCTGCCCGGTGCTTTCCGCCCGCGCCGGTCCGGTGCGGTGCGGTGCGGTGCGGTCCGCGCCGCGCCGCGCCGCAGCCGCTTCTGCGCGCGCCGCCATTTTCCCCCGGCCCCCTCCGCTTCCGGAGCGGCTCGGCCCGCCCATGCGGCGCGCCCATTGGTCACGGCGCCGGAAGCGGCTTCCGTCCTCGGGGAGCCCGTCCCATTGGTCGGTCGCGCCGTCAATCTTCAGCGCCTCCCACCCCGGCCAATCGGAGCGCGGCAGGCGATCCGACCAATCGGAGCGCGGCGGTCGCGCTGTGATTGGCTCGTCCTCCTGTCAATCCGCCAGGGGGCGGTTGCCATGGTGAGGACGCCCCGCCCGGTGGCGCATGCGCAGTAGTGAGGGCGGCGCCGTGCTCGCTACTGCCCCCTCGTGGACAAAAAGCGGTACTGCAGGTACGCAGGTACAGGGCGGGGGGGGGGGGGGGGGGGGGGACGCGCATGCCCAGTAGAAAGGGGGGCGCTGCGCTCGCCGCCGCTGCCGCCCGTGCCAGCAGAAACCGGCGGTGCGGCTCGGGGAGCGGGGGGAGGCGGGACCGGGGAAGGTTCCCTTTTCCCCAAATTAGGGAAAATGTTATTCATGTTCGGGGTTCAATTTGGGGGTTCAATTTACGGTTCTGCAGCGTCAGCCCCCGCATGGGCGCCGTCCCCGGCGGCGGGGAAGGGCAAGAAAAACCCTAACAAAACCCTGAAGTCTTTTCCGTTGCGGAAAAGCACCGAAAAAAACCCCAAATTGAATAATTTTCCCCAATTTGGGGAAAATGGAACCTCCCAGGGCTCCGCCTTCCCCCCCCGCATCCGCCGAGCTGCAGCGCCGGTTTCTGCTGGCACGGGCGGCAGCGGCGAGCGCAGCGCCCCCCCCCCCCCCGTCCACTGCGCATGCGGCCGGACCCCCCTACCCCCGTACCTGCAGTACCGCTTTTTGTCCACAAGCGGCGGCAGCAGCGAGGGCGGCGCCACTCTTTCCACTGCGCATGCGCGCCCCCCCACCTGCAGTACCGATTTTTGTCCACAAGGCGGCAGTAGCGAGCACGGCGCCGCCCTTACTACTGCGCATGCGCGACCGGGCGGGGCTTCCTCACCATGGCAACCGCCCCCGGGCGGATTGACAGGAGGACGAGCCAATCACAACGCGACCGCCGCGCTCCGATTGGTCGGATCGCCTGCCGCGCTCCGATTGGCCGGAGTGGGACGTCAATGGCGGTTGCCATGGTGAGGACGCCCCGCCCGGTGGCGCATGCGCAGTAGTGAGGGCGGCGCCGTCCTTACTACTGCGCATGCGCGACCGGGCGGGGCTTCCTCACCATGGCAACCGCCCCCCGGGCGGATTGACAGGAGGACGAGCCAATCACAACGCGACCGCCCCGCTCCGATTGGTCGGATCGCCTGCCGCGCTCCGATTGGCCGGACTGGGAGGCGCTGGAGATTGACGGCGCGATCCACCAATGGGACGGGGGCTCCTAGAGGACGGACGCCGCTTACGGCACCGCGACCAATGGGCGCGCGGTATGGGCGGGCCGAGCCGCTCCGGAACCGGAGGGGGCCGGGGGAAAACGGCGGCCAGCCCAGAAATCGCTGCGGACCGGTCCGCAGCGGGCGGAAAGCACCGGGCAGCGCCCACGCCCCCTTCCTTGTCCCCCTCTGAGACCTCACCGGGGCCATGAGCGGTGACCGCTCTCAGCCCGCTTCCCTCCACCCAGGGACCGTGACCACTTACCGGCGGGCAGGCCTTCCCGCTCTCTGCCCTGTCCCCGCTCGCAGTCCGGGCAGCCGCAGCCGTCGCCTCGGCGCCAAAAACCTCCGGTGTTCGCCCCGCAACCAGCCCCAGGGACGCCGCGGCGCTCTGCGCGTGGCCCCGGGGGCCGTGGGGGCGACAGCAGCCAGTCCGCCGGCGTCCAGGAAGGCAGGCGGGGGTGCCGCCTTATCCACCACAGAGACATCGGGGAGCTTTGCGTCCCTGCAGGAAAACGGGGCTGCGTTTTTTTCCTCCTGTCCCGCTGCACCGATCCAGCTCCCCAGGGCGGGAGGGGAAACGGGGGAAGGGGCTGCTTTTCATAGAATCATAGAATCGTCTAGGTTGCAAGAGACCCTTGGCATCATCGAGTCCAACCATCTACCCTACTCTACAAAGTTCTCCCCTACACCATATCCCCCAACACCACATCTCAACGGTTCTTAAACACATCCAGGGATGGTGACTCGACCACCTCCCTGGGTAGCCTGTTCCAATGCCCGACCACTCCCTCTGTGAAACATTCTTTCCTAATGTCCAGTCTAAACCTACCCTGTTGGAGCTTGAAGCCGTTCCCTCTCGTTCTGTCATTACCTACCCGTGCCAAGAGACCAGCACCGACCTCTCTACAGTGTCCTTTCAAGTAGGTTTAGAGAGTGACGAGGTCTCCCCTCAGCCCCCTCTTCCTCATACTAAACAGTCCCAGCTCCTTCAACCGCTCTTCATAGGATTTGTTTTCCAGGCCCTTCACCAGCTTCGTTGCCCTCCTCTGCACTCGCTCCAGCACCTCGACATCTCTCTTGGATTGAGGTGCCCAAAACCGGACGCAATACTCCAGGTGTGGCCTCACCAGTGCCGAGTACAGGGGCACAATCGCCTCCCTACTTCTGCTGCTCACGCTGTTTCTAATACAAGCCAGGATGCCGTTGGCTTTCGTGGCCACCTGGGCACACTGCCGGCTCACGTTCAGCCGCTTGTCCATTAGAACCCCCAGGTCTCTTTCTTCCAGGTGGTTTTCCAGCCACGTTTCCCCAAGCCTGTAGCGCTGCTCGGGGTTATTGTGGCCCACGCGCAGAACCTGGCGCTCGCCCTTGTTGAAACTCATACCACTGATGTTGGCCCAACGATCCAATCTACCTAAGTCTCTCTGTAGAGCTTCCCTATCCTCCTGGGAATCAACACTCCTGCTTAAAGCGCTTTTGAAAGCGCTTGGACGCCGGCAAGAGAGAGCAGAGGGGAGGGCCAGTTTGGAAATCCCTTCTAGCGATAGGCTCTCTTTGCAGTCTGGAACCATCTACAGCACAGGCGTTTACGCCTCCGCACTGACCGACCCGTGGGTAAGACTTAGGGAAAACGGATGCTCTTGATACACTTCGACAGAACGTCTGCTAAGAGTCACATCTGTTTAGACTTACAGATTAACACGCACGATAGACAACATCCAATTGGACTAGCGACCTGTCCAGACATCCGCTTTGACGCTTCAATCTCTCTTTATAAATAAATCTTTTAAAAAATCTTTCCGTCGTCTAAACTCCCATTAAATAATACAGAATCCTTAGAGATACGGGTTGGTATTTGGAACTCCTTTTATATACGTAAGGGAATATTATTTTTCAACACACAGAAAAATGAGAGATTGTTCTCTACTCCAATGCCTCACCCCCGCATATACAGCTTTTAACATTTTTTAAACACCACCGCCCAAAACCCCAACCACCTGCCCCGCACCAAGTTTTCAGGCGTTTGGGGGCCGTGACCCACCCTCTTGTGGGGGGAACCCCACTTAACCCCCACTCACCTGCTCCTCCGCCGCACCGTCGCTCCCCCGCTGACATCCGGCTGCCCCAAATGACATCATCACACCACCCCCCCCCCCCACACACGCACCGTTTTTTTTAATTCGCCCCAAAAAATGCACCGAACGACCAGACCCAGGGCTGGCCCCTTCCCCTCAGGCGGCTCCACCACCGGCTGCAAACCCGGGCCGGGGCATCTGTCGAGCAGCACGAGACGCGGACAACGAGGCACCTGCAAAACAAACAGCAAACCCCAACCGGAGATCAGCATCATCAAACGAAAGAGCACCGAAGAGAGTAGAGGAATTCCCTCCGGCCGAGGGACAGGACAGGAGCTGAGCTACAGGAGGATTGCGGGGAAACAGCTCCGCTCCAAAGACGGCACGGCCTGCCAAAGCCGGAGCCATCCCGACGCTTCAGGTCCCTATTCAGACTGACCCGTGCCACTTGCAACACCTTCTCAGCCTAACAGCGTAACAAACCCTCCGCCCGCTGGGGGGAAGCGCCTCCTCCCTTCCCTTTCCCTGCCGCTGGAAAGCTCTGCGCGCGTTTAGATACGGCCAAGAAAAATACTCACGCTAGAAAAGCCTCGGGTTTTTTCTTCGGCGCTAATTCAACTGGCACAGCTCCGAACCCCCACCGTTGCGCTCTCCGTCTCCAGAACGCGCAGTTGTCATTTGACCGGGGGCTGCTTTCTCTCCTACCCAAGGAGGAGGGACATCTGGCCGGCGGCACTGCCCGAGAGAGATGCTACCGCACTGCCGGGGAAACGCGACGCTGAAAGCCAGGCAGAAATCAGGTTCTTCAGAGCGCTCCGCCTAAAGAAAAGGGGGGGGAAAAACAAAAAACAAAAAAACTAGAAAAAAAACCCAACCAAAAACCCAACCCGTTACCTTCAGTCGCCTCTCTTTTCAAAGATTTGGAACAAATACCTCGCCGCTTAGGGACGCCTAAGACGCTGTAGGCTACAGCCGGTGGACGGTTGCCGTTTAAAGCCTGCAAGTCAGTTTGCACGTTATACGACTTTAACCCTTTTTTTAAAGTCTCCTTTACGATAGAAAAAACCAGGAAGGTAAGAGATTCCCCAAACGGCTGTACTTTTGGCGGGGGGAAATCCAATCCCCGGTGCCGCGATCCACCAGGCTACCGAAAACGACCGGCGGACCGGCCAAGGCTTTTGGCTGTGCCGAACACGCAGAGGAACAGGGTTTGGCCGTGTCCCCGCTGTTACGGGGGACCCAGAGCCCAAAGGCCGGCCATGCCATCGGCCGTCGGAAGAGGTGCCGCGCTCGGGCCTTTGGAAGGACATCGTCTTTCTTTTTGTCCCTATTTAATAGAGCGCGCGACGTCTCCTCGCTGATGACTTCTGCTGCCCAGCGCATCGTCTCCGAGGATCCCCTCTCGTGGGAACTTCAGGAGAGGCAACCGCTTGGCACGAGAAACCGGTGCCCTTTCAGAAAGGGAAACCTCCTTCCGACTGACGTCCAAATGACACGCCGTAGGCTACGGACAACGGACGTTCCTGGAAGGCTCGACTCACCTAAGCCACCTCAGGACTCGCCGCCACCAGTGACGAGGCTGATGATGCTCCTTGGTTCGTGGCAAAGCCTGGAAAACAGGCAGAAGCGGCGCCGGTTCGTCCCGTTTTGTCCACGTCTCTTCGTTGACCGCCCCGGCTTTCAGCGCAGATGCCATGAAAGAGGAGTGACAAAGAAAAGGCGAGGTCAGGCAGCAAAAGAGCTCTGCAGGCTGCCACCTGCAGTCAACCGCGCACCCTGTTTTGGAAGCCACACGCCCGCCCGCCCGCCCGCCACCCCCCGCCCAAAACAAACAAACAAACAAACAAACAAAGAGACAAGAACCCCGGCACCTGGCCTCTTTCTTGTCTTCAGGAGCTCATCCTGAAGCTCATCGCTTCTGTCTTGTCAGAGCAGGAAGCGCAGACCATCTGTATCCCGAGGACACCTGACCGGGATTAACACGTGTCCAGAGGTAGTCCCCATCTCTACGAGCGTGTCGCTTTGGTGCTTTTAATAATCCTAACTCGACGGTAGTCACTGGGACGGTCCTTTACGGTGGCTTCTTCAGACTTCTGGATCGCCAGTCCCAGTATTTCCATTTCATCCTACCAAAAAAAACCCCAAAGCACGTTACAGCTGCACATAACATTTTCTGCACGTTCTTGTACGAGTATTTAAGGCGTAGGAGAAAGAGAAGATCTGAAAGGCAGAAGAGGCATTCAAAAACCGTGCAACTATGAAAAAGTAAAGCAGCTCTCTCGGAAAAGCACGAGAAACGGCCATAAAAGGTATACTTATGAAATACGCCAAGTAATATCGGGGCACCAAAATATACTATATAGGAAGGCTAGGTGGCTCATTTGATAGAAATTCGATGTAAATCTAAGACAGTACCGAGAATTCTGTCTGTAAATGGGTAATATTCGGCACCACTCGGCTCTAAAATTGCCGCTGCGCCTGCCTGTTAAAAATCCTACTTTAAAAGCATCTAGTACGAACCTTAAAGTTTTCATCACAGTTACAGCCATCTTTCACCTTAAAGCATGCTTTACATTGCTGCTGCAGCCTATCTGCCAACTTGGAGTGTACACATCTGGGTATACACGCTTGTAATTCAGGACGATTCCCACAAATCGTTTCTGTGCAGAAAAACAGGCCTCGTTTCATTATGCAATCAAATTTGAAATTTTTTTTCTCGGGAGAAGTTTTGCCTTTTTAACTGTGAGAATTTTAACTAGGAATTCACACGCTACCCATGCCTCAAATTATGAGGAGACGCATCACAAAACGAACTCAAAACGAACATCCCGGATTCAGGAAAACTAATTGTGCCTCCCCCCTCCGTGGAACGTGTCCGTAGGACAGGAGCGGGCACCCGCTTTGCCACAGAAGCAGACGGATGCGGAATTGCTCCACGCGTGTCGGTTAACACACATTCGGCTAATGGCCCACCACTCCTTGTACGCACAGGCTGACGACAGCCAGGTCGCCCGGTACGGGCTGAACACTTTGCAGGATTTGTTACAAACCTTTTTAGTGAAATAGATTTTGAAACCCCAGGAAACACACCCCTACCTCCGAGAATTGTAAGGCAATAAATACTTTGACAACTTACATTTCACGTCTATCCATGTATGTCCCATTACTGTCTGTGGTCATAAACTATCTAATATAGAATACTAAACGTTGCTACCATTTAAGAACCGAACGACAGCAACTGAACTGAACCGAAAGGAAGAGCTTTTCTTTGAAAATCGCAGTGCCACCTGAGAAGAAGCTGAAGACTGAAAATCGGGCGAGAGAATCACGCAAAAATATCAGCCTTGCTCTAAAAGCAAGACAGGAGAAAACCCACCAAAAAATAAAATGCAGTTCAATTGACCCAAAGGTCACCAAACAAGACAGGCAAAAAGCTTCACAACACACAGCGTTTGCACCGCTGTCGCTTTTCTGGCTTTTGCTGGGCCTAAGAGGTTGCTGTGACTTCCTCGAGCTGCCCTTCTGCGGTCACCAGATTGTTTCAGGGGAGACAGACGTCTCCCGGGGAGGCGCACGCAGAGAGCGCCGCTACGTCTCGGCTGTGACCCCTTGGTCACTGCGTTCCTGCGGTGCCCGTACCCGTGCTACCAACAGGATGTCACAAAAGGACGCAAGAGCAGGGGGAATCGCTACAGGAGTCCTGAATGTTTCCACGGGCTTTTGAAAACCCCATTTTCTAAATTAAGTTACGCGAGGGAGTCTTTTTGAAAGTTACGAGGCTTCTGTGTGTCTGCTACTAAAAACATCCAACCGACCGACTCAAAAAACACCCAGAACACACTTTCCCCACGTTCCCCCGACACCGTAGCCTTTCATCTCGGGGGATTTCCTTTCCTGCCTTGCGAACGGATGCAGGTTAGGGACACCATAAAACAGCTTCCCTAGGGTATCCGAACGGCTGTCAGCGTACCATTTAGATCCCTTGAGTACAAGCAATAGCGCGCGTTACCTCTCCGGTTTGATGCTCGCTGACAGGCCGAATCCTTTGTGGAACCTTAAGCTGTTGTTCCGGCTTCCCTATCTCTTGCTGGAAAAGGTCTCTCTCCTGCTCTCGGTCAATTGCTCGCTCCTGAAAGTGACGAAACAGTGAGGATGCACCATTTCACGTAAAAACTGTCTAAATTAAGGATATTACAGCTTCTCGCTTCTTTTAACACGAGGCTGCTAACGGTACGTCAGTAGCATTATTACATGTCAGTACGAGCCGGCAACGCGCGCTGGCAGCCCAGAAAGCCAACCCCACCCTGGGCTGCATCAAGAGAAGCGTGGCCAGCGGGTCACGGGAGGCGATTCTACCCCCCTCTACTCTGCGCGCGCGAGACCCCACCTGGCGTACGGTGTCCAGCTTTGGAGTCCTCGACACGGGAAGGACGTGGACCTGTTGGAAGGGGCCCAGCGGAGGGCCACGAAAACCATCGGAGGGACGGAGCACCTCCCCTGTGAAGAGAGACTGAGAGAGCTGGGGTTGTTCAGCCTGGAGAAGAGAAGGCTCCGGGGAGACCTCAGAGCAGCCTTCCAATATCTGAAGGGAGCCTACGGGAGAGCCGGAGAGGGACTCTCTGTCGGGAAAGGTAGCGACAGGACAAGGGGTAACGGTTTTAAATCGGAAGAGGGGAGATTCAGACTAGATGTTAGGAGGAAATTCTTTACCGTGAGGGTGGTGAGGCACTGGAACAGGTTGCCCGGGGAAGCTGTGGATGCCCCATCCCTGGAAGTGTTTAAGGCCAGGCTGGACGGGGCTTTGAGCAACCCGCTCTAGTGGAGGCGTCCCTGCCCAAGGCAGGGGGGCTGCAACACGATGATCTTGAAGGTCCCTTCCAACTCTAACCATTCTATGATTCTATGGTTTTTAAGGTGGCAGAACCTCTTGCGACTTCCATTAACAAAAACTACTCTCACCATTCGGGGCAACAAATCTCACATTTTTGAATAAAAACACGAGGACGGCACTGATACAGCCAGTATTATTTCACAAAAAGGACAGTTTTGTCTCTTCTGTTCAAAGCGCAGCATACAAATAGCAATAGGCCAGTATTTTATGGTCTCCTTTCCTCACGTTCATCCTTCATATATGTAGCATAAATAGGAATTAAGAATAGAAATTAACTTTGTGTTCATACTGAGGAGGAGCCAATGGGAAAAAAGAAATTCTAAATTTTGCATTTCAGTGTTACTTTTGACCAGCTGCAGTTGTTATATCCCACTCTGATATTTGGGGAATACATCTTTATACTGGAAATAAGGCACAGCCGCTGGCATCCGGTGAAACGTCACCTTTAAATGCCACTTTGCTGAACAGACAAACCTGATCAGACGCATTGAAATAAACTAGCTCAAGTAGCTGATACACAGAGGAATGCTCTGTCTAGCAACAGAAGCTTTTGCAAAAATGGAGGAAGCCAGAACAAAGCTGCAACAGTTACAAGTTGCAGATTTGAAAACCTCACCTGCTGTTTGAGCACCCCGCAGCCCGCCCAGCCCCTGCTTTCCCCCGCAGCCCCCAACGCCCTCCTGCCCACCCCCCGTGCAGAACCAGCCAAAACGGCTTCTGCTCTCCGCCCCCAAACCGCATCACTTACTGCCCCCTTCCGAGCCCCAAAACCCAGCCGCTGAGCCTCTGCTCAAGTCCCCAAAACGCCGGACTCCACCCCCGCCCCTCAGCCCAAAGCCACACGACTCCCTCTCCGGCTGAAGCCCCAACACCAGCCACGCGAGCCCGTTTGCCAGCCCCAGGAGCCGCGAGCACCTCCCCAGACGCCTCAGCCCGCCCCCCCGCAACGCCGTCTCCCCTCGGAGCCGCCTCGGGACCCCGGCCGCCTTCCCCGCGCCCCCCCGCTGGCCTCGACGCTGTCCAGCTGCCTCGCGACGCTGTCCAGCGGCACCGCGACGCTGTCCAGCGGCACCGCGACGCTGTCCGGCTGCCCGGTGCTTTCCGCCCGCGCCGGTCCGGTGCGGTGCGGTCCGCGCCGCGCCGCGCCGCGCCGCAGCCGCTTCTGCGCGCGCCGCCATTTTCCCCCGGCCCCCTCCGCTTCCGGAGCGGCTCGGCCCGCCCATGCGGCGCGCCCATTGGTCACGGCGCCGGAAGCGGCTTCCGTCCTCGGGGAGCCCGTCCCATTGGTCGGTCGCGCCGTCAATCTTCAGCGCCTCCCACCCCGGCCAATCGGAGCGCGGCAGGCGATCCGACCAATCGGAGCGCGGCGGTCGCGCTGTGATTGGCTCGTCCTCCTGTCAATCCGCCAGGGGGCGGTTGCCATGGTGAGGACGCCCCGCCCGGTGGCGCATGCGCAGTAGTGAGGGCGGCGCCGTGCTCGCTACTGCCCCCTCGTGGACAAAAAGCGGTACTGCAGGTACGCAGGTACAGGGCGGGGGGGGGGGGGGGGACGCGCATGCCCAGTAGAAAGGGGGGCGCTGCGCTCGCCGCCGCTGCCGCCCGTGCCAGCAGAAACCGGCGGTGCGGCTCGGGGAGCGGGGGGAGGCGGGACCGGGGAAGGTTCCCTTTTCCCCAAATTAGGGAAAATGTTATTCATGTTCGGGGTTCAATTTGGGGGTTCAATTTACGGTTCTGCAGCGTCAGCCCCCGCATGGGCGCCGTCCCCGGCGGCGGGGAAGGGCAAGAAAAACCCTAACAAAACCCTGAAGTCTTTTCCGTTGCGGAAAAGCACCGAAAAAAACCCCAAATTGAATAATTTTCCCCAATTTGGGGAAAATGGAACCTCCCAGGGCTCCGCCTTCCCCCCCGCATCCGCCGAGCTGCAGCGCCGGTTTCTGCTGGCACGGGCGGCAGCGGCGAGCGCAGCGCCCCCCCCCCCCCCCGTCCACTGCGCATGCGGCCGGACCCCCCTACCCCCGTACCTGCAGTACCGCTTTTTGTCCACAAGCGGCGGCAGCAGCGAGGGCGGCGCCACTCTTTCCACTGCGCATGCGCGCCCCCCCACCTGCAGTACCGATTTTTGTCCACAAGGCGGCAGTAGCGAGCACGGCGCCGCCCTTACTACTGCGCATGCGCGACCAGGCGGGGCTTCCTCACCATGGCAACCGCCCCCGGGCGGATTGACAGGAGGACGAGCCAATCACAACGCGACCGCCGCGCTCCGATTGGTCGGATCGCCTGCCGCGCTCCGATTGGCCGGAGTGGGACGTCAATGGCGGTTGCCATGGTGAGGACGCCCCGCCCGGTGGCGCATGCGCAGTAGTGAGGGCGGCGCCGTCCTTACTACTGCGCATGCGCGACCGGGCGGGGCTTCCTCACCATGGCAACCGCCCCCCGGGCGGATTGACAGGAGGACGAGCCAATCACAACGCGACCGCCGCGCTCCGATTGGTCGGATCGCCTGCCGCGCTCCGATTGGCCGGACTGGGAGGCGCTGGAGATTGACGGCGCGATCCACCAATGGGACGGGGGCTCCTAGAGGACGGACGCCGCTTACGGCACCGCGACCAATGGGCGCGCGGTATGGGCGGGCCGAGCCGCTCCGGAACCGGAGGGGGCCGGGGGAAAACGGCGGCCAGCCCAGAAATCGCTGCGGACCGGTCCGCAGCGGGCGGAAAGCACCGGGCAGCGCCCACGCCCCCTTCCTTGTCCCCCTCTGAGACCTCACCGGGGCCATGAGCGGTGACCGCTCTCAGCCCGCTTCCCTCCACCCAGGGACCGTGACCACTTACCGGCGGGCAGGCCTTCCCGCTCTCTGCCCTGTCCCCGCTCGCAGTCCGGGCAGCCGCAGCCGTCGCCTCGGCGCCAAAAACCTCCGGTGTTCGCCCCGCAACCAGCCCCAGGGACGCCGCGGCGCTCTGCGCGTGGCCCCGGGGGCCGTGGGGGCGACAGCAGCCAGTCCGCCGGCGTCCAGGAAGGCAGGCGGGGGTGCCGCCTTATCCACCACAGAGACATCGGGGAGCTTTGCGTCCCTGCAGGAAAACGGGGCTGCGTTTTTTTCCTCCTGTCCCGCTGCACCGATCCAGCTCCCCAGGGCGGGAGGGGAAACGGGGGAAGGGGCTGCTTTTCATAGAATCATAGAATCGTCTAGGTTGCAAGAGACCCTTGGCATCATCGAGTCCAACCATCTACCCTACTCTACAAAGTTCTCCCCTACACCATATCCCCCAACACCACATCTCAACGGTTCTTAAACACATCCAGGGATGGTGACTCGACCACCTCCCTGGGTAGCCTGTTCCAATGCCCGACCACTCCCTCTGTGAAACATTCTTTCCTAATGTCCAGTCTAAACCTACCCTGTTGGAGCTTGAAGCCGTTCCCTCTCGTTCTGTCATTACCTACCCGTGCCAGGAGACCAGCACCGACCTCTCTACAGTGTCCTTTCAAGTAGGTTTAGAGAGTGACGAGGTCTCCCCTCAGCCCCCTCTTCCTCATACTAAACAGTCCCAGCTCCTTCAACCGCTCTTCATAGGATTCGTTTTCCAGGCCCTTCACCAGCTTCGTTGCCCTCCTCTGCACTCGCTCCAGCACCTCGACATCTCTCTTGGATTGAGGTGCCCAAAACCGGACGCAATACTCCAGGTGTGGCCTCACCAGTGCCGAGTACAGGGGCACAATCGCCTCCCTACTTCTGCTGCTCACGCTGTTTCTAATACAAGCCAGGATGCCGTTGGCTTTCGTGGCCACCTGGGCACACTGCCAGCTCACGTTCAGCCGCTTGTCCATTAGAACCCCCAGGTCTCTTTCTTCCAGGTGGTTTTCCAGCCACGTTTCCCCAAGCCTGTAGCGCTGCTCGGGGTTATTGTGGCCCACGCGCAGAACCTGGCGCTCGCCCTTGTTGAAACTCATACCACTGATGTTGGCCCAACGATCCAATCTACCTAAGTCTCTCTGTAGAGCTTCCCTATCCTCCTGGGAATCAACACTCCTGCTTAAAGCGCTTTTGAAAGCGCTTGGACGCCGGCAAGAGAGAGCAGAGGGGAGGGCCAGTTTGGAAATCCCTTCTAGCGATAGGCTCTCTTTGCAGTCTGGAACCATCTACAGCACAGGCGTTTACGCCTCCGCACTGACCGACCCGTGGGTAAGACTTAGGGAAAACGGATGCTCTTGATACACTTCGACAGAACGTCTGCTAAGAGTCACATCTGTTTAGACTTACAGATTAACACGCACGATAGACAACATCCAATTGGACTAGCGACCTGTCCAGACATCCGCTTTGACGCTTCAATCTCTCTTTATAAATAAATCTTTTAAAAAATCTTTCCGTCGTCTAAACTCCCATTAAATAATACAGAATCCTTAGAGATACGGGTTGGTATTTGGAACTCCTTTTATATACGTAAGGGAATATTAGTTTTCAACACACAGAAAAATGAGAGATTGTTCTCTACTCCAATGCCTCACCCCCGCATATACAGCTTTTAACATTTTTTAAACACCACCGCCCAAAACCCCAACCACCTGCCCCGCACCAAGTTTTCAGGCGTTTGGGGGCCGTGACCCACCCTCTTGTGGGGGGAACCCCACTTAACCCCCACTCACCTGCTCCTCCGCCGCACCGTCGCTCCCCCGCTGACATCCGGCTGCCCCAAATGACATCATCACACCACCACCACCACCCCCCCCCCACACCGTTTTTTTTAATTCGCCCCAAAAAATGCACCGAACGACCAGACCCAGGGCTGGCCCCTTCCCCTCAGGCGGCTCCACCACCGGCTGCAAACCCGGGCCGGGGCATCTGTCGAGCAGCACGAGACGCGGACAACGAGGCACCTGCAAAACAAACAGCAAACCCCAACCGGAGATCAGCATCATCAAACGAAAGAGCACCGAAGAGAGTAGAGGAATTCCCTCCGGCCGAGGGACAGGACAGGAGCTGAGCTACAGGAGGATTGCGGGGAAACAGCTCCGCTCCAAAGACGGCACGGCCTGCCAAAGCCGGAGCCATCCCGACGCTTCAGGTCCCTATTCAGACTGACCCGTGCCACTTGCAACACCTTCTCAGCCTAACAGCGTAACAAACCCTCCGCCCGCTGGGGGGAAGCGCCTCCTCCCTTCCCTTTCCCTGCCGCTGGAAAGCTCTGCGCGCGTTTAGATACGGCCAAGAAAAATACTCACGCTAGAAAAGCCTCGGGTTTTTTCTTCGGCGCTAATTCAACTGGCACAGCTCCGAACCCCCACCGTTGCGCTCTCCGTCTCCAGAACGCGCAGTTGTCATTTGACCGGGGGCTGCTTTCTCTCCTACCCAAGGAGGAGGGACATCTGGCCGGCGGCACTGCCTGAGAGAGATGCTACCGCACTGCCGGGGAAACGCGACGCTGAAAGCCAGGCAGAAATCAGGTTCTTCAGAGCGCTCCGCCTAAAGAAAAGGGGGGGGAAAAACAAAAAACAAAAAAACTAGAAAAAAAACCCAACCAAAAACCCAACCCGTTACCTTCAGTCGCCTCTCTTTTCAAAGATTTGGAACAAATACCTCGCCGCTTAGGGACGCCTAAGACGCTGTAGGCTACAGCCGGTGGACGGTTGCCGTTTAAAGCCTGCAAGTCAGTTTGCACGTTATACGACTTTAACCCTTTTTTTAAAGTCTCCTTTACGATAGAAAAAACCAGGAAGGTAAGAGATTCCCCAAACGGCTGTACTTTTGGCGGGGGGAAATCCAATCCCCGGTGCCGCGATCCACCAGGCTACCGAAAACGACCGGCGGACCGGCCAAGGCTTTTGGCTGTGCCGAACACGCAGAGGAACAGGGTTTGGCCGTGTCCCCGCTGTTACGGGGGACCCAGAGCCCAAAGGCCGGCCATGCCATCGGCCGTCGGAAGAGGTGCCGCGCTCGGGCCTTTGGAAGGACATCGTCTTTCTTTTTGTCCCTATTTAATAGAGCGCGCGACGTCTCCTCGCTGATGACTTCTGCTGCCCAGCGCATCGTCTCCGAGGATCCCCTCTCGTGGGAACTTCAGGAGAGGCAACCGCTTGGCACGAGAAACCGGTGCCCTTTCAGAAAGGGAAACCTCCTTCCGACTGACGTCCAAATGACACGCCGTAGGCTACGGACAACGGACGTTCCTGGAAGGCTCGACTCACCTAAGCCACCTCAGGACTCGCCGCCACCAGTGACGAGGCTGATGATGCTCCTTGGTTCGTGGCAAAGCCTGGAAAACAGGCAGAAGCGGCGCCGGTTCGTCCCGTTTTGTCCACGTCTCTTCGTTGACCGCCCCGGCTTTCAGCGCAGATGCCATGAAAGAGGAGTGACAAAGAAAAGGCGAGGTCAGGCAGCAAAAGAGCTCTGCAGGCTGCCACCTGCAGTCAACCGCGCACCCTGTTTTGGAAGCCACACGCCCGCCCGCCCGCCCGCCACCCCCCGCCCAAAACAAACAAACAAACAAACAAACAAAGAGACAAGAACCCCGGCACCTGGCCTCTTTCTTGTCTTCAGGAGCTCATCCTGAAGCTCATCGCTTCTGTCTTGTCAGAGCAGGAAGCGCAGACCATCTGTATCCCGAGGACACCTGACCGGGATTAACACGTGTCCAGAGGTAGTCCCCATCTCTACGAGCGTGTCGCTTTGGTGCTTTTAATAATCCTAACTCGACGGTAGTCACTGGGACGGTCCTTTACGGTGGCTTCTTCAGACTTCTGGATCGCCAGTCCCAGTATTTCCATTTCATCCTACCAAAAAAAACCCCAAAGCACGTTACAGCTGCACATAACATTTTCTGCACGTTCTTGTACGAGTATTTAAGGCGTAGGAGAAAGAGAAGATCTGAAAGGCAGAAGAGGCAT
Source organism: Numenius arquata (assembly GCF_964106895.1). Classification (NCBI taxonomy): domain Eukaryota; kingdom Metazoa; phylum Chordata; class Aves; order Charadriiformes; family Scolopacidae; genus Numenius; species Numenius arquata. The sequence goes on along the minus strand of NC_133584.1, from coordinate 62,112,215 downwards.
TCAAAAACCGTGCAACTATGAAAAAGTAAAGCAGCTCTCTCGGAAAAGCACGAGAAACGGCCATAAAAGGTATACTTATGAAATACGCCAAGTAATATCGGGGCACCAAAATATACTATATAGGAAGGCTAGGTGGCTCATTTGATAGAAATTCGATGTAAATCTAAGACAGTACCGAGAATTCTGTCTGTAAATGGGTAATATTCGGCACCACTCGGCTCTAAAATTGCCGCTGCGCCTGCCTGTTAAAAATCCTACTTTAAAAGCATCTAGTACGAACCTTAAAGTTTTCATCACAGTTACAGCCATCTTTCACCTTAAAGCATGCTTTACATTGCTGCTGCAGCCTATCTGCCAACTTGGAGTGTACACATCTGGGTATACACGCTTGTAATTCAGGACGATTCCCACAAATCGTTTCTGTGCAGAAAAACAGGCCTCGTTTCATTATGCAATCAAATTTGAAATTTTTTTTCTCGGGAGAAGTTTTGCCTTTTTAACTGTGAGAATTTTAACTAGGAATTCACACGCTACCCATGCCTCAAATTATGAGGAGACGCATCACAAAACGAACTCAAAACGAACATCCCGGATTCAGGAAAACTAATTGTGCCTCCCCCCTCCGTGGAACGTGTCCGTAGGACAGGAGCGGGCACCCGCTTTGCCACAGAAGCAGACGGATGCGGAATTGCTCCACGCGTGTCGGTTAACACACATTCGGCTAATGGCCCACCACTCCTTGTACGCACAGGCTGACGACAGCCAGGTCGCCCGGTACGGGCTGAACACTTTGCAGGATTTGTTACAAACCTTTTTAGTGAAATAGATTTTGAAACCCCAGGAAACACACCCCTACCTCCGAGAATTGTAAGGCAATAAATACTTTGACAACTTACATTTCACGTCTATCCATGTATGTCCCATTACTGTCTGTGGTCATAAACTATCTAATATAGAATACTAAACGTTGCTACCATTTAAGAACCGAACGACAGCAACTGAACTGAACCGAAAGGAAGAGCTTTTCTTTGAAAATCGCAGTGCCACCTGAGAAGAAGCTGAAGACTGAAAATCGGGCGAGAGAATCACGCAAAAATATCAGCCTTGCTCTAAAAGCAAGACAGGAGAAAACCCACCAAAAAATAAAATGCAGTTCAATTGACCCAAAGGTCACCAAACAAGACAGGCAAAAAGCTTCACAACACACAGCGTTTGCACCGCTGTCGCTTTTCTGGCTTTTGCTGGGCCTAAGAGGTTGCTGTGACTTCCTCGAGCTGCCCTTCTGCGGTCACCAGATTGTTTCAGGGGAGACAGACGTCTCCCGGGGAGGCGCACGCAGAGAGCGCCGCTACGTCTCGGCTGTGACCCCTTGGTCACTGCGTTCCTGCGGTGCCCGTACCCGTGCTACCAACAGGATGTCACAAAAGGACGCAAGAGCAGGGGGAATCGCTACAGGAGTCCTGAATGTTTCCACGGGCTTTTGAAAACCCCATTTTCTAAATTAAGTTACGCGAGGGAGTCTTTTTGAAAGTTACGAGGCTTCTGTGTGTCTGCTACTAAAAACATCCAACCGACCGACTCAAAAAACACCCAGAACACACTTTCCCCACGTTCCCCCGACACCGTAGCCTTTCATCTCGGGGGATTTCCTTTCCTGCCTTGCGAACGGATGCAGGTTAGGGACACCATAAAACAGCTTCCCTAGGGTATCCGAACGGCTGTCAGCGTACCATTTAGATCCCTTGAGTACAAGCAATAGCGCGCGTTACCTCTCCGGTTTGATGCTCGCTGACAGGCCGAATCCTTTGTGGAACCTTAAGCTGTTGTTCCGGCTTCCCTATCTCTTGCTGGAAAAGGTCTCTCTCCTGCTCTCGGTCAATTGCTCGCTCCTGAAAGTGACGAAACAGTGAGGATGCACCATTTCACGTAAAAACTGTCTAAATTAAGGATATTACAGCTTCTCGCTTCTTTTAACACGAGGCTGCTAACGGTACGTCAGTAGCATTATTACATGTCAGTACGAGCCGGCAACGCGCGCTGGCAGCCCAGAAAGCCAACCCCACCCTGGGCTGCATCAAGAGAAGCGTGGCCAGCGGGTCACGGGAGGCGATTCTACCCCCCTCTACTCTGCGCGCGCGAGACCCCACCTGGCGTACGGTGTCCAGCTTTGGAGTCCTCGACACGGGAAGGACGTGGACCTGTTGGAAGGGGCCCAGCGGAGGGCCACGAAAACCATCGGAGGGACGGAGCACCTCCCCTGTGAAGAGAGACTGAGAGAGCTGGGGTTGTTCAGCCTGGAGAAGAGAAGGCTCCGGGGAGACCTCAGAGCAGCCTTCCAATATCTGAAGGGAGCCTACGGGAGAGCCGGAGAGGGACTCTCTGTCGGGAAAGGTAGCGACAGGACAAGGGGTAACGGTTTTAAATCGGAAGAGGGGAGATTCAGACTAGATGTTAGGAGGAAATTCTTTACCGTGAGGGTGGTGAGGCACTGGAACAGGTTGCCCGGGGAAGCTGTGGATGCCCCATCCCTGGAAGTGTTTAAGGCCAGGCTGGACGGGGCTTTGAGCAACCCGCTCTAGTGGAGGCGTCCCTGCCCAAGGCAGGGGGGCTGCAACACGATGATCTTGAAGGTCCCTTCCAACTCTAACCATTCTATGATTCTATGGTTTTTAAGGTGGCAGAACCTCTTGCGACTTCCATTAACAAAAACTACTCTCACCATTCGGGGCAACAAATCTCACATTTTTGAATAAAAACACGAGGACGGCACTGATACAGCCAGTATTATTTCACAAAAAGGACAGTTTTGTCTCTTCTGTTCAAAGCGCAGCATACAAATAGCAATAGGCCAGTATTTTATGGTCTCCTTTCCTCGCGTTCATCCTTCATATATGTAGCATAAATAGGAATTAAGAATAGAAATTAACTTTGTGTTCATACTGAGGAGGAGCCAATGGGAAAAAAGAAATTCTAAATTTTGCATTTCAGTGTTACTTTTGACCAGCTGCAGTTGTTATATCCCACTCTGATATTTGGGGAATACATCTTTATACTGGAAATAAGGCACAGCCGCTGGCATCCGGTGAAATGTCACCTTTAAATGCCACTTTGCTGAACAGACAAACCTGATCAGACGCATTGAAATAAACTAGCTCAAGTAGCTGATACACAGAGGAATGCTCTGTCTAGCAACAGAAGCTTTTGCAAAAATGGAGGAAGCCAGAACAAAGCTGCAACAGTTACAAGTTGCAGATTTGAAAACCTCACCTGCTGTTTGAGCACCCCGCAGCCCGCCCAGCCCCTGCTTTCCCCCGCAGCCCCCAACGCCCTCCTGCCCACCCCCCGTGCAGAACCAGCCAAAACGGCTTCTGCTCTCCGCCCCCAAACCGCATCACTTACTGCCCCCTTCCGAGCCCCAAAACCCAGCCGCTGAGCCTCTGCTCAAGTCCCCAAAACGCCGGACTCCACCCCCGCCCCTCAGCCCAAAGCCACACGACTCCCTCTCCGGCTGAAGCCCCAACACCAGCCACGCGAGCCCGTTTGCCAGCCCCAGGAGCCGCGAGCACCTCCCCAGACGCCTCAGCCCGCCCCCCCGCAACGCCGTCTCCCCTCGGAGCCGCCTCGGGACCCCGGCCGCCTTCCCCGCGCCCCCCCGCTGGCCTCGACGCTGTCCAGCTGCCTCGCGACGCTGTCCAGCTGCCTCGCGACGCTGTCCAGCGGCACCGCGACGCTGTCCAGCGGCACCGCGACGCTGTCCGGCTGCCCGGTGCTTTCCGCCCGCGCCGGTCCGGTGCGGTGCGGTGCGGTCCGCGCCGCGCCGCAGCCGCTTCTGCGCGCGCCGCCATTTTCCCCCGGCCCCCTCCGCTTCCGGAGCGGCTCGGCCCGCCCATGCGGCGCGCCCATTGGTCACGGCGCCGGAAGCGGCTTCCGTCCTCGGGGAGCCCGTCCCATTGGTCGGTCGCGCCGTCAATCTTCAGCGCCTCCCACCCCGGCCAATCGGAGCGCGGCAGGCGATCCGACCAATCGGAGCGCGGCGGTCGCGCTGTGATTGGCTCGTCCTCCTGTCAATCCGCCAGGGGGCGGTTGCCATGGTGAGGACGCCCCGCCCGGTGGCGCATGCGCAGTAGTGAGGGCGGCGCCGTCCTTACTACTGCGCATGCGCGACCGGGCGGGGCTTCCTCACCATGGCAACCGCCCCCCGGGCGGATTGACAGGAGGACGAGCCAATCACAACGCGACCGCCCCGCTCCGATTGGTCGGATCGCCTGCCGCGCTCCGATTGGCCGGACTGGGAGGCGCTGGAGATTGACGGCGCGATCCACCAATGGGACGGGGGCTCCTAGAGGACGGACGCCGCTTACGGCACCGCGACCAATGGGCGCGCGGTATGGGCGGGCCGAGCCGCTCCGGAACCGGAGGGGGCCGGGGGAAAACGGCGGCCAGCCCAGAAATCGCTGCGGACCGGTCCGCAGCGGGCGGAAAGCACCGGGCAGCGCCCACGCCCCCTTCCTTGTCCCCCTCTGAGACCTCACCGGGGCCATGAGCGGTGACCGCTCTCAGCCCGCTTCCCTCCACCCAGGGACCGTGACCACTTACCGGCGGGCAGGCCTTCCCGCTCTCTGCCCTGTCCCCGCTCGCAGTCCGGGCAGCCGCAGCCGTCGCCTCGGCGCCAAAAACCTCCGGTGTTCGCCCCGCAACCAGCCCCAGGGACGCCGCGGCGCTCTGCGCGTGGCCCCGGGGGCCGTGGGGGCGACAGCAGCCAGTCCGCCGGCGTCCAGGAAGGCAGGCGGGGGTGCCGCCTTATCCACCACAGAGACATCGGGGAGCTTTGCGTCCCTGCAGGAAAACGGGGCTGCGTTTTTTTCCTCCTGTCCCGCTGCACCGATCCAGCTCCCCAGGGCGGGAGGGGAAACGGGGGAAGGGGCTGCTTTTCATAGAATCATAGAATCGTCTAGGTTGCAAGAGACCCTTGGGATCATCGAGTCCAACCATCTACCCTACTCTACAAAGTTCTCCCCTACACCATATCCCCCAACACCACATCTCAACGGTTCTTAAACACATCCAGGGATGGTGACTCGACCACCTCCCTGGGTAGCCTGTTCCAATGCCCGACCACTCCCTCTGTGAAACATTCTTTCCTAATGTCCAGTCTAAACCTACCCTGTTGGAGCTTGAAGCCGTTCCCTCTCGTTCTGTCATTACCTACCCGTGCCAGGAGACCAGCACCGACCTCTCTACAGTGTCCTTTCAAGTAGGTTTAGAGAGTGACGAGGTCTCCCCTCAGCCCCCTCTTCCTCATACTAAACAGTCCCAGCTCCTTCAACCGCTCTTCATAGGATTCGTTTTCCAGGCCCTTCACCAGCTTCGTTGCCCTCCTCTGCACTCGCTCCAGCACCTCGACATCTCTCTTGGATTGAGGTGCCCAAAACCGGACGCAATACTCCAGGTGTGGCCTCACCAGTGCCGAGTACAGGGGCACAATCGCCTCCCTACTTCTGCTGCTCACGCTGTTTCTAATACAAGCCAGGATGCCGTTGGCTTTCGTGGCCACCTGGGCACACTGCCGGCTCACGTTCAGCCGCTTGTCCATTAGAACCCCCAGGTCTCTTTCTTCCAGGTGGTTTTCCAGCCACGTTTCCCCAAGCCTGTAGCGCTGCTCGGGGTTATTGTGGCCCACGCGCAGAACCTGGCGCTCGCCCTTGTTGAAACTCATACCACTGATGTTGGCCCAACGATCCAATCTACCTAAGTCTCTCTGTAGAGCTTCCCTATCCTCCTGGGAATCAACACTCCTGCTTAAAGCGCTTTTGAAAGCGCTTGGACGCCGGCAAGAGAGAGCAGAGGGGAGGGCCAGTTTGGAAATCCCTTCTAGCGATAGGCTCTCTTTGCAGTCTGGAACCATCTACAGCACAGGCGTTTACGCCTCCGCACTGACCGACCCGTGGGTAAGACTTAGGGAAAACGGATGCTCTTGATACACTTCGACAGAACGTCTGCTAAGAGTCACATCTGTTTAGACTTACAGATTAACACGCACGATAGACAACATCCAATTGGACTAGCGACCTGTCCAGACATCCGCTTTGACGCTTCAATCTCTCTTTATAAATAAATCTTTTAAAAAATCTTTCCGTCGTCTAAACTCCCATTAAATAATACAGAATCCTTAGAGATACGGGTTGGTATTTGGAACTCCTTTTATATACGTAAGGGAATATTATTTTTCAACACACAGAAAAATGAGAGATTGTTCTCTACTCCAATGCCTCACCCCCGCATATACAGCTTTTAACATTTTTTAAACACCACCGCCCAAAACCCCAACCACCTGCCCCGCACCAAGTTTTCAGGCGTTTGGGGGCCGTGACCCACCCTCTTGTGGGGGGAACCCCACTTAACCCCCACTCACCTGCTCCTCCGCCGCACCGTCGCTCCCCCGCTGACATCCGGCTGCCCCAAATGACATCATCACACCACCACCACCACCCCCCCCCCACACCGTTTTTTTTAATTCGCCCCAAAAAATGCACCGAACGACCAGACCCAGGGCTGGCCCCTTCCCCTCAGGCGGCTCCACCACCGGCTGCAAACCCGGGCCGGGGCATCTGTCGAGCAGCACGAGACGCGGACAACGAGGCACCTGCAAAACAAACAGCAAACCCCAACCGGAGATCAGCATCATCAAACGAAAGAGCACCGAAGAGAGTAGAGGAATTCCCTCCGGCCGAGGGACAGGACAGGAGCTGAGCTACAGGAGGATTGCGGGGAAACAGCTCCACTCCAAAGACGGCACGGCCTGCCAAAGCCGGAGCCATCCCGACGCTTCAGGTCCCTATTCAGACTGACCCGTGCCACTTGCAACACCTTCTCAGCCTAACAGCGTAACAAACCCTCCGCCCGCTGGGGGGAAGCGCCTCCTCCCTTCCCTTTCCCTGCCGCTGGAAAGCTCTGCGCGCGTTTAGATACGGCCAAGAAAAATACTCACGCTAGAAAAGCCTCGGGTTTTTTCTTCGGCGCTAATTCAACTGGCACAGCTCCGAACCCCCACCGTTGCGCTCTCCGTCTCCAGAACGCGCAGTTGTCATTTGACCGGGGGCTGCTTTCTCTCCTACCCAAGGAGGAGGGACATCTGGCCGGCGGCACTGCCCGAGAGAGATGCTACCGCACTGCCGGGGAAACGCGACGCTGAAAGCCAGGCAGAAATCAGGTTCTTCAGAGCGCTCCGCCTAAAGAAAAGGGGGGGGAAAAACAAAAAACAAAAAAACTAGAAAAAAAACCCAACCAAAAACCCAACCCGTTACCTTCAGTCGCCTCTCTTTTCAAAGATTTGGAACAAATACCTCGCCGCTTAGGGACGCCTAAGACGCTGTAGGCTACAGCCGGTGGACGGTTGCCGTTTAAAGCCTGCAAGTCAGTTTGCACGTTATACGACTTTAACCCTTTTTTTAAAGTCTCCTTTACGATAGAAAAAACCAGGAAGGTAAGAGATTCCCCAAACGGCTGTACTTTTGGCGGGGGGAAATCCAATCCCCGGTGCCGCGATCCACCAGGCTACCGAAAACGACCGGCGGACCGGCCAAGGCTTTTGGCTGTGCCGAACACGCAGAGGAACAGGGTTTGGCCGTGTCCCCGCTGTTACGGGGGACCCAGAGCCCAAAGGCCGGCCATGCCATCGGCCGTCGGAAGAGGTGCCGCGCTCGGGCCTTTGGAAGGACATCGTCTTTCTTTTTGTCCCTATTTAATAGAGCGCGCGACGTCTCCTCGCTGATGACTTCTGCTGCCCAGCGCATCGTCTCCGAGGATCCCCTCTCGTGGGAACTTCAGGAGAGGCAACCGCTTGGCACGAGAAACCGGTGCCCTTTCAGAAAGGGAAACCTCCTTCCGACTGACGTCCAAATGACACGCCGTAGGCTACGGACAACGGACGTTCCTGGAAGGCTCGACTCACCTAAGCCACCTCAGGACTCGCCGCCACCAGTGACGAGGCTGATGATGCTCCTTGGTTCGTGGCAAAGCCTGGAAAACAGGCAGAAGCGGCGCCGGTTCGTCCCGTTTTGTCCACGTCTCTTCGTTGACCGCCCCGGCTTTCAGCGCAGATGCCATGAAAGAGGAGTGACAAAGAAAAGGCGAGGTCAGGCAGCAAAAGAGCTCTGCAGGCTGCCACCTGCAGTCAACCGCGCACCCTGTTTTGGAAGCCACACGCCCGCCCGCCCGCCCGCCACCCCCCGCCCAAAACAAACAAACAAACAAACAAACAAAGAGACAAGAACCCCGGCACCTGGCCTCTTTCTTGTCTTCAGGAGCTCATCCTGAAGCTCATCGCTTCTGTCTTGTCAGAGCAGGAAGCGCAGACCATCTGTATCCCGAGGACACCTGACCGGGATTAACACGTGTCCAGAGGTAGTCCCCATCTCTACGAGCGTGTCGCTTTGGTGCTTTTAATAATCCTAACTCGACGGTAGTCACTGGGACGGTCCTTTACGGTGGCTTCTTCAGACTTCTGGATCGCCAGTCCCAGTATTTCCATTTCATCCTACCAAAAAAAACCCCAAAGCACGTTACAGCTGCACATAACATTTTCTGCACGTTCTTGTACGAGTATTTAAGGCGTAGGAGAAAGAGAAGATCTGAAAGGCAGAAGAGGCATTCAAAAACCGTGCAACTATGAAAAAGTAAAGCAGCTCTCTCGGAAAAGCACGAGAAACGGCCATAAAAGGTATACTTATGAAATACGCCAAGTAATATCGGGGCACCAAAATATACTATATAGGAAGGCTAGGTGGCTCATTTGATAGAAATTCGATGTAAATCTAAGACAGTACCGAGAATTCTGTCTGTAAATGGGTAATATTCGGCACCACTCGGCTCTAAAATTGCCGCTGCGCCTGCCTGTTAAAAATCCTACTTTAAAAGCATCTAGTACGAACCTTAAAGTTTTCATCACAGTTACAGCCATCTTTCACCTTAAAGCATGCTTTACATTGCTGCTGCAGCCTATCTGCCAACTTGGAGTGTACACATCTGGGTATACACGCTTGTAATTCAGGACGATTCCCACAAATCGTTTCTGTGCAGAAAAACAGGCCTCGTTTCATTATGCAATCAAATTTGAAATTTTTTTTCTCGGGAGAAGTTTTGCCTTTTTAACTGTGAGAATTTTAACTAGGAATTCACACGCTACCCATGCCTCAAATTATGAGGAGACGCATCACAAAACGAACTCAAAACGAACATCCCGGATTCAGGAAAACTAATTGTGCCTCCCCCCTCCGTGGAACGTGTCCGTAGGACAGGAGCGGGCACCCGCTTTGCCACAGAAGCAGACGGATGCGGAATTGCTCCACGCGTGTCGGTTAACACACATTCGGCTAATGGCCCACCACTCCTTGTACGCACAGGCTGACGACAGCCAGGTCGCCCGGTACGGGCTGAACACTTTGCAGGATTTGTTACAAACCTTTTTAGTGAAATAGATTTTGAAACCCCAGGAAACACACCCCTACCTCCGAGAATTGTAAGGCAATAAATACTTTGACAACTTACATTTCACGTCTATCCATGTATGTCCCATTACTGTCTGTGGTCATAAACTATCTAATATAGAATACTAAACGTTGCTACCATTTAAGAACCGAACGACAGCAACTGAACTGAACCGAAAGGAAGAGCTTTTCTTTGAAAATCGCAGTGCCACCTGAGAAGAAGCTGAAGACTGAAAATCGGGCGAGAGAATCACGCAAAAATATCAGCCTTGCTCTAAAAGCAAGACAGGAGAAAACCCACCAAAAAATAAAATGCAGTTCAATTGACCCAAAGGTCACCAAACAAGACAGGCAAAAAGCTTCACAACACACAGCGTTTGCACCGCTGTCGCTTTTCTGGCTTTTGCTGGGCCTAAGAGGTTGCTGTGACTTCCTCGAGCTGCCCTTCTGCGGTCACCAGATTGTTTCAGGGGAGACAGACGTCTCCCGGGGAGGCGCACGCAGAGAGCGCCGCTACGTCTCGGCTGTGACCCCTTGGTCACTGCGTTCCTGCGGTGCCCGTACCCGTGCTACCAACAGGATGTCACAAAAGGACGCAAGAGCAGGGGGAATCGCTACAGGAGTCCTGAATGTTTCCACGGGCTTTTGAAAACCCCATTTTCTAAATTAAGTTACGCGAGGGAGTCTTTTTGAAAGTTACGAGGCTTCTGTGTGTCTGCTACTAAAAACATCCAACCGACCGACTCAAAAAACACCCAGAACACACTTTCCCCACGTTCCCCCGACACCGTAGCCTTTCATCTCGGGGGATTTCCTTTCCTGCCTTGCGAACGGATGCAGGTTAGGGACACCATAAAACAGCTTCCCTAGGGTATCCGAACGGCTGTCAGCGTACCATTTAGATCCCTTGAGTACAAGCAATAGCGCGCGTTACCTCTCCGGTTTGATGCTCGCTGACAGGCCGAATCCTTTGTGGAACCTTAAGCTGTTGTTCCGGCTTCCCTATCTCTTGCTGGAAAAGGTCTCTCTCCTGCTCTCGGTCAATTGCTCGCTCCTGAAAGTGACGAAACAGTGAGGATGCACCATTTCACGTAAAAACTGTCTAAATTAAGGATATTACAGCTTCTCGCTTCTTTTAACACGAGGCTGCTAACGGTACGTCAGTAGCATTATTACATGTCAGTACGAGCCGGCAACGCGCGCTGGCAGCCCAGAAAGCCAACCCCACCCTGGGCTGCATCAAGAGAAGCGTGGCCAGCGGGTCACGGGAGGCGATTCTACCCCCCTCTACTCTGCGCGCGCGAGACCCCACCTGGCGTACGGTGTCCAGCTTTGGAGTCCTCGACACGGGAAGGACGTGGACCTGTTGGAAGGGGCCCAGCGGAGGGCCACGAAAACCATCGGAGGGACGGAGCACCTCCCCTGTGAAGAGAGACTGAGAGAGCTGGGGTTGTTCAGCCTGGAGAAGAGAAGGCTCCGGGGAGACCTCAGAGCAGCCTTCCAATATCTGAAGGGAGCCTACGGGAGAGCCGGAGAGGGACTCTCTGTCGGGAAAGGTAGCGACAGGACAAGGGGTAACGGTTTTAAATCGGAAGAGGGGAGATTCAGACTAGATGTTAGGAGGAAATTCTTTACCGTGAGGGTGGTGAGGCACTGGAACAGGTTGCCCGGGGAAGCTGTGGATGCCCCATCCCTGGAAGTGTTTAAGGCCAGGCTGGACGGGGCTTTGAGCAACCCGCTCTAGTGGAGGCGTCCCTGCCCAAGGCAGGGGGGCTGCAACACGATGATCTTGAAGGTCCCTTCCAACTCTAACCATTCTATGATTCTATGGTTTTTAAGGTGGCAGAACCTCTTGCGACTTCCATTAACAAAAACTACTCTCACCATTCGGGGCAACAAATCTCACATTTTTGAATAAAAACACGAGGACGGCACTGATACAGCCAGTATTATTTCACAAAAAGGACAGTTTTGTCTCTTCTGTTCAAAGCGCAGCATACAAATAGCAATAGGCCAGTATTTTATGGTCTCCTTTCCTCGCGTTCATCCTTCATATATGTAGCATAAATAGGAATTAAGAATAGAAATTAACTTTGTGTTCATACTGAGGAGGAGCCAATGGGAAAAAAGAAATTCTAAATTTTGCATTTCAGTGTTACTTTTGACCAGCTGCAGTTGTTATATCCCACTCTGATATTTGGGGAATACATCTTTATACTGGAAATAAGGCACAGCCGCTGGCATCCGGTGAAATGTCACCTTTAAATGCCACTTTGCTGAACAGACAAACCTGATCAGACGCATTGAAATAAACTAGCTCAAGTAGCTGATACACAGAGGAATGCTCTGTCTAGCAACAGAAGCTTTTGCAAAAATGGAGGAAGCCAGAACAAAGCTGCAACAGTTACAAGTTGCAGATTTGAAAACCTCACCTGCTGTTTGAGCACCCCGCAGCCCGCCCAGCCCCTGCTTTCCCCCGCAGCCCCCAACGCCCTCCTGCCCACCCCCCGTGCAGAACCAGCCAAAACGGCTTCTGCTCTCCGCCCCCAAACCGCATCACTTACTGCCCCCTTCCGAGCCCCAAAACCCAGCCGCTGAGCCTCTGCTCAAGTCCCCAAAACGCCGGACTCCACCCCCGCCCCTCAGCCCAAAGCCACACGACTCCCTCTCCGGCTGAAGCCCCAACACCAGCCACGCGAGCCCGTTTGCCAGCCCCAGGAGCCGCGAGCACCTCCCCAGACGCCTCAGCCCGCCCCCCCGCAACGCCGTCTCCCCTCGGAGCCGCCTCGGGACCCCGGCCGCCTTCCCCGCGCCCCCCCGCTGGCCTCGACGCTGTCCAGCTGCCTCGCGACGCTGTCCAGCTGCCTCGCGACGCTGTCCAGCGGCACCGCGACGCTGTCCAGCGGCACCGCGACGCTGTCCGGCTGCCCGGTGCTTTCCGCCCGCGCCGGTCCGGTGCGGTGCGGTGCGGTCCGCGCCGCGCCGCAGCCGCTTCTGCGCGCGCCGCCATTTTCCCCCGGCCCCCTCCGCTTCCGGAGCGGCTCGGCCCGCCCATGCGGCGCGCCCATTGGTCACGGCGCCGGAAGCGGCTTCCGTCCTCGGGGAGCCCGTCCCATTGGTCGGTCGCGCCGTCAATCTTCAGCGCCTCCCACCCCGGCCAATCGGAGCGCGGCAGGCGATCCGACCAATCGGAGCGCGGCGGTCGCGCTGTGATTGGCTCGTCCTCCTGTCAATCCGCCAGGGGGCGGTTGCCATGGTGAGGACGCCCCGCCCGGTGGCGCATGCGCAGTAGTGAGGGCGGCGCCGTCCTTACTACTGCGCATGCGCGACCGGGCGGGGCTTCCTCACCATGGCAACCGCCCCCCGGGCGGATTGACAGGAGGACGAGCCAATCACAACGCGACCGCCGCGCTCCGATTGGTCGGATCGCCTGCCGCGCTCCGATTGGCCGGAGTGGGACGTCAATGGCGGTTGCCATGGTGAGGACGCCCCGCCCGGTGGCGCATGCGCAGTAGTGAGGGCGGCGCCGTCCTTACTACTGCGCATGCGCGACCGGGCGGGGCTTCCTCACCATGGCAACCGCCCCCCGGGCGGATTGACAGGAGGACGAGCCAATCACAACGCGACCGCCCCGCTCCGATTGGTCGGATCGCCTGCCGCGCTCCGATTGGCCGGACTGGGAGGCGCTGGAGATTGACGGCGCGATCCACCAATGGGACGGGGGCTCCTAGAGGACGGACGCCGCTTACGGCACCGCGACCAATGGGCGCGCGGTATGGGCGGGCCGAGCCGCTCCGGAACCGGAGGGGGCCGGGGGAAAACGGCGGCCAGCCCAGAAATCGCTGCGGACCGGTCCGCAGCGGGCGGAAAGCACCGGGCAGCGCCCACGCCCCCTTCCTTGTCCCCCTCTGAGACCTCACCGGGGCCATGAGCGGTGACCGCTCTCAGCCCGCTTCCCTCCACCCAGGGACCGTGACCACTTACCGGCGGGCAGGCCTTCCCGCTCTCTGCCCTGTCCCCGCTCGCAGTCCGGGCAGCCGCAGCCGTCGCCTCGGCGCCAAAAACCTCCGGTGTTCGCCCCGCAACCAGCCCCAGGGACGCCGCGGCGCTCTGCGCGTGGCCCCGGGGGCCGTGGGGGCGACAGCAGCCAGTCCGCCGGCGTCCAGGAAGGCAGGCGGGGGTGCCGCCTTATCCACCACAGAGACATCGGGGAGCTTTGCGTCCCTGCAGGAAAACGGGGCTGCGTTTTTTTCCTCCTGTCCCGCTGCACCGATCCAGCTCCCCAGGGCGGGAGGGGAAACGGGGGAAGGGGCTGCTTTTCATAGAATCATAGAATCGTCTAGGTTGCAAGAGACCCTTGGGATCATCGAGTCCAACCATCTACCCTACTCTACAAAGTTCTCCCCTACACCATATCCCCCAACACCACATCTCAACGGTTCTTAAACACATCCAGGGATGGTGACTCGACCACCTCCCTGGGTAGCCTGTTCCAATGCCCGACCACTCCCTCTGTGAAACATTCTTTCCTAATGTCCAGTCTAAACCTACCCTGTTGGAGCTTGAAGCCGTTCCCTCTCGTTCTGTCATTACCTACCCGTGCCAGGAGACCAGCACCGACCTCTCTACAGTGTCCTTTCAAGTAGGTTTAGAGAGTGACGAGGTCTCCCCTCAGCCCCCTCTTCCTCATACTAAACAGTCCCAGCTCCTTCAACCGCTCTTCATAGGATTCGTTTTCCAGGCCCTTCACCAGCTTCGTTGCCCTCCTCTGCACTCGCTCCAGCACCTCGACATCTCTCTTGGATTGAGGTGCCCAAAACCGGACGCAATACTCCAGGTGTGGCCTCACCAGTGCCGAGTACAGGGGCACAATCGCCTCCCTACTTCTGCTGCTCACGCTGTTTCTAATACAAGCCAGGATGCCGTTGGCTTTCGTGGCCACCTGGGCACACTGCCGGCTCACGTTCAGCCGCTTGTCCATTAGAACCCCCAGGTCTCTTTCTTCCAGGTGGTTTTCCAGCCACGTTTCCCCAAGCCTGTAGCGCTGCTCGGGGTTATTGTGGCCCACGCGCAGAACCTGGCGCTCGCCCTTGTTGAAACTCATACCACTGATGTTGGCCCAACGATCCAATCTACCTAAGTCTCTCTGTAGAGCTTCCCTATCCTCCTGGGAATCAACACTCCTGCTTAAAGCGCTTTTGAAAGCGCTTGGACGCCGGCAAGAGAGAGCAGAGGGGAGGGCCAGTTTGGAAATCCCTTCTAGCGATAGGCTCTCTTTGCAGTCTGGAACCATCTACAGCACAGGCGTTTACGCCTCCGCACTGACCGACCCGTGGGTAAGACTTAGGGAAAACGGATGCTCTTGATACACTTCGACAGAACGTCTGCTAAGAGTCACATCTGTTTAGACTTACAGATTAACACGCACGATAGACAACATCCAATTGGACTAGCGACCTGTCCAGACATCCGCTTTGACGCTTCAATCTCTCTTTATAAATAAATCTTTTAAAAAATCTTTCCGTCGTCTAAACTCCCATTAAATAATACAGAATCCTTAGAGATACGGGTTGGTATTTGGAACTCCTTTTATATACGTAAGGGAATATTATTTTTCAACACACAGAAAAATGAGAGATTGTTCTCTACTCCAATGCCTCACCCCCGCATATACAGCTTTTAACATTTTTTAAACACCACCGCCCAAAACCCCAACCACCTGCCCCGCACCAAGTTTTCAGGCGTTTGGGGGCCGTGACCCACCCTCTTGTGGGGGGAACCCCACTTAACCCCCACTCACCTGCTCCTCCGCCGCACCGTCGCTCCCCCGCTGACATCCGGCTGCCCCAAATGACATCATCACACCACCACCACCACCCCCCCCCCACACCGTTTTTTTTAATTCGCCCCAAAAAATGCACCGAACGACCAGACCCAGGGCTGGCCCCTTCCCCTCAGGCGGCTCCACCACCGGCTGCAAACCCGGGCCGGGGCATCTGTCGAGCAGCACGAGACGCGGACAACGAGGCACCTGCAAAACAAACAGCAAACCCCAACCGGAGATCAGCATCATCAAACGAAAGAGCACCGAAGAGAGTAGAGGAATTCCCTCCGGCCGAGGGACAGGACAGGAGCTGAGCTACAGGAGGATTGCGGGGAAACAGCTCCGCTCCAAAGACGGCACGGCCTGCCAAAGCCGGAGCCATCCCGACGCTTCAGGTCCCTATTCAGACTGACCCGTGCCACTTGCAACACCTTCTCAGCCTAACAGCGTAACAAACCCTCCGCCCGCTGGGGGGAAGCGCCTCCTCCCTTCCCTTTCCCTGCCGCTGGAAAGCTCTGCGCGCGTTTAGATACGGCCAAGAAAAATACTCACGCTAGAAAAGCCTCGGGTTTTTTCTTCGGCGCTAATTCAACTGGCACAGCTCCGAACCCCCACCGTTGCGCTCTCCGTCTCCAGAACGCGCAGTTGTCATTTGACCGGGGGCTGCTTTCTCTCCTACCCAAGGAGGAGGGACATCTGGCCGGCGGCACTGCCCGAGAGAGATGCTACCGCACTGCCGGGGAAACGCGACGCTGAAAGCCAGGCAGAAATCAGGTTCTTCAGAGCGCTCCGCCTAAAGAAAAGGGGGGGGAAAAACAAAAAACAAAAAAACTAGAAAAAAAACCCAACCAAAAACCCAACCCGTTACCTTCAGTCGCCTCTCTTTTCAAAGATTTGGAACAAATACCTCGCCGCTTAGGGACGCCTAAGACGCTGTAGGCTACAGCCGGTGGACGGTTGCCGTTTAAAGCCTGCAAGTCAGTTTGCACGTTATACGACTTTAACCCTTTTTTTAAAGTCTCCTTTACGATAGAAAAAACCAGGAAGGTAAGAGATTCCCCAAACGGCTGTACTTTTGGCGGGGGGAAATCCAATCCCCGGTGCCGCGATCCACCAGGCTACCGAAAACGACCGGCGGACCGGCCAAGGCTTTTGGCTGTGCCGAACACGCAGAGGAACAGGGTTTGGCCGTGTCCCCGCTGTTACGGGGGACCCAGAGCCCAAAGGCCGGCCATGCCATCAGCCGTCGGAAGAGGTGCCGCGCTCGGGCCTTTGGAAGGACATCGTCTTTCTTTTTGTCCCTATTTAATAGAGCGCGCGACGTCTCCTCGCTGATGACTTCTGCTGCCCAGCGCATCGTCTCCGAGGATCCCCTCTCGTGGGAACTTCAGGAGAGGCAACCGCTTGGCACGAGAAACCGGTGCCCTTTCAGAAAGGGAAACCTCCTTCCGACTGACGTCCAAATGACACGCCGTAGGCTACGGACAACGGACGTTCCTGGAAGGCTCGACTCACCTAAGCCACCTCAGGACTCGCCGCCACCAGTGACGAGGCTGATGATGCTCCTTGGTTCGTGGCAAAGCCTGGAAAACAGGCAGAAGCGGCGCCGGTTCGTCCCGTTTTGTCCACGTCTCTTCGTTGACCGCCCCGGCTTTCAGCGCAGATGCCATGAAAGAGGAGTGACAAAGAAAAGGCGAGGTCAGGCAGCAAAAGAGCTCTGCAGGCTGCCACCTGCAGTCAACCGCGCACCCTGTTTTGGAAGCCACACGCCCGCCCGCCCGCCCGCCACCCCCCGCCCAAAACAAACAAACAAACAAACAAACAAAGAGACAAGAACCCCGGCACCTGGCCTCTTTCTTGTCTTCAGGAGCTCATCCTGAAGCTCATCGCTTCTGTCTTGTCAGAGCAGGAAGCGCAGACCATCTGTATCCCGAGGACACCTGACCGGGATTAACACGTGTCCAGAGGTAGTCCCCATCTCTACGAGCGTGTCGCTTTGGTGCTTTTAATAATCCTAACTCGACGGTAGTCACTGGGACGGTCCTTTACGGTGGCTTCTTCAGACTTCTGGATCGCCAGTCCCAGTATTTCCATTTCATCCTACCAAAAAAAACCCCAAAGCACGTTACAGCTGCACATAACATTTTCTGCACGTTCTTGTACGAGTATTTAAGGCGTAGGAGAAAGAGAAGATCTGAAAGGCAGAAGAGGCATTCAAAAACCGTGCAACTATGAAAAAGTAAAGCAGCTCTCTCGGAAAAGCACGAGAAACGGCCATAAAAGGTATACTTATGAAATACGCCAAGTAATATCGGGGCACCAAAATATACTATATAGGAAGGCTAGGTGGCTCATTTGATAGAAATTCGATGTAAATCTAAGACAGTACCGAGAATTCTGTCTGTAAATGGGTAATATTCGGCACCACTCGGCTCTAAAATTGCCGCTGCGCCTGCCTGTTAAAAATCCTACTTTAAAAGCATCTAGTACGAACCTTAAAGTTTTCATCACAGTTACAGCCATCTTTCACCTTAAAGCATGCTTTACATTGCTGCTGCAGCCTATCTGCCAACTTGGAGTGTACACATCTGGGTATACACGCTTGTAATTCAGGACGATTCCCACAAATCGTTTCTGTGCAGAAAAACAGGCCTCGTTTCATTATGCAATCAAATTTGAAATTTTTTTTCTCGGGAGAAGTTTTGCCTTTTTAACTGTGAGAATTTTAACTAGGAATTCACACGCTACCCATGCCTCAAATTATGAGGAGACGCATCACAAAACGAACTCAAAACGAACATCCCGGATTCAGGGAAACTAATTGTGCCTCCCCCCTCCGTGGAACGTGTCCGTAGGACAGGAGCGGGCACCCGCTTTGCCACAGAAGCAGACGGATGCGGAATTGCTCCACGCGTGTCGGTTAACACACATTCGGCTAATGGCCCACCACTCCTTGTACGCACAGGCTGACGACAGCCAGGTCGCCCGGTACGGGCTGAACACTTTGCAGGATTTGTTACAAACCTTTTTAGTGAAATAGATTTTGAAACCCCAGGAAACACACCCCTACCTCCGAGAATTGTAAGGCAATAAATATTTTGACAACTTACATTTCACGTCTATCCATGTATGTCCCATTACTGTCTGTGGTCATAAACTATCTAATATAGAATACTAAACGTTGCTACCATTTAAGAACCGAACGACAGCAACTGAACTGAACCGAAAGGAAGAGCTTTTCTTTGAAAATCGCAGTGCCACCTGAGAAGAAGCTGAAGACTGAAAATCGGGCGAGAGAATCACGCAAAAATATCAGCCTTGCTCTAAAAGCAAGACAGGAGAAAACCCACCAAAAAATAAAATGCAGTTCAATTGACCCAAAGGTCACCAAACAAGACAGGCAAAAAGCTTCACAACACACAGCGTTTGCACCGCTGTCGCTTTTCTGGCTTTTGCTGGGCCTAAGAGGTTGCTGTGACTTCCTCGAGCTGCCCTTCTGCGGTCACCAGATTGTTTCAGGGGAGACAGACGTCTCCCGGGGAGGCGCACGCAGAGAGCGCCGCTACGTCTCGGCTGTGACCCCTTGGTCACTGCGTTCCTGCGGTGCCCGTACCCGTGCTACCAACAGGATGTCACAAAAGGACGCAAGAGCAGGGGGAATCGCTACAGGAGTCCTGAATGTTTCCACGGGCTTTTGAAAACCCCATTTTCTAAATTAAGTTACGCGAGGGAGTCTTTTTGAAAGTTACGAGGCTTCTGTGTGTCTGCTACTAAAAACATCCAACCGACCGACTCAAAAAACACCCAGAACACACTTTCCCCACGTTCCCCCGACACCGTAGCCTTTCATCTCGGGGGATTTCCTTTCCTGCCTTGCGAACGGATGCAGGTTAGGGACACCATAAAACAGCTTCCCTAGGGTATCCGAACGGCTGTCAGCGTACCATTTAGATCCCTTGAGTACAAGCAATAGCGCGCGTTACCTCTCCGGTTTGATGCTCGCTGACAGGCCGAATCCTTTGTGGAACCTTAAGCTGTTGTTCCGGCTTCCCTATCTCTTGCTGGAAAAGGTCTCTCTCCTGCTCTCGGTCAATTGCTCGCTCCTGAAAGTGACGAAACAGTGAGGATGCACCATTTCACGTAAAAACTGTCTAAATTAAGGATATTACAGCTTCTCGCTTCTTTTAACACGAGGCTGCTAACGGTACGTCAGTAGCATTATTACATGTCAGTACGAGCCGGCAACGCGCGCTGGCAGCCCAGAAAGCCAACCCCACCCTGGGCTGCATCAAGAGAAGCGTGGCCAGCGGGTCACGGGAGGCGATTCTACCCCCCTCTACTCTGCGCGCGCGAGACCCCACCTGGCGTACGGTGTCCAGCTTTGGAGTCCTCGACACGGGAAGGACGTGGACCTGTTGGAAGGGGCCCAGCGGAGGGCCACGAAAACCATCGGAGGGACGGAGCACCTCCCCTGTGAAGAGAGACTGAGAGAGCTGGGGTTGTTCAGCCTGGAGAAGAGAAGGCTCCGGGGAGACCTCAGAGCAGCCTTCCAATATCTGAAGGGAGCCTACGGGAGAGCCGGAGAGGGACTCTCTGTCGGGAAAGGTAGCGACAGGACAAGGGGTAACGGTTTTAAATCGGAAGAGGGGAGATTCAGACTAGATGTTAGGAGGAAATTCTTTACCGTGAGGGTGGTGAGGCACTGGAACAGGTTGCCCGGGGAAGCTGTGGATGCCCCATCCCTGGAAGTGTTTAAGGCCAGGCTGGACGGGGCTTTGAGCAACCCGCTCTAGTGGAGGCGTCCCTGCCCAAGGCAGGGGGGCTGCAACACGATGATCTTGAAGGTCCCTTCCAACTCTAACCATTCTATGATTCTATGGTTTTTAAGGTGGCAGAACCTCTTGCGACTTCCATTAACAAAAACTACTCTCACCATTCGGGGCAACAAATCTCACATTTTTGAATAAAAACACGAGGACGGCACTGATACAGCCAGTATTATTTCACAAAAAGGACAGTTTTGTCTCTTCTGTTCAAAGCGCAGCATACAAATAGCAATAGGCCAGTATTTTATGGTCTCCTTTCCTCGCGTTCATCCTTCATATATGTAGCATAAATAGGAATTAAGAATAGAAATTAACTTTGTGTTCATACTGAGGAGGAGCCAATGGGAAAAAAGAAATTCTAAATTTTGCATTTCAGTGTTACTTTTGACCAGCTGCAGTTGTTATATCCCACTCTGATATTTGGGGAATACATCTTTATACTGGAAATAAGGCACAGCCGCTGGCATCCGGTGAAATGTCACCTTTAAATGCCACTTTGCTGAACAGACAAACCTGATCAGACGCATTGAAATAAACTAGCTCAAGTAGCTGATACACAGAGGAATGCTCTGTCTAGCAACAGAAGCTTTTGCAAAAATGGAGGAAGCCAGAACAAAGCTGCAACAGTTACAAGTTGCAGATTTGAAAACCTCACCTGCTGTTTGAGCACCCCGCAGCCCGCCCAGCCCCTGCTTTCCCCCGCAGCCCCCAACGCCCTCCTGCCCACCCCCCGTGCAGAACCAGCCAAAACGGCTTCTGCTCTCCGCCCCCAAACCGCATCACTTACTGCCCCCTTCCGAGCCCCAAAACCCAGCCGCTGAGCCTCTGCTCAAGTCCCCAAAACGCCGGACTCCACCCCCGCCCCTCAGCCCAAAGCCACACGACTCCCTCTCCGGCTGAAGCCCCAACACCAGCCACGCGAGCCCGTTTGCCAGCCCCAGGAGCCGCGAGCACCTCCCCAGACGCCTCAGCCCGCCCCCCCGCAACGCCGTCTCCCCTCGGAGCCGCCTCGGGACCCCGGCCGCCTTCCCCGCGCCCCCCCGCTGGCCTCGACGCTGTCCAGCTGCCTCGCGACGCTGTCCAGCTGCCTCGCGACGCTGTCCAGCGGCACCGCGACGCTGTCCAGCGGCACCGCGACGCTGTCCGGCTGCCCGGTGCTTTCCGCCCGCGCCGGTCCGGTGCGGTGCGGTGCGGTCCGCGCCGCGCCGCGCCGCAGCCGCTTCTGCGCGCGCCGCCATTTTCCCCCGGCCCCCTCCGCTTCCGGAGCGGCTCGGCCCGCCCATGCGGCGCGCCCATTGGTCACGGCGCCGGAAGCGGCTTCCGTCCTCGGGGAGCCCGTCCCATTGGTCGGTCGCGCCGTCAATCTTCAGCGCCTCCCACCCCGGCCAATCGGAGCGCGGCAGGCGATCCGACCAATCGGAGCGCGGCGGTCGCGCTGTGATTGGCTCGTCCTCCTGTCAATCCGCCAGGGGGCGGTTGCCATGGTGAGGACGCCCCGCCCGGTGGCGCATGCGCAGTAGTGAGGGCGGCGCCGTCCTTACTACTGCGCATGCGCGACCGGGCGGGGCTTCCTCACCATGGCAACCGCCCCCCGGGCGGATTGACAGGAGGACGAGCCAATCACAACGCGACCGCCGCGCTCCGATTGGCCGGAGTGGGACGTCAATGGCGGTTGCCATGGTGAGGACGCCCCGCCCGGTGGCGCATGCGCAGTAGTGAGGGCGGCGCCGTGCTCGCTACTGCCCCCTCGTGGACAAAAAGCGGTACTGCAGGTACGCAGGTACAGGGCGGGGGGGGGGGGGGGGGGGGACGCGCATGCCCAGTAGAAAGGGGGGCGCTGCGCTCGCCGCCGCTGCCGCCCGTGCCAGCAGAAACCGGCGGTGCGGCTCGGGGAGCGGGGGGAGGCGGGACCGGGGAAGGTTCCCTTTTCCCCAAATTAGGGAAAATGTTATTCATGTTCGGGGTTCAATTTGGGGGTTCAATTTACGGTTCTGCAGCGTCAGCCCCCGCATGGGCGCCGTCCCCGGCGGCGGGGAAGGGCAAGAAAAACCCTAACAAAACCCTGAAGTCTTTTCCGTTGCGGAAAAGCACCGAAAAAAACCCCAAATTGAATAATTTTCCCCAATTTGGGGAAAATGGAACCTCCCAGGGCTCCGCCTTCCCCCCCCGCATCCGCCGAGCTGCAGCGCCGGTTTCTGCTGGCACGGGCGGCAGCGGCGAGCGCAGCGCCCCCCCCCCCCCGTCCACTGCGCATGCGGCCGGACCCCCCTACCCCCGTACCTGCAGTACCGCTTTTTGTCCACAAGCGGCGGCAGCAGCGAGGGCGGCGCCACTCTTTCCACTGCGCATGCGCGCCCCCCCACCTGCAGTACCGATTTTTGTCCACAAGGCGGCAGTAGCGAGCACGGCGCCGCCCTTACTACTGCGCATGCGCGACCAGGCGGGGCTTCCTCACCATGGCAACCGCCCCCGGGCAGATTGACAGGAGGACGAGCCAATCACAACGCGACCGCCGCGCTCCGATTGGTCGGATCGCCTGCCGCGCTCCGATTGGCCGGAGTGGGACGTCAATGGCGGTTGCCATGGTGAGGACGCCCCGCCCGGTGGCGCATGCGCAGTAGTGAGGGCGGCGCCGTCCTTACTACTGCGCATGCGCGACCGGGCGGGGCTTCCTCACCATGGCAACCGCCCCCCGGGCGGATTGACAGGAGGACGAGCCAATCACAACGCGACCGCCCCGCTCCGATTGGTCGGATCGCCTGCCGCGCTCCGATTGGCCGGACTGGGAGGCGCTGGAGATTGACGGCGCGATCCACCAATGGGACGGGGGCTCCTAGAGGACGGACGCCGCTTACGGCACCGCGACCAATGGGCGCGCGGTATGGGCGGGCCGAGCCGCTCCGGAACCGGAGGGGGCCGGGGGGAAAACGGCGGCCAGCCCAGAAATCGCTGCGGACCGGTCCGCAGCGGGCGGAAAGCACCGGGCAGCGCCCACGCCCCCTTCCTTGTCCCCCTCTGAGACCTCACCGGGGCCATGAGCGGTGACCGCTCTCAGCCCGCTTCCCTCCACCCAGGGACCGTGACCACTTACCGGCGGGCAGGCCTTCCCGCTCTCTGCCCTGTCCCCGCTCGCAGTCCGGGCAGCCGCAGCCGTCGCCTCGGCGCCAAAAACCTCCGGTGTTCGCCCCGCAACCAGCCCCAGGGACGCCGCGGCGCTCTGCGCGTGGCCCCGGGGGCCGTGGGGGCGACAGCAGCCAGTCCGCCGGCGTCCAGGAAGGCAGGCGGGGGTGCCGCCTTATCCACCACAGAGACATCGGGGAGCTTTGCGTCCCTGCAGGAAAACGGGGCTGCGTTTTTTTCCTCCTGTCCCGCTGCACCGATCCAGCTCCCCAGGGCGGGAGGGGAAACGGGGGAAGGGGCTGCTTTTCATAGAATCATAGAATCGTCTAGGTTGCAAGAGACCCTTGGGATCATCGAGTCCAACCATCTACCCTACTCTACAAAGTTCTCCCCTACACCATATCCCCCAACACCACATCTCAACGGTTCTTAAACACATCCAGGGATGGTGACTCGACCACCTCCCTGGGTAGCCTGTTCCAATGCCCGACCACTCCCTCTGTGAAACATTCTTTCCTAATGTCCAGTCTAAACCTACCCTGTTGGAGCTTGAAGCCGTTCCCTCTCGTTCTGTCATTACCTACCCGTGCCAGGAGACCAGCACCGACCTCTCTACAGTGTCCTTTCAAGTAGGTTTAGAGAGTGACGAGGTCTCCCCTCAGCCCCCTCTTCCTCATACTAAACAGTCCCAGCTCCTTCAACCGCTCTTCATAGGATTCGTTTTCCAGGCCCTTCACCAGCTTCGTTGCCCTCCTCTGCACTCGCTCCAGCACCTCGACATCTCTCTTGGATTGAGGTGCCCAAAACCGGACGCAATACTCCAGGTGTGGCCTCACCAGTGCCGAGTACAGGGGCACAATCGCCTCCCTACTTCTGCTGCTCACGCTGTTTCTAATACAAGCCAGGATGCCGTTGGCTTTCGTGGCCACCTGGGCACACTGCCGGCTCACGTTCAGCCGCTTGTCCATTAGAACCCCCAGGTCTCTTTCTTCCAGGTGGTTTTCCAGCCACGTTTCCCCAAGCCTGTAGCGCTGCTCGGGGTTATTGTGGCCCACGCGCAGAACCTGGCGCTCGCCCTTGTTGAAACTCATACCACTGATGTTGGCCCAACGATCCAATCTACCTAAGTCTCTCTGTAGAGCTTCCCTATCCTCCTGGGAATCAACACTCCTGCTTAAAGCGCTTTTGAAAGCGCTTGGACGCCGGCAAGAGAGAGCAGAGGGGAGGGCCAGTTTGGAAATCCCTTCTAGCGATAGGCTCTCTTTGCAGTCTGGAACCATCTACAGCACAGGCGTTTACGCCTCCGCACTGACCGACCCGTGGGTAAGACTTAGGGAAAACGGATGCTCTTGATACACTTCGACAGAACGTCTGCTAAGAGTCACATCTGTTTAGACTTACAGATTAACACGCACGATAGACAACATCCAATTGGACTAGCGACCTGTCCAGACATCCGCTTTGACGCTTCAATCTCTCTTTATAAATAAATCTTTTAAAAAATCTTTCCGTCGTCTAAACTCCCATTAAATAATACAGAATCCTTAGAGATACGGGTTGGTATTTGGAACTCCTTTTATATACGTAAGGGAATATTATTTTTCAACACACAGAAAAATGAGAGATTGTTCTCTACTCCAATGCCTCACCCCCGCATATACAGCTTTTAACATTTTTTAAACACCACCGCCCAAAACCCCAACCACCTGCCCCGCACCAAGTTTTCAGGCGTTTGGGGGCCGTGACCCACCCTCTTGTGGGGGGAACCCCACTTAACCCCCACTCACCTGCTCCTCCGCCGCACCGTCGCTCCCCCGCTGACATCCGGCTGCCCCAAATGACATCATCACACCACCACCACCACCCCCCCCCCACACCGTTTTTTTTAATTCGCCCCAAAAAATGCACCGAACGACCAGACCCAGGGCTGGCCCCTTCCCCTCAGGCGGCTCCACCACCGGCTGCAAACCCGGGCCGGGGCATCTGTCGAGCAGCACGAGACGCGGACAACGAGGCACCTGCAAAACAAACAGCAAACCCCAACCGGAGATCAGCATCATCAAACGAAAGAGCACCGAAGAGAGTAGAGGAA
The DNA here is from genome assembly GCF_964106895.1 of Numenius arquata. Taxonomy (NCBI): domain Eukaryota; kingdom Metazoa; phylum Chordata; class Aves; order Charadriiformes; family Scolopacidae; genus Numenius; species Numenius arquata. The sequence continues at coordinate 62,086,868 of NC_133584.1, read as the reverse complement.
TTCCCTCCGGCCGAGGGACAGGACAGGAGCTGAGCTACAGGAGGATTGCGGGGAAACAGCTCCGCTCCAAAGACGGCACGGCCTGCCAAAGCCGGAGCCATCCCGACGCTTCAGGTCCCTATTCAGACTGACCCGTGCCACTTGCAACACCTTCTCAGCCTAACAGCGTAACAAACCCTCCGCCCGCTGGGGGGAAGCGCCTCCTCCCTTCCCTTTCCCTGCCGCTGGAAAGCTCTGCGCGCGTTTAGATACGGCCAAGAAAAATACTCACGCTAGAAAAGCCTCGGGTTTTTTCTTCGGCGCTAATTCAACTGGCACAGCTCCGAACCCCCACCGTTGCGCTCTCCGTCTCCAGAACGCGCAGTTGTCATTTGACCGGGGGCTGCTTTCTCTCCTACCCAAGGAGGAGGGACATCTGGCCGGCGGCACTGCCCGAGAGAGATGCTACCGCACTGCCGGGGAAACGCGACGCTGAAAGCCAGGCAGAAATCAGGTTCTTCAGAGCGCTCCGCCTAAAGAAAAGGGGGGGGAAAAACAAAAAACAAAAAAACTAGAAAAAAAACCCAACCAAAAACCCAACCCGTTACCTTCAGTCGCCTCTCTTTTCAAAGATTTGGAACAAATACCTCGCCGCTTAGGGACGCCTAAGACGCTGTAGGCTACAGCCGGTGGACGGTTGCCGTTTAAAGCCTGCAAGTCAGTTTGCACGTTATACGACTTTAACCCTTTTTTTAAAGTCTCCTTTACGATAGAAAAAACCAGGAAGGTAAGAGATTCCCCAAACGGCTGTACTTTTGGCGGGGGGAAATCCAATCCCCGGTGCCGCGATCCACCAGGCTACCGAAAACGACCGGCGGACCGGCCAAGGCTTTTGGCTGTGCCGAACACGCAGAGGAACAGGGTTTGGCCGTGTCCCCGCTGTTACGGGGGACCCAGAGCCCAAAGGCCGGCCATGCCATCGGCCGTCGGAAGAGGTGCCGCGCTCGGGCCTTTGGAAGGACATCGTCTTTCTTTTTGTCCCTATTTAATAGAGCGCGCGACGTCTCCTCGCTGATGACTTCTGCTGCCCAGCGCATCGTCTCCGAGGATCCCCTCTCGTGGGAACTTCAGGAGAGGCAACCGCTTGGCACGAGAAACCGGTGCCCTTTCAGAAAGGGAAACCTCCTTCCGACTGACGTCCAAATGACACGCCGTAGGCTACGGACAACGGACGTTCCTGGAAGGCTCGACTCACCTAAGCCACCTCAGGACTCGCCGCCACCAGTGACGAGGCTGATGATGCTCCTTGGTTCGTGGCAAAGCCTGGAAAACAGGCAGAAGCGGCGCCGGTTCGTCCCGTTTTGTCCACGTCTCTTCGTTGACCGCCCCGGCTTTCAGCGCAGATGCCATGAAAGAGGAGTGACAAAGAAAAGGCGAGGTCAGGCAGCAAAAGAGCTCTGCAGGCTGCCACCTGCAGTCAACCGCGCACCCTGTTTTGGAAGCCACACGCCCGCCCGCCCGCCCGCCACCCCCCGCCCAAAACAAACAAACAAACAAACAAACAAAGAGACAAGAACCCCGGCACCTGGCCTCTTTCTTGTCTTCAGGAGCTCATCCTGAAGCTCATCGCTTCTGTCTTGTCAGAGCAGGAAGCGCAGACCATCTGTATCCCGAGGACACCTGACCGGGATTAACACGTGTCCAGAGGTAGTCCCCATCTCTACGAGCGTGTCGCTTTGGTGCTTTTAATAATCCTAACTCGACGGTAGTCACTGGGACGGTCCTTTACGGTGGCTTCTTCAGACTTCTGGATCGCCAGTCCCAGTATTTCCATTTCATCCTACCAAAAAAAACCCCAAAGCACGTTACAGCTGCACATAACATTTTCTGCACGTTCTTGTACGAGTATTTAAGGCGTAGGAGAAAGAGAAGATCTGAAAGGCAGAAGAGGCATTCAAAAACCGTGCAACTATGAAAAAGTAAAGCAGCTCTCTCGGAAAAGCACGAGAAACGGCCATAAAAGGTATACTTATGAAATACGCCAAGTAATATCGGGGCACCAAAATATACTATATAGGAAGGCTAGGTGGCTCATTTGATAGAAATTCGATGTAAATCTAAGACAGTACCGAGAATTCTGTCTGTAAATGGGTAATATTCGGCACCACTCGGCTCTAAAATTGCCGCTGCGCCTGCCTGTTAAAAATCCTACTTTAAAAGCATCTAGTACGAACCTTAAAGTTTTCATCACAGTTACAGCCATCTTTCACCTTAAAGCATGCTTTACATTGCTGCTGCAGCCTATCTGCCAACTTGGAGTGTACACATCTGGGTATACACGCTTGTAATTCAGGACGATTCCCACAAATCGTTTCTGTGCAGAAAAACAGGCCTCGTTTCATTATGCAATCAAATTTGAAATTTTTTTTCTCGGGAGAAGTTTTGCCTTTTTAACTGTGAGAATTTTAACTAGGAATTCACACGCTACCCATGCCTCAAATTATGAGGAGACGCATCACAAAACGAACTCAAAACGAACATCCCGGATTCAGGAAAACTAATTGTGCCTCCCCCCTCCGTGGAACGTGTCCGTAGGACAGGAGCGGGCACCCGCTTTGCCACAGAAGCAGACGGATGCGGAATTGCTCCACGCGTGTCGGTTAACACACATTCGGCTAATGGCCCACCACTCCTTGTACGCACAGGCTGACGACAGCCAGGTCGCCCGGTACGGGCTGAACACTTTGCAGGATTTGTTACAAACCTTTTTAGTGAAATAGATTTTGAAACCCCAGGAAACACACCCCTACCTCCGAGAATTGTAAGGCAATAAATACTTTGACAACTTACATTTCACGTCTATCCATGTATGTCCCATTACTGTCTGTGGTCATAAACTATCTAATATAGAATACTAAACGTTGCTACCATTTAAGAACCGAACGACAGCAACTGAACTGAACCGAAAGGAAGAGCTTTTCTTTGAAAATCGCAGTGCCACCTGAGAAGAAGCTGAAGACTGAAAATCGGGCGAGAGAATCACGCAAAAATATCAGCCTTGCTCTAAAAGCAAGACAGGAGAAAACCCACCAAAAAATAAAATGCAGTTCAATTGACCCAAAGGTCACCAAACAAGACAGGCAAAAAGCTTCACAACACACAGCGTTTGCACCGCTGTCGCTTTTCTGGCTTTTGCTGGGCCTAAGAGGTTGCTGTGACTTCCTCGAGCTGCCCTTCTGCGGTCACCAGATTGTTTCAGGGGAGACAGACGTCTCCCGGGGAGGCGCACGCAGAGAGCGCCGCTACGTCTCGGCTGTGACCCCTTGGTCACTGCGTTCCTGCGGTGCCCGTACCCGTGCTACCAACAGGATGTCACAAAAGGACGCAAGAGCAGGGGGAATCGCTACAGGAGTCCTGAATGTTTCCACGGGCTTTTGAAAACCCCATTTTCTAAATTAAGTTACGCGAGGGAGTCTTTTTGAAAGTTACGAGGCTTCTGTGTGTCTGCTACTAAAAACATCCAACCGACCGACTCAAAAAACACCCAGAACACACTTTCCCCACGTTCCCCCGACACCGTAGCCTTTCATCTCGGGGGATTTCCTTTCCTGCCTTGCGAACGGATGCAGGTTAGGGACACCATAAAACAGCTTCCCTAGGGTATCCGAACGGCTGTCAGCGTACCATTTAGATCCCTTGAGTACAAGCAATAGCGCGCGTTACCTCTCCGGTTTGATGCTCGCTGACAGGCCGAATCCTTTGTGGAACCTTAAGCTGTTGTTCCGGCTTCCCTATCTCTTGCTGGAAAAGGTCTCTCTCCTGCTCTCGGTCAATTGCTCGCTCCTGAAAGTGACGAAACAGTGAGGATGCACCATTTCACGTAAAAACTGTCTAAATTAAGGATATTACAGCTTCTCGCTTCTTTTAACACGAGGCTGCTAACGGTACGTCAGTAGCATTATTACATGTCAGTACGAGCCGGCAACGCGCGCTGGCAGCCCAGAAAGCCAACCCCACCCTGGGCTGCATCAAGAGAAGCGTGGCCAGCGGGTCACGGGAGGCGATTCTACCCCCCTCTACTCTGCGCGCGCGAGACCCCACCTGGCGTACGGTGTCCAGCTTTGGAGTCCTCGACACGGGAAGGACGTGGACCTGTTGGAAGGGGCCCAGCGGAGGGCCACGAAAACCATCGGAGGGACGGAGCACCTCCCCTGTGAAGAGAGACTGAGAGAGCTGGGGTTGTTCAGCCTGGAGAAGAGAAGGCTCCGGGGAGACCTCAGAGCAGCCTTCCAATATCTGAAGGGAGCCTACGGGAGAGCCGGAGAGGGACTCTCTGTCGGGAAAGGTAGCGACAGGACAAGGGGTAACGGTTTTAAATCGGAAGAGGGGAGATTCAGACTAGATGTTAGGAGGAAATTCTTTACCGTGAGGGTGGTGAGGCACTGGAACAGGTTGCCCGGGGAAGCTGTGGATGCCCCATCCCTGGAAGTGTTTAAGGCCAGGCTGGACGGGGCTTTGAGCAACCCGCTCTAGTGGAGGCGTCCCTGCCCAAGGCAGGGGGGCTGCAACACGATGATCTTGAAGGTCCCTTCCAACTCTAACCATTCTATGATTCTATGGTTTTTAAGGTGGCAGAACCTCTTGCGACTTCCATTAACAAAAACTACTCTCACCATTCGGGGCAACAAATCTCACATTTTTGAATAAAAACACGAGGACGGCACTGATACAGCCAGTATTATTTCACAAAAAGGACAGTTTTGTCTCTTCTGTTCAAAGCGCAGCATACAAATAGCAATAGGCCAGTATTTTATGGTCTCCTTTCCTCACGTTCATCCTTCATATATGTAGCATAAATAGGAATTAAGAATAGAAATTAACTTTGTGTTCATACTGAGGAGGAGCCAATGGGAAAAAAGAAATTCTAAATTTTGCATTTCAGTGTTACTTTTGACCAGCTGCAGTTGTTATATCCCACTCTGATATTTGGGGAATACATCTTTATACTGGAAATAAGGCACAGCCGCTGGCATCCGGTGAAACGTCACCTTTAAATGCCACTTTGCTGAACAGACAAACCTGATCAGACGCATTGAAATAAACTAGCTCAAGTAGCTGATACACAGAGGAATGCTCTGTCTAGCAACAGAAGCTTTTGCAAAAATGGAGGAAGCCAGAACAAAGCTGCAACAGTTACAAGTTGCAGATTTGAAAACCTCACCTGCTGTTTGAGCACCCCGCAGCCCGCCCAGCCCCTGCTTTCCCCCGCAGCCCCCAACGCCCTCCTGCCCACCCCCCGTGCAGAACCAGCCAAAACGGCTTCTGCTCTCCGCCCCCAAACCGCATCACTTACTGCCCCCTTCCGAGCCCCAAAACCCAGCCGCTGAGCCTCTGCTCAAGTCCCCAAAACGCCGGACTCCACCCCCGCCCCTCAGCCCAAAGCCACACGACTCCCTCTCCGGCTGAAGCCCCAACACCAGCCACGCGAGCCCGTTTGCCAGCCCCAGGAGCCGCGAGCACCTCCCCAGACGCCTCAGCCCGCCCCCCCGCAACGCCGTCTCCCCTCGGAGCCGCCTCGGGACCCCGGCCGCCTTCCCCGCGCCCCCCCGCTGGCCTCGACGCTGTCCAGCTGCCTCGCGACGCTGTCCAGCGGCACCGCGACGCTGTCCAGCGGCACCGCGACGCTGTCCGGCTGCCCGGTGCTTTCCGCCCGCGCCGGTCCGGTGCGGTGCGGTCCGCGCCGCGCCGCGCCGCGCCGCAGCCGCTTCTGCGCGCGCCGCCATTTTCCCCCGGCCCCCTCCGCTTCCGGAGCGGCTCGGCCCGCCCATGCGGCGCGCCCATTGGTCACGGCGCCGGAAGCGGCTTCCGTCCTCGGGGAGCCCGTCCCATTGGTCGGTCGCGCCGTCAATCTTCAGCGCCTCCCACCCCGGCCAATCGGAGCGCGGCAGGCGATCCGACCAATCGGAGCGCGGCGGTCGCGCTGTGATTGGCTCGTCCTCCTGTCAATCCGCCAGGGGGCGGTTGCCATGGTGAGGACGCCCCGCCCGGTGGCGCATGCGCAGTAGTGAGGGCGGCGCCGTCCTTACTACTGCGCATGCGCGACCGGGCGGGGCTTCCTCACCATGGCAACCGCCCCCCGGGCGGAATGACAGGAGGACGAGCCAATCACAACGCGACCGCCGCGCTCCGATTGGTCGGATCGCCTGCCGCGCTCCGATTGGCCGGAGTGGGACGTCAATGGCGGTTGCCATGGTGAGGACGCCCCGCCCGGTGGCGCATGCGCAGTAGTGAGGGCGGCGCCGTGCTCGCTACTGCCCCCTCGTGGACAAAAAGCGGTACTGCAGGTACGCAGGTACAGGGCGGGGGGGGGGGGGGGGACGCGCATGCCCAGTAGAAAGGGGGGCGCTGCGCTCGCCGCCGCTGCCGCCCGTGCCAGCAGAAACCGGCGGTGCGGCTCGGGGAGCGGGGGGAGGCGGGACCGGGGAAGGTTCCCTTTTCCCCAAATTAGGGAAAATGTTATTCATGTTCGGGGTTCAATTTGGGGGTTCAATTTACGGTTCTGCAGCGTCAGCCCCCGCATGGGCGCCGTCCCCGGCGGCGGGGAAGGGCAAGAAAAACCCTAACAAAACCCTGAAGTCTTTTCCGTTGCGGAAAAGCACCGAAAAAAACCCCAAATTGAATAATTTTCCCCAATTTGGGGAAAATGGAACCTCCCAGGGCTCCGCCTTCCCCCCCGCATCCGCCGAGCTGCAGCGCCGGTTTCTGCTGGCACGGGCGGCAGCGGCGAGCGCAGCGCCCCCCCCCCCCCCGTCCACTGCGCATGCGGCCGGACCCCCCTACCCCCGTACCTGCAGTACCGCTTTTTGTCCACAAGCGGCGGCAGCAGCGAGGGCGGCGCCACTCTTTCCACTGCGCATGCGCGCCCCCCCACCTGCAGTACCGATTTTTGTCCACAAGGCGGCAGTAGCGAGCACGGCGCCGCCCTTACTACTGCGCATGCGCGACCAGGCGGGGCTTCCTCACCATGGCAACCGCCCCCGGGCGGATTGACAGGAGGACGAGCCAATCACAACGCGACCGCCGCGCTCCGATTGGTCGGATCGCCTGCCGCGCTCCGATTGGCCGGAGTGGGACGTCAATGGCGGTTGCCATGGTGAGGACGCCCCGCCCGGTGGCGCATGCGCAGTAGTGAGGGCGGCGCCGTCCTTACTACTGCGCATGCGCGACCGGGCGGGGCTTCCTCACCATGGCAACCGCCCCCCGGGCGGATTGACAGGAGGACGAGCCAATCACAACGCGACCGCCGCGCTCCGATTGGTCGGATCGCCTGCCGCGCTCCGATTGGCCGGACTGGGAGGCGCTGGAGATTGACGGCGCGATCCACCAATGGGACGGGGGCTCCTAGAGGACGGACGCCGCTTACGGCACCGCGACCAATGGGCGCGCGGTATGGGCGGGCCGAGCCGCTCCGGAACCGGAGGGGGCCGGGGGAAAACGGCGGCCAGCCCAGAAATCGCTGCGGACCGGTCCGCAGCGGGCGGAAAGCACCGGGCAGCGCCCACGCCCCCTTCCTTGTCCCCCTCTGAGACCTCACCGGGGCCATGAGCGGTGACCGCTCTCAGCCCGCTTCCCTCCACCCAGGGACCGTGACCACTTACCGGCGGGCAGGCCTTCCCGCTCTCTGCCCTGTCCCCGCTCGCAGTCCGGGCAGCCGCAGCCGTCGCCTCGGCGCCAAAAACCTCCGGTGTTCGCCCCGCAACCAGCCCCAGGGACGCCGCGGCGCTCTGCGCGTGGCCCCGGGGGCCGTGGGGGCGACAGCAGCCAGTCCGCCGGCGTCCAGGAAGGCAGGCGGGGGTGCCGCCTTATCCACCACAGAGACATCGGGGAGCTTTGCGTCCCTGCAGGAAAACGGGGCTGCGTTTTTTTCCTCCTGTCCCGCTGCACCGATCCAGCTCCCCAGGGCGGGAGGGGAAACGGGGGAAGGGGCTGCTTTTCATAGAATCATAGAATCGTCTAGGTTGCAAGAGACCCTTGGGATCATCGAGTCCAACCATCTACCCTACTCTACAAAGTTCTCCCCTACACCATATCCCCCAACACCACATCTCAACGGTTCTTAAACACATCCAGGGATGGTGACTCGACCACCTCCCTGGGTAGCCTGTTCCAATGCCCGACCACTCCCTCTGTGAAACATTCTTTCCTAATGTCCAGTCTAAACCTACCCTGTTGGAGCTTGAAGCCGTTCCCTCTCGTTCTGTCATTACCTACCCGTGCCAGGAGACCAGCACCGACCTCTCTACAGTGTCCTTTCAAGTAGGTTTAGAGAGTGACGAGGTCTCCCCTCAGCCCCCTCTTCCTCATACTAAACAGTCCCAGCTCCTTCAACCGCTCTTCATAGGATTCGTTTTCCAGGCCCTTCACCAGCTTCGTTGCCCTCCTCTGCACTCGCTCCAGCACCTCGACATCTCTCTTGGATTGAGGTGCCCAAAACCGGACGCAATACTCCAGGTGTGGCCTCACCAGTGCCGAGTACAGGGGCACAATCGCCTCCCTACTTCTGCTGCTCACGCTGTTTCTAATACAAGCCAGGATGCCGTTGGCTTTCGTGGCCACCTGGGCACACTGCCGGCTCACGTTCAGCCGCTTGTCCATTAGAACCCCCAGGTCTCTTTCTTCCAGGTGGTTTTCCAGCCACGTTTCCCCAAGCCTGTAGCGCTGCTCGGGGTTATTGTGGCCCACGCGCAGAACCTGGCGCTCGCCCTTGTTGAAACTCATACCACTGATGTTGGCCCAACGATCCAATCTACCTAAGTCTCTCTGTAGAGCTTCCCTATCCTCCTGGGAATCAACACTCCTGCTTAAAGCGCTTTTGAAAGCGCTTGGACGCCGGCAAGAGAGAGCAGAGGGGAGGGCCAGTTTGGAAATCCCTTCTAGCGATAGGCTCTCTTTGCAGTCTGGAACCATCTACAGCACAGGCGTTTACGCCTCCGCACTGACCGACCCGTGGGTAAGACTTAGGGAAAACGGATGCTCTTGATACACTTCGACAGAACGTCTGCTAAGAGTCACATCTGTTTAGACTTACAGATTAACACGCACGATAGACAACATCCAATTGGACTAGCGACCTGTCCAGACATCCGCTTTGACGCTTCAATCTCTCTTTATAAATAAATCTTTTAAAAAATCTTTCCGTCGTCTAAACTCCCATTAAATAATACAGAATCCTTAGAGATACGGGTTGGTATTTGGAACTCCTTTTATATACGTAAGGGAATATTATTTTTCAACACACAGAAAAATGAGAGATTGTTCTCTACTCCAATGCCTCACCCCCGCATATACAGCTTTTAACATTTTTTAAACACCACCGCCCAAAACCCCAACCACCTGCCCCGCACCAAGTTTTCAGGCGTTTGGGGGCCGTGACCCACCCTCTTGTGGGGGGAACCCCACTTAACCCCCACTCACCTGCTCCTCCGCCGCACCGTCGCTCCCCCGCTGACATCCGGCTGCCCCAAATGACATCATCACACCACCACCACCACCCCCCCCCCACACCGTTTTTTTTAATTCGCCCCAAAAAATGCACCGAACGACCAGACCCAGGGCTGGCCCCTTCCCCTCAGGCGGCTCCACCACCGGCTGCAAACCCGGGCCGGGGCATCTGTCGAGCAGCACGAGACGCGGACAACGAGGCACCTGCAAAACAAACAGCAAACCCCAACCGGAGATCAGCATCATCAAACGAAAGAGCACCGAAGAGAGTAGAGGAATTCCCTCCGGCCGAGGGACAGGACAGGAGCTGAGCTACAGGAGGATTGCGGGGAAACAGCTCCGCTCCAAAGACGGCACGGCCTGCCAAAGCCGGAGCCATCCCGACGCTTCAGGTCCCTATTCAGACTGACCCGTGCCACTTGCAACACCTTCTCAGCCTAACAGCGTAACAAACCCTCCGCCCGCTGGGGGGAAGCGCCTCCTCCCTTCCCTTTCCCTGCCGCTGGAAAGCTCTGCGCGCGTTTAGATACGGCCAAGAAAAATACTCACGCTAGAAAAGCCTCGGGTTTTTTCTTCGGCGCTAATTCAACTGGCACAGCTCCGAACCCCCACCGTTGCGCTCTCCGTCTCCAGAACGCGCAGTTGTCATTTGACCGGGGGCTGCTTTCTCTCCTACCCAAGGAGGAGGGACATCTGGCCGGCGGCACTGCCCGAGAGAGATGCTACCGCACTGCCGGGGAAACGCGACGCTGAAAGCCAGGCAGAAATCAGGTTCTTCAGAGCGCTCCGCCTAAAGAAAAGGGGGGGGAAAAACAAAAAACAAAAAAACTAGAAAAAAAACCCAACCAAAAACCCAACCCGTTACCTTCAGTCGCCTCTCTTTTCAAAGATTTGGAACAAATACCTCGCCGCTTAGGGACGCCTAAGACGCTGTAGGCTACAGCCGGTGGACGGTTGCCGTTTAAAGCCTGCAAGTCAGTTTGCACGTTATACGACTTTAACCCTTTTTTTAAAGTCTCCTTTACGATAGAAAAAACCAGGAAGGTAAGAGATTCCCCAAACGGCTGTACTTTTGGCGGGGGGAAATCCAATCCCCGGTGCCGCGATCCACCAGGCTACCGAAAACGACCGGCGGACCGGCCAAGGCTTTTGGCTGTGCCGAACACGCAGAGGAACAGGGTTTGGCCGTGTCCCCGCTGTTACGGGGGACCCAGAGCCCAAAGGCCGGCCATGCCATCGGCCGTCGGAAGAGGTGCCGCGCTCGGGCCTTTGGAAGGACATCGTCTTTCTTTTTGTCCCTATTTAATAGAGCGCGCGACGTCTCCTCGCTGATGACTTCTGCTGCCCAGCGCATCGTCTCCGAGGATCCCCTCTCGTGGGAACTTCAGGAGAGGCAACCGCTTGGCACGAGAAACCGGTGCCCTTTCAGAAAGGGAAACCTCCTTCCGACTGACGTCCAAATGACACGCCGTAGGCTACGGACAACGGACGTTCCTGGAAGGCTCGACTCACCTAAGCCACCTCAGGACTCGCCGCCACCAGTGACGAGGCTGATGATGCTCCTTGGTTCGTGGCAAAGCCTGGAAAACAGGCAGAAGCGGCGCCGGTTCGTCCCGTTTTGTCCACGTCTCTTCGTTGACCGCCCCGGCTTTCAGCGCAGATGCCATGAAAGAGGAGTGACAAAGAAAAGGCGAGGTCAGGCAGCAAAAGAGCTCTGCAGGCTGCCACCTGCAGTCAACCGCGCACCCTGTTTTGGAAGCCACACGCCCGCCCGCCCGCCCGCCACCCCCCGCCCAAAACAAACAAACAAACAAACAAACAAAGAGACAAGAACCCCGGCACCTGGCCTCTTTCTTGTCTTCAGGAGCTCATCCTGAAGCTCATCGCTTCTGTCTTGTCAGAGCAGGAAGCGCAGACCATCTGTATCCCGAGGACACCTGACCGGGATTAACACGTGTCCAGAGGTAGTCCCCATCTCTACGAGCGTGTCGCTTTGGTGCTTTTAATAATCCTAACTCGACGGTAGTCACTGGGACGGTCCTTTACGGTGGCTTCTTCAGACTTCTGGATCGCCAGTCCCAGTATTTCCATTTCATCCTACCAAAAAAAACCCCAAAGCACGTTACAGCTGCACATAACATTTTCTGCACGTTCTTGTACGAGTATTTAAGGCGTAGGAGAAAGAGAAGATCTGAAAGGCAGAAGAGGCATTCAAAAACCGTGCAACTATGAAAAAGTAAAGCAGCTCTCTCGGAAAAGCACGAGAAACGGCCATAAAAGGTATACTTATGAAATACGCCAAGTAATATCGGGGCACCAAAATATACTATATAGGAAGGCTAGGTGGCTCATTTGATAGAAATTCGATGTAAATCTAAGACAGTACCGAGAATTCTGTCTGTAAATGGGTAATATTCGGCACCACTCGGCTCTAAAATTGCCGCTGCGCCTGCCTGTTAAAAATCCTACTTTAAAAGCATCTAGTACGAACCTTAAAGTTTTCATCACAGTTACAGCCATCTTTCACCTTAAAGCATGCTTTACATTGCTGCTGCAGCCTATCTGCCAACTTGGAGTGTACACATCTGGGTATACACGCTTGTAATTCAGGACGATTCCCACAAATCGTTTCTGTGCAGAAAAACAGGCCTCGTTTCATTATGCAATCAAATTTGAAATTTTTTTTCTCGGGAGAAGTTTTGCCTTTTTAACTGTGAGAATTTTAACTAGGAATTCACACGCTACCCATGCCTCAAATTATGAGGAGACGCATCACAAAACGAACTCAAAACGAACATCCCGGATTCAGGAAAACTAATTGTGCCTCCCCCCTCCGTGGAACGTGTCCGTAGGACAGGAGCGGGCACCCGCTTTGCCACAGAAGCAGACGGATGCGGAATTGCTCCACGCGTGTCGGTTAACACACATTCGGCTAATGGCCCACCACTCCTTGTACGCACAGGCTGACGACAGCCAGGTCGCCCGGTACGGGCTGAACACTTTGCAGGATTTGTTACAAACCTTTTTAGTGAAATAGATTTTGAAACCCCAGGAAACACACCCCTACCTCCGAGAATTGTAAGGCAATAAATACTTTGACAACTTACATTTCACGTCTATCCATGTATGTCCCATTACTGTCTGTGGTCATAAACTATCTAATATAGAATACTAAACGTTGCTACCATTTAAGAACCGAACGACAGCAACTGAACTGAACCGAAAGGAAGAGCTTTTCTTTGAAAATCGCAGTGCCACCTGAGAAGAAGCTGAAGACTGAAAATCGGGCGAGAGAATCACGCAAAAATATCAGCCTTGCTCTAAAAGCAAGACAGGAGAAAACCCACCAAAAAATAAAATGCAGTTCAATTGACCCAAAGGTCACCAAACAAGACAGGCAAAAAGCTTCACAACACACAGCGTTTGCACCGCTGTCGCTTTTCTGGCTTTTGCTGGGCCTAAGAGGTTGCTGTGACTTCCTCGAGCTGCCCTTCTGCGGTCACCAGATTGTTTCAGGGGAGACAGACGTCTCCCGGGGAGGCGCACGCAGAGAGCGCCGCTACGTCTCGGCTGTGACCCCTTGGTCACTGCGTTCCTGCGGTGCCCGTACCCGTGCTACCAACAGGATGTCACAAAAGGACGCAAGAGCAGGGGGAATCGCTACAGGAGTCCTGAATGTTTCCACGGGCTTTTGAAAACCCCATTTTCTAAATTAAGTTACGCGAGGGAGTCTTTTTGAAAGTTACGAGGCTTCTGTGTGTCTGCTACTAAAAACATCCAACCGACCGACTCAAAAAACACCCAGAACACACTTTCCCCACGTTCCCCCGACACCGTAGCCTTTCATCTCGGGGGATTTCCTTTCCTGCCTTGCGAACGGATGCAGGTTAGGGACACCATAAAACAGCTTCCCTAGGGTATCCGAACGGCTGTCAGCGTACCATTTAGATCCCTTGAGTACAAGCAATAGCGCGCGTTACCTCTCCGGTTTGATGCTCGCTGACAGGCCGAATCCTTTGTGGAACCTTAAGCTGTTGTTCCGGCTTCCCTATCTCTTGCTGGAAAAGGTCTCTCTCCTGCTCTCGGTCAATTGCTCGCTCCTGAAAGTGACGAAACAGTGAGGATGCACCATTTCACGTAAAAACTGTCTAAATTAAGGATATTACAGCTTCTCGCTTCTTTTAACACGAGGCTGCTAACGGTACGTCAGTAGCATTATTACATGTCAGTACGAGCCGGCAACGCGCGCTGGCAGCCCAGAAAGCCAACCCCACCCTGGGCTGCATCAAGAGAAGCGTGGCCAGCGGGTCACGGGAGGCGATTCTACCCCCCTCTACTCTGCGCGCGCGAGACCCCACCTGGCGTACGGTGTCCAGCTTTGGAGTCCTCGACACGGGAAGGACGTGGACCTGTTGGAAGGGGCCCAGCGGAGGGCCACGAAAACCATCGGAGGGACGGAGCACCTCCCCTGTGAAGAGAGACTGAGAGAGCTGGGGTTGTTCAGCCTGGAGAAGAGAAGGCTCCGGGGAGACCTCAGAGCAGCCTTCCAATATCTGAAGGGAGCCTACGGGAGAGCCGGAGAGGGACTCTCTGTCGGGAAAGGTAGCGACAGGACAAGGGGTAACGGTTTTAAATCGGAAGAGGGGAGATTCAGACTAGATGTTAGGAGGAAATTCTTTACCGTGAGGGTGGTGAGGCACTGGAACAGGTTGCCCGGGGAAGCTGTGGATGCCCCATCCCTGGAAGTGTTTAAGGCCAGGCTGGACGGGGCTTTGAGCAACCCGCTCTAGTGGAGGCGTCCCTGCCCAAGGCAGGGGGGCTGCAACACGATGATCTTGAAGGTCCCTTCCAACTCTAACCATTCTATGATTCTATGGTTTTTAAGGTGGCAGAACCTCTTGCGACTTCCATTAACAAAAACTACTCTCACCATTCGGGGCAACAAATCTCACATTTTTGAATAAAAACACGAGGACGGCACTGATACAGCCAGTATTATTTCACAAAAAGGACAGTTTTGTCTCTTCTGTTCAAAGCGCAGCATACAAATAGCAATAGGCCAGTATTTTATGGTCTCCTTTCCTCGCGTTCATCCTTCATATATGTAGCATAAATAGGAATTAAGAATAGAAATTAACTTTGTGTTCATACTGAGGAGGAGCCAATGGGAAAAAAGAAATTCTAAATTTTGCATTTCAGTGTTACTTTTGACCAGCTGCAGTTGTTATATCCCACTCTGATATTTGGGGAATACATCTTTATACTGGAAATAAGGCACAGCCGCTGGCATCCGGTGAAATGTCACCTTTAAATGCCACTTTGCTGAACAGACAAACCTGATCAGACGCATTGAAATAAACTAGCTCAAGTAGCTGATACACAGAGGAATGCTCTGTCTAGCAACAGAAGCTTTTGCAAAAATGGAGGAAGCCAGAACAAAGCTGCAACAGTTACAAGTTGCAGATTTGAAAACCTCACCTGCTGTTTGAGCACCCCGCAGCCCGCCCAGCCCCTGCTTTCCCCCGCAGCCCCCAACGCCCTCCTGCCCACCCCCCGTGCAGAACCAGCCAAAACGGCTTCTGCTCTCCGCCCCCAAACCGCATCACTTACTGCCCCCTTCCGAGCCCCAAAACCCAGCCGCTGAGCCTCTGCTCAAGTCCCCAAAACGCCGGACTCCACCCCCGCCCCTCAGCCCAAAGCCACACGACTCCCTCTCCGGCTGAAGCCCCAACACCAGCCACGCGAGCCCGTTTGCCAGCCCCAGGAGCCGCGAGCACCTCCCCAGACGCCTCAGCCCGCCCCCCCGCAACGCCGTCTCCCCTCGGAGCCGCCTCGGGACCCCGGCCGCCTTCCCCGCGCCCCCCCGCTGGCCTCGACGCTGTCCAGCTGCCTCGCGACGCTGTCCAGCTGCCTCGCGACGCTGTCCAGCGGCACCGCGACGCTGTCCAGCGGCACCGCGACGCTGTCCGGCTGCCCGGTGCTTTCCGCCCGCGCCGGTCCGGTGCGGTGCGGTGCGGTCCGCGCCGCGCCGCAGCCGCTTCTGCGCGCGCCGCCATTTTCCCCCGGCCCCCTCCGCTTCCGGAGCGGCTCGGCCCGCCCATGCGGCGCGCCCATTGGTCACGGCGCCGGAAGCGGCTTCCGTCCTCGGGGAGCCCGTCCCATTGGTCGGTCGCGCCGTCAATCTTCAGCGCCTCCCACCCCGGCCAATCGGAGCGCGGCAGGCGATCCGACCAATCGGAGCGCGGCGGTCGCGCTGTGATTGGCTCGTCCTCCTGTCAATCCGCCAGGGGGCGGTTGCCATGGTGAGGACGCCCCGCCCGGTGGCGCATGCGCAGTAGTGAGGGCGGCGCCGTCCTTACTACTGCGCATGCGCGACCGGGCGGGGCTTCCTCACCATGGCAACCGCCCCCCGGGCGGATTGACAGGAGGACGAGCCAATCACAACGCGACCGCCGCGCTCCGATTGGTCGGATCGCCTGCCGCGCTCCGATTGGCCGGAGTGGGACGTCAATGGCGGTTGCCATGGTGAGGACGCCCCGCCCGGTGGCGCATGCGCAGTAGTGAGGGCGGCGCCGTGCTCGCTACTGCCCCCTCGTGGACAAAAAGCGGTACTGCAGGTACGCAGGTACAGGGCGGGGGGGGGGGGGGGGGGGACGCGCATGCCCAGTAGAAAGGGGGGCGCTGCGCTCGCCGCCGCTGCCGCCCGTGCCAGCAGAAACCGGCGGTGCGGCTCGGGGAGCGGGGGGAGGCGGGACCGGGGAAGGTTCCCTTTTCCCCAAATTAGGGAAAATGTTATTCATGTTCGGGGTTCAATTTGGGGGTTCAATTTACGGTTCTGCAGCGTCAGCCCCCGCATGGGCGCCGTCCCCGGCGGCGGGGAAGGGCAAGAAAAACCCTAACAAAACCCTGAAGTCTTTTCCGTTGCGGAAAAGCACCGAAAAAAACCCCAAATTGAATAATTTTCCCCAATTTGGGGAAAATGGAACCTCCCAGGGCTCCGCCTTCCCCCCCCGCATCCGCCGAGCTGCAGCGCCGGTTTCTGCTGGCACGGGCGGCAGCGGCGAGCGCAGCACCCCCCCCCCCCCGTCCACTGCGCATGCGGCCGGACCCCCCTACCCCCGTACCTGCAGTACCGCTTTTTGTCCACAAGCGGCGGCAGCAGCGAGGGCGGCGCCACTCTTTCCACTGCGCATGCGCGCCCCCCCCACCTGCAGTACCGATTTTTGTCCACAAGGCGGCAGTAGCGAGCACGGCGCCGCCCTTACTACTGCGCATGCGCGACCAGGCGGGGCTTCCTCACCATGGCAACCGCCCCCGGGCGGATTGACAGGAGGACGAGCCAATCACAACGCGACCGCCGCGCTCCGATTGGTCGGATCGCCTGCCGCGCTCCGATTGGCCGGAGTGGGACGTCAATGGCGGTTGCCATGGTGAGGACGCCCCGCCCGGTGGCGCATGCGCAGTAGTGAGGGCGGCGCCGTCCTTACTACTGCGCATGCGCGACCGGGCGGGGCTTCCTCACCATGGCAACCGCCCCCCGGGCGGATTGACAGGAGGACGAGCCAATCACAACGCGACCGCCCCGCTCCGATTGGTCGGATCGCCTGCCGCGCTCCGATTGGCCGGACTGGGAGGCGCTGGAGATTGACGGCGCGATCCACCAATGGGACGGGGGCTCCTAGAGGACGGACGCCGCTTACGGCACCGCGACCAATGGGCGCGCGGTATGGGCGGGCCGAGCCGCTCCGGAACCGGAGGGGGCCGGGGGAAAACGGCGGCCAGCCCAGAAATCGCTGCGGACCGGTCCGCAGCGGGCGGAAAGCACCGGGCAGCGCCCACGCCCCCTTCCTTGTCCCCCTCTGAGACCTCACCGGGGCCATGAGCGGTGACCGCTCTCAGCCCGCTTCCCTCCACCCAGGGACCGTGACCACTTACCGGCGGGCAGGCCTTCCCGCTCTCTGCCCTGTCCCCGCTCGCAGTCCGGGCAGCCGCAGCCGTCGCCTCGGCGCCAAAAACCTCCGGTGTTCGCCCCGCAACCAGCCCCAGGGACGCCGCGGCGCTCTGCGCGTGGCCCCGGGGGCCGTGGGGGCGACAGCAGCCAGTCCGCCGGCGTCCAGGAAGGCAGGCGGGGGTGCCGCCTTATCCACCACAGAGACATCGGGGAGCTTTGCGTCCCTGCAGGAAAACGGGGCTGCGTTTTTTTCCTCCTGTCCCGCTGCACCGATCCAGCTCCCCAGGGCGGGAGGGGAAACGGGGGAAGGGGCTGCTTTTCATAGAATCATAGAATCGTCTAGGTTGCAAGAGACCCTTGGGATCATCGAGTCCAACCATCTACCCTACTCTACAAAGTTCTCCCCTACACCATATCCCCCAACACCACATCTCAACGGTTCTTAAACACATCCAGGGATGGTGACTCGACCACCTCCCTGGGTAGCCTGTTCCAATGCCCGACCACTCCCTCTGTGAAACATTCTTTCCTAATGTCCAGTCTAAACCTACCCTGTTGGAGCTTGAAGCCGTTCCCTCTCGTTCTGTCATTACCTACCCGTGCCAGGAGACCAGCACCGACCTCTCTACAGTGTCCTTTCAAGTAGGTTTAGAGAGTGACGAGGTCTCCCCTCAGCCCCCTCTTCCTCATACTAAACAGTCCCAGCTCCTTCAACCGCTCTTCATAGGATTCGTTTTCCAGGCCCTTCACCAGCTTCGTTGCCCTCCTCTGCACTCGCTCCAGCACCTCGACATCTCTCTTGGATTGAGGTGCCCAAAACCGGACGCAATACTCCAGGTGTGGCCTCACCAGTGCCGAGTACAGGGGCACAATCGCCTCCCTACTTCTGCTGCTCACGCTGTTTCTAATACAAGCCAGGATGCCGTTGGCTTTCGTGGCCACCTGGGCACACTGCCGGCTCACGTTCAGCCGCTTGTCCATTAGAACCCCCAGGTCTCTTTCTTCCAGGTGGTTTTCCAGCCACGTTTCCCCAAGCCTGTAGCGCTGCTCGGGGTTATTGTGGCCCACGCGCAGAACCTGGCGCTCGCCCTTGTTGAAACTCATACCACTGATGTTGGCCCAACGATCCAATCTACCTAAGTCTCTCTGTAGAGCTTCCCTATCCTCCTGGGAATCAACACTCCTGCTTAAAGCGCTTTTGAAAGCGCTTGGACGCCGGCAAGAGAGAGCAGAGGGGAGGGCCAGTTTGGAAATCCCTTCTAGCGATAGGCTCTCTTTGCAGTCTGGAACCATCTACAGCACAGGCGTTTACGCCTCCGCACTGACCGACCCGTGGGTAAGACTTAGGGAAAACGGATGCTCTTGATACACTTCGACAGAACGTCTGCTAAGAGTCACATCTGTTTAGACTTACAGATTAACACGCACGATAGACAACATCCAATTGGACTAGCGACCTGTCCAGACATCCGCTTTGACGCTTCAATCTCTCTTTATAAATAAATCTTTTAAAAAATCTTTCCGTCGTCTAAACTCCCATTAAATAATACAGAATCCTTAGAGATACGGGTTGGTATTTGGAACTCCTTTTATATACGTAAGGGAATATTATTTTTCAACACACAGAAAAATGAGAGATTGTTCTCTACTCCAATGCCTCACCCCCGCATATACAGCTTTTAACATTTTTTAAACACCACCGCCCAAAACCCCAACCACCTGCCCCGCACCAAGTTTTCAGGCGTTTGGGGGCCGTGACCCACCCTCTTGTGGGGGGAACCCCACTTAACCCCCACTCACCTGCTCCTCCGCCGCACCGTCGCTCCCCCGCTGACATCCGGCTGCCCCAAATGACATCATCACACCACCACCACCACCCCCCCCCCACACCGTTTTTTTTAATTCGCCCCAAAAAATGCACCGAACGACCAGACCCAGGGCTGGCCCCTTCCCCTCAGGCGGCTCCACCACCGGCTGCAAACCCGGGCCGGGGCATCTGTCGAGCAGCACGAGACGCGGACAACGAGGCACCTGCAAAACAAACAGCAAACCCCAACCGGAGATCAGCATCATCAAACGAAAGAGCACCGAAGAGAGTAGAGGAATTCCCTCCGGCCGAGGGACAGGACAGGAGCTGAGCTACAGGAGGATTGCGGGGAAACAGCTCCACTCCAAAGACGGCACGGCCTGCCAAAGCCGGAGCCATCCCGACGCTTCAGGTCCCTATTCAGACTGACCCGTGCCACTTGCAACACCTTCTCAGCCTAACAGCGTAACAAACCCTCCGCCCGCTGGGGGGAAGCGCCTCCTCCCTTCCCTTTCCCTGCCGCTGGAAAGCTCTGCGCGCGTTTAGATACGGCCAAGAAAAATACTCACGCTAGAAAAGCCTCGGGTTTTTTCTTCGGCGCTAATTCAACTGGCACAGCTCCGAACCCCCACCGTTGCGCTCTCCGTCTCCAGAACGCGCAGTTGTCATTTGACCGGGGGCTGCTTTCTCTCCTACCCAAGGAGGAGGGACATCTGGCCGGCGGCACTGCCCGAGAGAGATGCTACCGCACTGCCGGGGAAACGCGACGCTGAAAGCCAGGCAGAAATCAGGTTCTTCAGAGCGCTCCGCCTAAAGAAAAGGGGGGGGAAAAACAAAAAACAAAAAAACTAGAAAAAAAACCCAACCAAAAACCCAACCCGTTACCTTCAGTCGCCTCTCTTTTCAAAGATTTGGAACAAATACCTCGCCGCTTAGGGACGCCTAAGACGCTGTAGGCTACAGCCGGTGGACGGTTGCCGTTTAAAGCCTGCAAGTCAGTTTGCACGTTATACGACTTTAACCCTTTTTTTAAAGTCTCCTTTACGATAGAAAAAACCAGGAAGGTAAGAGATTCCCCAAACGGCTGTACTTTTGGCGGGGGGAAATCCAATCCCCGGTGCCGCGATCCACCAGGCTACCGAAAACGACCGGCGGACCGGCCAAGGCTTTTGGCTGTGCCGAACACGCAGAGGAACAGGGTTTGGCCGTGTCCCCGCTGTTACGGGGGACCCAGAGCCCAAAGGCCGGCCATGCCATCGGCCGTCGGAAGAGGTGCCGCGCTCGGGCCTTTGGAAGGACATCGTCTTTCTTTTTGTCCCTATTTAATAGAGCGCGCGACGTCTCCTCGCTGATGACTTCTGCTGCCCAGCGCATCGTCTCCGAGGATCCCCTCTCGTGGGAACTTCAGGAGAGGCAACCGCTTGGCACGAGAAACCGGTGCCCTTTCAGAAAGGGAAACCTCCTTCCGACTGACGTCCAAATGACACGCCGTAGGCTACGGACAACGGACGTTCCTGGAAGGCTCGACTCACCTAAGCCACCTCAGGACTCGCCGCCACCAGTGACGAGGCTGATGATGCTCCTTGGTTCGTGGCAAAGCCTGGAAAACAGGCAGAAGCGGCGCCGGTTCGTCCCGTTTTGTCCACGTCTCTTCGTTGACCGCCCCGGCTTTCAGCGCAGATGCCATGAAAGAGGAGTGACAAAGAAAAGGCGAGGTCAGGCAGCAAAAGAGCTCTGCAGGCTGCCACCTGCAGTCAACCGCGCACCCTGTTTTGGAAGCCACACGCCCGCCCGCCCGCCCGCCACCCCCCGCCCAAAACAAACAAACAAACAAACAAACAAAGAGACAAGAACCCCGGCACCTGGCCTCTTTCTTGTCTTCAGGAGCTCATCCTGAAGCTCATCGCTTCTGTCTTGTCAGAGCAGGAAGCGCAGACCATCTGTATCCCGAGGACACCTGACCGGGATTAACACGTGTCCAGAGGTAGTCCCCATCTCTACGAGCGTGTCGCTTTGGTGCTTTTAATAATCCTAACTCGACGGTAGTCACTGGGACGGTCCTTTACGGTGGCTTCTTCAGACTTCTGGATCGCCAGTCCCAGTATTTCCATTTCATCCTACCAAAAAAAACCCCAAAGCACGTTACAGCTGCACATAACATTTTCTGCACGTTCTTGTACGAGTATTTAAGGCGTAGGAGAAAGAGAAGATCTGAAAGGCAGAAGAGGCATTCAAAAACCGTGCAACTATGAAAAAGTAAAGCAGCTCTCTCGGAAAAGCACGAGAAACGGCCATAAAAGGTATACTTATGAAATACGCCAAGTAATATCGGGGCACCAAAATATACTATATAGGAAGGCTAGGTGGCTCATTTGATAGAAATTCGATGTAAATCTAAGACAGTACCGAGAATTCTGTCTGTAAATGGGTAATATTCGGCACCACTCGGCTCTAAAATTGCCGCTGCGCCTGCCTGTTAAAAATCCTACTTTAAAAGCATCTAGTACGAACCTTAAAGTTTTCATCACAGTTACAGCCATCTTTCACCTTAAAGCATGCTTTACATTGCTGCTGCAGCCTATCTGCCAACTTGGAGTGTACACATCTGGGTATACACGCTTGTAATTCAGGACGATTCCCACAAATCGTTTCTGTGCAGAAAAACAGGCCTCGTTTCATTATGCAATCAAATTTGAAATTTTTTTTCTCGGGAGAAGTTTTGCCTTTTTAACTGTGAGAATTTTAACTAGGAATTCACACGCTACCCATGCCTCAAATTATGAGGAGACGCATCACAAAACGAACTCAAAACGAACATCCCGGATTCAGGGAAACTAATTGTGCCTCCCCCCTCCGTGGAACGTGTCCGTAGGACAGGAGCGGGCACCCGCTTTGCCACAGAAGCAGACGGATGCGGAATTGCTCCACGCGTGTCGGTTAACACACATTCGGCTAATGGCCCACCACTCCTTGTACGCACAGGCTGACGACAGCCAGGTCGCCCGGTACGGGCTGAACACTTTGCAGGATTTGTTACAAACCTTTTTAGTGAAATAGATTTTGAAACCCCAGGAAACACACCCCTACCTCCGAGAATTGTAAGGCAATAAATACTTTGACAACTTACATTTCACGTCTATCCATGTATGTCCCATTACTGTCTGTGGTCATAAACTATCTAATATAGAATACTAAACGTTGCTACCATTTAAGAACCGAACGACAGCAACTGAACTGAACCGAAAGGAAGAGCTTTTCTTTGAAAATCGCAGTGCCACCTGAGAAGAAGCTGAAGACTGAAAATCGGGCGAGAGAATCACGCAAAAATATCAGCCTTGCTCTAAAAGCAAGACAGGAGAAAACCCACCAAAAAATAAAATGCAGTTCAATTGACCCAAAGGTCACCAAACAAGACAGGCAAAAAGCTTCACAACACACAGCGTTTGCACCGCTGTCGCTTTTCTGGCTTTTGCTGGGCCTAAGAGGTTGCTGTGACTTCCTCGAGCTGCCCTTCTGCGGTCACCAGATTGTTTCAGGGGAGACAGACGTCTCCCGGGGAGGCGCACGCAGAGAGCGCCGCTACGTCTCGGCTGTGACCCCTTGGTCACTGCGTTCCTGCGGTGCCCGTACCCGTGCTACCAACAGGATGTCACAAAAGGACGCAAGAGCAGGGGGAATCGCTACAGGAGTCCTGAATGTTTCCACGGGCTTTTGAAAACCCCATTTTCTAAATTAAGTTACGCGAGGGAGTCTTTTTGAAAGTTACGAGGCTTCTGTGTGTCTGCTACTAAAAACATCCAACCGACCGACTCAAAAAACACCCAGAACACACTTTCCCCACGTTCCCCCGACACCGTAGCCTTTCATCTCGGGGGATTTCCTTTCCTGCCTTGCGAACGGATGCAGGTTAGGGACACCATAAAACAGCTTCCCTAGGGTATCCGAACGGCTGTCAGCGTACCATTTAGATCCCTTGAGTACAAGCAATAGCGCGCGTTACCTCTCCGGTTTGATGCTCGCTGACAGGCCGAATCCTTTGTGGAACCTTAAGCTGTTGTTCCGGCTTCCCTATCTCTTGCTGGAAAAGGTCTCTCTCCTGCTCTCGGTCAATTGCTCGCTCCTGAAAGTGACGAAACAGTGAGGATGCACCATTTCACGTAAAAACTGTCTAAATTAAGGATATTACAGCTTCTCGCTTCTTTTAACACGAGGCTGCTAACGGTACGTCAGTAGCATTATTACATGTCAGTACGAGCCGGCAACGCGCGCTGGCAGCCCAGAAAGCCAACCCCACCCTGGGCTGCATCAAGAGAAGCGTGGCCAGCGGGTCACGGGAGGCGATTCTACCCCCCTCTACTCTGCGCGCGCGAGACCCCACCTGGCGTACGGTGTCCAGCTTTGGAGTCCTCGACACGGGAAGGACGTGGACCTGTTGGAAGGGGCCCAGCGGAGGGCCACGAAAACCATCGGAGGGACGGAGCACCTCCCCTGTGAAGAGAGACTGAGAGAGCTGGGGTTGTTCAGCCTGGAGAAGAGAAGGCTCCGGGGAGACCTCAGAGCAGCCTTCCAATATCTGAAGGGAGCCTACGGGAGAGCCGGAGAGGGACTCTCTGTCGGGAAAGGTAGCGACAGGACAAGGGGTAACGGTTTTAAATCGGAAGAGGGGAGATTCAGACTAGATGTTAGGAGGAAATTCTTTACCGTGAGGGTGGTGAGGCACTGGAACAGGTTGCCCGGGGAAGCTGTGGATGCCCCATCCCTGGAAGTGTTTAAGGCCAGGCTGGACGGGGCTTTGAGCAACCCGCTCTAGTGGAGGCGTCCCTGCCCAAGGCAGGGGGGCTGCAACACGATGATCTTGAAGGTCCCTTCCAACTCTAACCATTCTATGATTCTATGGTTTTTAAGGTGGCAGAACCTCTTGCGACTTCCATTAACAAAAACTACTCTCACCATTCGGGGCAACAAATCTCACATTTTTGAATAAAAACACGAGGACGGCACTGATACAGCCAGTATTATTTCACAAAAAGGACAGTTTTGTCTCTTCTGTTCAAAGCGCAGCATACAAATAGCAATAGGCCAGTATTTTATGGTCTCCTTTCCTCGCGTTCATCCTTCATATATGTAGCATAAATAGGAATTAAGAATAGAAATTAACTTTGTGTTCATACTGAGGAGGAGCCAATGGGAAAAAAGAAATTCTAAATTTTGCATTTCAGTGTTACTTTTGACCAGCTGCAGTTGTTATATCCCACTCTGATATTTGGGGAATACATCTTTATACTGGAAATAAGGCACAGCCGCTGGCATCCGGTGAAATGTCACCTTTAAATGCCACTTTGCTGAACAGACAAACCTGATCAGACGCATTGAAATAAACTAGCTCAAGTAGCTGATACACAGAGGAATGCTCTGTCTAGCAACAGAAGCTTTTGCAAAAATGGAGGAAGCCAGAACAAAGCTGCAACAGTTACAAGTTGCAGATTTGAAAACCTCACCTGCTGTTTGAGCACCCCGCAGCCCGCCCAGCCCCTGCTTTCCCCCGCAGCCCCCAACGCCCTCCTGCCCACCCCCCGTGCAGAACCAGCCAAAACGGCTTCTGCTCTCCGCCCCCAAACCGCATCACTTACTGCCCCCTTCCGAGCCCCAAAACCCAGCCGCTGAGCCTCTGCTCAAGTCCCCAAAACGCCGGACTCCACCCCCGCCCCTCAGCCCAAAGCCACACGACTCCCTCTCCGGCTGAAGCCCCAACACCAGCCACGCGAGCCCGTTTGCCAGCCCCAGGAGCCGCGAGCACCTCCCCAGACGCCTCAGCCCGCCCCCCCGCAACGCCGTCTCCCCTCGGAGCCGCCTCGGGACCCCGGCCGCCTTCCCCGCGCCCCCCCGCTGGCCTCGACGCTGTCCAGCTGCCTCGCGACGCTGTCCAGCTGCCTCGCGACGCTGTCCAGCGGCACCGCGACGCTGTCCAGCGGCACCGCGACGCTGTCCGGCTGCCCGGTGCTTTCCGCCCGCGCCGGTCCGGTGCGGTGCGGTGCGGTCCGCGCCGCGCCGCAGCCGCTTCTGCGCGCGCCGCCATTTTCCCCCGGCCCCCTCCGCTTCCGGAGCGGCTCGGCCCGCCCATGCGGCGCGCCCATTGGTCACGGCGCCGGAAGCGGCTTCCGTCCTCGGGGAGCCCGTCCCATTGGTCGGTCGCGCCGTCAATCTTCAGCGCCTCCCACCCCGGCCAATCGGAGCGCGGCAGGCGATCCGACCAATCGGAGCGCGGCGGTCGCGCTGTGATTGGCTCGTCCTCCTGTCAATCCGCCAGGGGGCGGTTGCCATGGTGAGGACGCCCCGCCCGGTGGCGCATGCGCAGTAGTGAGGGCGGCGCCGTCCTTACTACTGCGCATGCGCGACCGGGCGGGGCTTCCTCACCATGGCAACCGCCCCCCGGGCGGATTGACAGGAGGACGAGCCAATCACAACGCGACCGCCGCGCTCCGATTGGTCGGATCGCCTGCCGCGCTCCGATTGGCCGGAGTGGGACGTCAATGGCGGTTGCCATGGTGAGGACGCCCCGCCCGGTGGCGCATGCGCAGTAGTGAGGGCGGCGCCGTGCTCGCTACTGCCCCCTCGTGGACAAAAAGCGGTACTGCAGGTACGCAGGTACAGGGCGGGGGGGGGGGGGGGGGGACGCGCATGCCCAGTAGAAAGGGGGGCGCTGCGCTCGCCGCCGCTGCCGCCCGTGCCAGCAGAAACCGGCGGTGCGGCTCGGGGAGCGGGGGGAGGCGGGACCGGGGAAGGTTCCCTTTTCCCCAAATTAGGGAAAATGTTATTCATGTTCGGGGTTCAATTTGGGGGTTCAATTTACGGTTCTGCAGCGTCAGCCCCCGCATGGGCGCCGTCCCCGGCGGCGGGGAAGGGCAAGAAAAACCCTAACAAAACCCTGAAGTCTTTTCCGTTGCGGAAAAGCACCGAAAAAAACCCCAAATTGAATAATTTTCCCCAATTTGGGGAAAATGGAACCTCCCAGGGCTCCGCCTTCCCCCCCCGCATCCGCCGAGCTGCAGCGCCGGTTTCTGCTGGCACGGGCGGCAGCGGCGAGCGCAGCGCCCCCCCCCCCCCGTCCACTGCGCATGCGGCCGGACCCCCCTACCCCCGTACCTGCAGTACCGCTTTTTGTCCACAAGCGGCGGCAGCAGCGAGGGCGGCGCCACTCTTTCCACTGCGCATGCGCGCCCCCCCCACCTGCAGTACCGATTTTTGTCCACAAGGCGGCAGTAGCGAGCACGGCGCCGCCCTTACTACTGCGCATGCGCGACCAGGCGGGGCTTCCTCACCATGGCAACCGCCCCCGGGCGGATTGACAGGAGGACGAGCCAATCACAACGCGACCGCCGCGCTCCGATTGGTCGGATCGCCTGCCGCGCTCCGATTGGCCGGAGTGGGACGTCAATGGCGGTTGCCATGGTGAGGACGCCCCGCCCGGTGGCGCATGCGCAGTAGTGAGGGCGGCGCCGTCCTTACTACTGCGCATGCGCGACCAGGCGGGGCTTCCTCACCAT
The DNA here is from genome assembly GCF_964106895.1 of Numenius arquata. Taxonomy (NCBI): domain Eukaryota; kingdom Metazoa; phylum Chordata; class Aves; order Charadriiformes; family Scolopacidae; genus Numenius; species Numenius arquata. The sequence goes on along the minus strand of NC_133584.1, from coordinate 62,060,086 downwards.
GGCAACCGCCCCCCGGGCGGATTGACAGGAGGACGAGCCAATCACAACGCGACCGCCCCGCTCCGATTGGTCGGATCGCCTGCCGCGCTCCGATTGGCCGGACTGGGAGGCGCTGGAGATTGACGGCGCGATCCACCAATGGGACGGGGGCTCCTAGAGGACGGACGCCGCTTACGGCACCGCGACCAATGGGCGCGCGGTATGGGCGGGCCGAGCCGCTCCGGAACCGGAGGGGGCCGGGGGAAAACGGCGGCCAGCCCAGAAATCGCTGCGGACCGGTCCGCAGCGGGCGGAAAGCACCGGGCAGCGCCCACGCCCCCTTCCTTGTCCCCCTCTGAGACCTCACCGGGGCCATGAGCGGTGACCGCTCTCAGCCCGCTTCCCTCCACCCAGGGACCGTGACCACTTACCGGCGGGCAGGCCTTCCCGCTCTCTGCCCTGTCCCCGCTCGCAGTCCGGGCAGCCGCAGCCGTCGCCTCGGCGCCAAAAACCTCCGGTGTTCGCCCCGCAACCAGCCCCAGGGACGCCGCGGCGCTCTGCGCGTGGCCCCGGGGGCCGTGGGGGCGACAGCAGCCAGTCCGCCGGCGTCCAGGAAGGCAGGCGGGGGTGCCGCCTTATCCACCACAGAGACATCGGGGAGCTTTGCGTCCCTGCAGGAAAACGGGGCTGCGTTTTTTTCCTCCTGTCCCGCTGCACCGATCCAGCTCCCCAGGGCGGGAGGGGAAACGGGGGAAGGGGCTGCTTTTCATAGAATCATAGAATCGTCTAGGTTGCAAGAGACCCTTGGGATCATCGAGTCCAACCATCTACCCTACTCTACAAAGTTCTCCCCTACACCATATCCCCCAACACCACATCTCAACGGTTCTTAAACACATCCAGGGATGGTGACTCGACCACCTCCCTGGGTAGCCTGTTCCAATGCCCGACCACTCCCTCTGTGAAACATTCTTTCCTAATGTCCAGTCTAAACCTACCCTGTTGGAGCTTGAAGCCGTTCCCTCTCGTTCTGTCATTACCTACCCGTGCCAGGAGACCAGCACCGACCTCTCTACAGTGTCCTTTCAAGTAGGTTTAGAGAGTGACGAGGTCTCCCCTCAGCCCCCTCTTCCTCATACTAAACAGTCCCAGCTCCTTCAACCGCTCTTCATAGGATTCGTTTTCCAGGCCCTTCACCAGCTTCGTTGCCCTCCTCTGCACTCGCTCCAGCACCTCGACATCTCTCTTGGATTGAGGTGCCCAAAACCGGACGCAATACTCCAGGTGTGGCCTCACCAGTGCCGAGTACAGGGGCACAATCGCCTCCCTACTTCTGCTGCTCACGCTGTTTCTAATACAAGCCAGGATGCCGTTGGCTTTCGTGGCCACCTGGGCACACTGCCGGCTCACGTTCAGCCGCTTGTCCATTAGAACCCCCAGGTCTCTTTCTTCCAGGTGGTTTTCCAGCCACGTTTCCCCAAGCCTGTAGCGCTGCTCGGGGTTATTGTGGCCCACGCGCAGAACCTGGCGCTCGCCCTTGTTGAAACTCATACCACTGATGTTGGCCCAACGATCCAATCTACCTAAGTCTCTCTGTAGAGCTTCCCTATCCTCCTGGGAATCAACACTCCTGCTTAAAGCGCTTTTGAAAGCGCTTGGACGCCGGCAAGAGAGAGCAGAGGGGAGGGCCAGTTTGGAAATCCCTTCTAGCGATAGGCTCTCTTTGCAGTCTGGAACCATCTACAGCACAGGCGTTTACGCCTCCGCACTGACCGACCCGTGGGTAAGACTTAGGGAAAACGGATGCTCTTGATACACTTCGACAGAACGTCTGCTAAGAGTCACATCTGTTTAGACTTACAGATTAACACGCACGATAGACAACATCCAATTGGACTAGCGACCTGTCCAGACATCCGCTTTGACGCTTCAATCTCTCTTTATAAATAAATCTTTTAAAAAATCTTTCCGTCGTCTAAACTCCCATTAAATAATACAGAATCCTTAGAGATACGGGTTGGTATTTGGAACTCCTTTTATATACGTAAGGGAATATTATTTTTCAACACACAGAAAAATGAGAGATTGTTCTCTACTCCAATGCCTCACCCCCGCATATACAGCTTTTAACATTTTTTAAACACCACCGCCCAAAACCCCAACCACCTGCCCCGCACCAAGTTTTCAGGCGTTTGGGGGCCGTGACCCACCCTCTTGTGGGGGGAACCCCACTTAACCCCCACTCACCTGCTCCTCCGCCGCACCGTCGCTCCCCCGCTGACATCCGGCTGCCCCAAATGACATCATCACACCACCACCACCACCCCCCCCCCACACCGTTTTTTTTAATTCGCCCCAAAAAATGCACCGAACGACCAGACCCAGGGCTGGCCCCTTCCCCTCAGGCGGCTCCACCACCGGCTGCAAACCCGGGCCGGGGCATCTGTCGAGCAGCACGAGACGCGGACAACGAGGCACCTGCAAAACAAACAGCAAACCCCAACCGGAGATCAGCATCATCAAACGAAAGAGCACCGAAGAGAGTAGAGGAATTCCCTCCGGCCGAGGGACAGGACAGGAGCTGAGCTACAGGAGGATTGCGGGGAAACAGCTCCGCTCCAAAGACGGCACGGCCTGCCAAAGCCGGAGCCATCCCGACGCTTCAGGTCCCTATTCAGACTGACCCGTGCCACTTGCAACACCTTCTCAGCCTAACAGCGTAACAAACCCTCCGCCCGCTGGGGGGAAGCGCCTCCTCCCTTCCCTTTCCCTGCCGCTGGAAAGCTCTGCGCGCGTTTAGATACGGCCAAGAAAAATACTCACGCTAGAAAAGCCTCGGGTTTTTTCTTCGGCGCTAATTCAACTGGCACAGCTCCGAACCCCCACCGTTGCGCTCTCCGTCTCCAGAACGCGCAGTTGTCATTTGACCGGGGGCTGCTTTCTCTCCTACCCAAGGAGGAGGGACATCTGGCCGGCGGCACTGCCCGAGAGAGATGCTACCGCACTGCCGGGGAAACGCGACGCTGAAAGCCAGGCAGAAATCAGGTTCTTCAGAGCGCTCCGCCTAAAGAAAAGGGGGGGGAAAAACAAAAAACAAAAAAACTAGAAAAAAAACCCAACCAAAAACCCAACCCGTTACCTTCAGTCGCCTCTCTTTTCAAAGATTTGGAACAAATACCTCGCCGCTTAGGGACGCCTAAGACGCTGTAGGCTACAGCCGGTGGACGGTTGCCGTTTAAAGCCTGCAAGTCAGTTTGCACGTTATACGACTTTAACCCTTTTTTTAAAGTCTCCTTTACGATAGAAAAAACCAGGAAGGTAAGAGATTCCCCAAACGGCTGTACTTTTGGCGGGGGGAAATCCAATCCCCGGTGCCGCGATCCACCAGGCTACCGAAAACGACCGGCGGACCGGCCAAGGCTTTTGGCTGTGCCGAACACGCAGAGGAACAGGGTTTGGCCGTGTCCCCGCTGTTACGGGGGACCCAGAGCCCAAAGGCCGGCCATGCCATCAGCCGTCGGAAGAGGTGCCGCGCTCGGGCCTTTGGAAGGACATCGTCTTTCTTTTTGTCCCTATTTAATAGAGCGCGCGACGTCTCCTCGCTGATGACTTCTGCTGCCCAGCGCATCGTCTCCGAGGATCCCCTCTCGTGGGAACTTCAGGAGAGGCAACCGCTTGGCACGAGAAACCGGTGCCCTTTCAGAAAGGGAAACCTCCTTCCGACTGACGTCCAAATGACACGCCGTAGGCTACGGACAACGGACGTTCCTGGAAGGCTCGACTCACCTAAGCCACCTCAGGACTCGCCGCCACCAGTGACGAGGCTGATGATGCTCCTTGGTTCGTGGCAAAGCCTGGAAAACAGGCAGAAGCGGCGCCGGTTCGTCCCGTTTTGTCCACGTCTCTTCGTTGACCGCCCCGGCTTTCAGCGCAGATGCCATGAAAGAGGAGTGACAAAGAAAAGGCGAGGTCAGGCAGCAAAAGAGCTCTGCAGGCTGCCACCTGCAGTCAACCGCGCACCCTGTTTTGGAAGCCACACGCCCGCCCGCCCGCCCGCCACCCCCCGCCCAAAACAAACAAACAAACAAACAAACAAAGAGACAAGAACCCCGGCACCTGGCCTCTTTCTTGTCTTCAGGAGCTCATCCTGAAGCTCATCGCTTCTGTCTTGTCAGAGCAGGAAGCGCAGACCATCTGTATCCCGAGGACACCTGACCGGGATTAACACGTGTCCAGAGGTAGTCCCCATCTCTACGAGCGTGTCGCTTTGGTGCTTTTAATAATCCTAACTCGACGGTAGTCACTGGGACGGTCCTTTACGGTGGCTTCTTCAGACTTCTGGATCGCCAGTCCCAGTATTTCCATTTCATCCTACCAAAAAAAACCCCAAAGCACGTTACAGCTGCACATAACATTTTCTGCACGTTCTTGTACGAGTATTTAAGGCGTAGGAGAAAGAGAAGATCTGAAAGGCAGAAGAGGCATTCAAAAACCGTGCAACTATGAAAAAGTAAAGCAGCTCTCTCGGAAAAGCACGAGAAACGGCCATAAAAGGTATACTTATGAAATACGCCAAGTAATATCGGGGCACCAAAATATACTATATAGGAAGGCTAGGTGGCTCATTTGATAGAAATTCGATGTAAATCTAAGACAGTACCGAGAATTCTGTCTGTAAATGGGTAATATTCGGCACCACTCGGCTCTAAAATTGCCGCTGCGCCTGCCTGTTAAAAATCCTACTTTAAAAGCATCTAGTACGAACCTTAAAGTTTTCATCACAGTTACAGCCATCTTTCACCTTAAAGCATGCTTTACATTGCTGCTGCAGCCTATCTGCCAACTTGGAGTGTACACATCTGGGTATACACGCTTGTAATTCAGGACGATTCCCACAAATCGTTTCTGTGCAGAAAAACAGGCCTCGTTTCATTATGCAATCAAATTTGAAATTTTTTTTCTCGGGAGAAGTTTTGCCTTTTTAACTGTGAGAATTTTAACTAGGAATTCACACGCTACCCATGCCTCAAATTATGAGGAGACGCATCACAAAACGAACTCAAAACGAACATCCCGGATTCAGGGAAACTAATTGTGCCTCCCCCCTCCGTGGAACGTGTCCGTAGGACAGGAGCGGGCACCCGCTTTGCCACAGAAGCAGACGGATGCGGAATTGCTCCACGCGTGTCGGTTAACACACATTCGGCTAATGGCCCACCACTCCTTGTACGCACAGGCTGACGACAGCCAGGTCGCCCGGTACGGGCTGAACACTTTGCAGGATTTGTTACAAACCTTTTTAGTGAAATAGATTTTGAAACCCCAGGAAACACACCCCTACCTCCGAGAATTGTAAGGCAATAAATATTTTGACAACTTACATTTCACGTCTATCCATGTATGTCCCATTACTGTCTGTGGTCATAAACTATCTAATATAGAATACTAAACGTTGCTACCATTTAAGAACCGAACGACAGCAACTGAACTGAACCGAAAGGAAGAGCTTTTCTTTGAAAATCGCAGTGCCACCTGAGAAGAAGCTGAAGACTGAAAATCGGGCGAGAGAATCACGCAAAAATATCAGCCTTGCTCTAAAAGCAAGACAGGAGAAAACCCACCAAAAAATAAAATGCAGTTCAATTGACCCAAAGGTCACCAAACAAGACAGGCAAAAAGCTTCACAACACACAGCGTTTGCACCGCTGTCGCTTTTCTGGCTTTTGCTGGGCCTAAGAGGTTGCTGTGACTTCCTCGAGCTGCCCTTCTGCGGTCACCAGATTGTTTCAGGGGAGACAGACGTCTCCCGGGGAGGCGCACGCAGAGAGCGCCGCTACGTCTCGGCTGTGACCCCTTGGTCACTGCGTTCCTGCGGTGCCCGTACCCGTGCTACCAACAGGATGTCACAAAAGGACGCAAGAGCAGGGGGAATCGCTACAGGAGTCCTGAATGTTTCCACGGGCTTTTGAAAACCCCATTTTCTAAATTAAGTTACGCGAGGGAGTCTTTTTGAAAGTTACGAGGCTTCTGTGTGTCTGCTACTAAAAACATCCAACCGACCGACTCAAAAAACACCCAGAACACACTTTCCCCACGTTCCCCCGACACCGTAGCCTTTCATCTCGGGGGATTTCCTTTCCTGCCTTGCGAACGGATGCAGGTTAGGGACACCATAAAACAGCTTCCCTAGGGTATCCGAACGGCTGTCAGCGTACCATTTAGATCCCTTGAGTACAAGCAATAGCGCGCGTTACCTCTCCGGTTTGATGCTCGCTGACAGGCCGAATCCTTTGTGGAACCTTAAGCTGTTGTTCCGGCTTCCCTATCTCTTGCTGGAAAAGGTCTCTCTCCTGCTCTCGGTCAATTGCTCGCTCCTGAAAGTGACGAAACAGTGAGGATGCACCATTTCACGTAAAAACTGTCTAAATTAAGGATATTACAGCTTCTCGCTTCTTTTAACACGAGGCTGCTAACGGTACGTCAGTAGCATTATTACATGTCAGTACGAGCCGGCAACGCGCGCTGGCAGCCCAGAAAGCCAACCCCACCCTGGGCTGCATCAAGAGAAGCGTGGCCAGCGGGTCACGGGAGGCGATTCTACCCCCCTCTACTCTGCGCGCGCGAGACCCCACCTGGCGTACGGTGTCCAGCTTTGGAGTCCTCGACACGGGAAGGACGTGGACCTGTTGGAAGGGGCCCAGCGGAGGGCCACGAAAACCATCGGAGGGACGGAGCACCTCCCCTGTGAAGAGAGACTGAGAGAGCTGGGGTTGTTCAGCCTGGAGAAGAGAAGGCTCCGGGGAGACCTCAGAGCAGCCTTCCAATATCTGAAGGGAGCCTACGGGAGAGCCGGAGAGGGACTCTCTGTCGGGAAAGGTAGCGACAGGACAAGGGGTAACGGTTTTAAATCGGAAGAGGGGAGATTCAGACTAGATGTTAGGAGGAAATTCTTTACCGTGAGGGTGGTGAGGCACTGGAACAGGTTGCCCGGGGAAGCTGTGGATGCCCCATCCCTGGAAGTGTTTAAGGCCAGGCTGGACGGGGCTTTGAGCAACCCGCTCTAGTGGAGGCGTCCCTGCCCAAGGCAGGGGGGCTGCAACACGATGATCTTGAAGGTCCCTTCCAACTCTAACCATTCTATGATTCTATGGTTTTTAAGGTGGCAGAACCTCTTGCGACTTCCATTAACAAAAACTACTCTCACCATTCGGGGCAACAAATCTCACATTTTTGAATAAAAACACGAGGACGGCACTGATACAGCCAGTATTATTTCACAAAAAGGACAGTTTTGTCTCTTCTGTTCAAAGCGCAGCATACAAATAGCAATAGGCCAGTATTTTATGGTCTCCTTTCCTCGCGTTCATCCTTCATATATGTAGCATAAATAGGAATTAAGAATAGAAATTAACTTTGTGTTCATACTGAGGAGGAGCCAATGGGAAAAAAGAAATTCTAAATTTTGCATTTCAGTGTTACTTTTGACCAGCTGCAGTTGTTATATCCCACTCTGATATTTGGGGAATACATCTTTATACTGGAAATAAGGCACAGCCGCTGGCATCCGGTGAAATGTCACCTTTAAATGCCACTTTGCTGAACAGACAAACCTGATCAGACGCATTGAAATAAACTAGCTCAAGTAGCTGATACACAGAGGAATGCTCTGTCTAGCAACAGAAGCTTTTGCAAAAATGGAGGAAGCCAGAACAAAGCTGCAACAGTTACAAGTTGCAGATTTGAAAACCTCACCTGCTGTTTGAGCACCCCGCAGCCCGCCCAGCCCCTGCTTTCCCCCGCAGCCCCCAACGCCCTCCTGCCCACCCCCCGTGCAGAACCAGCCAAAACGGCTTCTGCTCTCCGCCCCCAAACCGCATCACTTACTGCCCCCTTCCGAGCCCCAAAACCCAGCCGCTGAGCCTCTGCTCAAGTCCCCAAAACGCCGGACTCCACCCCCGCCCCTCAGCCCAAAGCCACACGACTCCCTCTCCGGCTGAAGCCCCAACACCAGCCACGCGAGCCCGTTTGCCAGCCCCAGGAGCCGCGAGCACCTCCCCAGACGCCTCAGCCCGCCCCCCCGCAACGCCGTCTCCCCTCGGAGCCGCCTCGGGACCCCGGCCGCCTTCCCCGCGCCCCCCCGCTGGCCTCGACGCTGTCCAGCTGCCTCGCGACGCTGTCCAGCTGCCTCGCGACGCTGTCCAGCGGCACCGCGACGCTGTCCAGCGGCACCGCGACGCTGTCCGGCTGCCCGGTGCTTTCCGCCCGCGCCGGTCCGGTGCGGTGCGGTGCGGTCCGCGCCGCGCCGCGCCGCAGCCGCTTCTGCGCGCGCCGCCATTTTCCCCCGGCCCCCTCCGCTTCCGGAGCGGCTCGGCCCGCCCATGCGGCGCGCCCATTGGTCACGGCGCCGGAAGCGGCTTCCGTCCTCGGGGAGCCCGTCCCATTGGTCGGTCGCGCCGTCAATCTTCAGCGCCTCCCACCCCGGCCAATCGGAGCGCGGCAGGCGATCCGACCAATCGGAGCGCGGCGGTCGCGCTGTGATTGGCTCGTCCTCCTGTCAATCCGCCAGGGGGCGGTTGCCATGGTGAGGACGCCCCGCCCGGTGGCGCATGCGCAGTAGTGAGGGCGGCGCCGTCCTTACTACTGCGCATGCGCGACCGGGCGGGGCTTCCTCACCATGGCAACCGCCCCCCGGGCGGATTGACAGGAGGACGAGCCAATCACAACGCGACCGCCGCGCTCCGATTGGCCGGAGTGGGACGTCAATGGCGGTTGCCATGGTGAGGACGCCCCGCCCGGTGGCGCATGCGCAGTAGTGAGGGCGGCGCCGTGCTCGCTACTGCCCCCTCGTGGACAAAAAGCGGTACTGCAGGTACGCAGGTACAGGGCGGGGGGGGGGGGGGGGGGGACGCGCATGCCCAGTAGAAAGGGGGGCGCTGCGCTCGCCGCCGCTGCCGCCCGTGCCAGCAGAAACCGGCGGTGCGGCTCGGGGAGCGGGGGGAGGCGGGACCGGGGAAGGTTCCCTTTTCCCCAAATTAGGGAAAATGTTATTCATGTTCGGGGTTCAATTTGGGGGTTCAATTTACGGTTCTGCAGCGTCAGCCCCCGCATGGGCGCCGTCCCCGGCGGCGGGGAAGGGCAAGAAAAACCCTAACAAAACCCTGAAGTCTTTTCCGTTGCGGAAAAGCACCGAAAAAAACCCCAAATTGAATAATTTTCCCCAATTTGGGGAAAATGGAACCTCCCAGGGCTCCGCCTTCCCCCCCCGCATCCGCCGAGCTGCAGCGCCGGTTTCTGCTGGCACGGGCGGCAGCGGCGAGCGCAGCGCCCCCCCCCCCCCGTCCACTGCGCATGCGGCCGGACCCCCCTACCCCCGTACCTGCAGTACCGCTTTTTGTCCACAAGCGGCGGCAGCAGCGAGGGCGGCGCCACTCTTTCCACTGCGCATGCGCGCCCCCCCACCTGCAGTACCGATTTTTGTCCACAAGGCGGCAGTAGCGAGCACGGCGCCGCCCTTACTACTGCGCATGCGCGACCAGGCGGGGCTTCCTCACCATGGCAACCGCCCCCGGGCGGATTGACAGGAGGACGAGCCAATCACAACGCGACCGCCGCGCTCCGATTGGTCGGATCGCCTGCCGCGCTCCGATTGGCCGGAGTGGGACGTCAATGGCGGTTGCCATGGTGAGGACGCCCCGCCCGGTGGCGCATGCGCAGTAGTGAGGGCGGCGCCGTCCTTACTACTGCGCATGCGCGACCGGGCGGGGCTTCCTCACCATGGCAACCGCCCCCCGGGCGGATTGACAGGAGGACGAGCCAATCACAACGCGACCGCCCCGCTCCGATTGGTCGGATCGCCTGCCGCGCTCCGATTGGCCGGACTGGGAGGCGCTGGAGATTGACGGCGCGATCCACCAATGGGACGGGGGCTCCTAGAGGACGGACGCCGCTTACGGCACCGCGACCAATGGGCGCGCGGTATGGGCGGGCCGAGCCGCTCCGGAACCGGAGGGGGCCGGGGGAAAACGGCGGCCAGCCCAGAAATCGCTGCGGACCGGTCCGCAGCGGGCGGAAAGCACCGGGCAGCGCCCACGCCCCCTTCCTTGTCCCCCTCTGAGACCTCACCGGGGCCATGAGCGGTGACCGCTCTCAGCCCGCTTCCCTCCACCCAGGGACCGTGACCACTTACCGGCGGGCAGGCCTTCCCGCTCTCTGCCCTGTCCCCGCTCGCAGTCCGGGCAGCCGCAGCCGTCGCCTCGGCGCCAAAAACCTCCGGTGTTCGCCCCGCAACCAGCCCCAGGGACGCCGCGGCGCTCTGCGCGTGGCCCCGGGGGCCGTGGGGGCGACAGCAGCCAGTCCGCCGGCGTCCAGGAAGGCAGGCGGGGGTGCCGCCTTATCCACCACAGAGACATCGGGGAGCTTTGCGTCCCTGCAGGAAAACGGGGCTGCGTTTTTTTCCTCCTGTCCCGCTGCACCGATCCAGCTCCCCAGGGCGGGAGGGGAAACGGGGGAAGGGGCTGCTTTTCATAGAATCATAGAATCGTCTAGGTTGCAAGAGACCCTTGGGATCATCGAGTCCAACCATCTACCCTACTCTACAAAGTTCTCCCCTACACCATATCCCCCAACACCACATCTCAACGGTTCTTAAACACATCCAGGGATGGTGACTCGACCACCTCCCTGGGTAGCCTGTTCCAATGCCCGACCACTCCCTCTGTGAAACATTCTTTCCTAATGTCCAGTCTAAACCTACCCTGTTGGAGCTTGAAGCCGTTCCCTCTCGTTCTGTCATTACCTACCCGTGCCAGGAGACCAGCACCGACCTCTCTACAGTGTCCTTTCAAGTAGGTTTAGAGAGTGACGAGGTCTCCCCTCAGCCCCCTCTTCCTCATACTAAACAGTCCCAGCTCCTTCAACCGCTCTTCATAGGATTCGTTTTCCAGGCCCTTCACCAGCTTCGTTGCCCTCCTCTGCACTCGCTCCAGCACCTCGACATCTCTCTTGGATTGAGGTGCCCAAAACCGGACGCAATACTCCAGGTGTGGCCTCACCAGTGCCGAGTACAGGGGCACAATCGCCTCCCTACTTCTGCTGCTCACGCTGTTTCTAATACAAGCCAGGATGCCGTTGGCTTTCGTGGCCACCTGGGCACACTGCCGGCTCACGTTCAGCCGCTTGTCCATTAGAACCCCCAGGTCTCTTTCTTCCAGGTGGTTTTCCAGCCACGTTTCCCCAAGCCTGTAGCGCTGCTCGGGGTTATTGTGGCCCACGCGCAGAACCTGGCGCTCGCCCTTGTTGAAACTCATACCACTGATGTTGGCCCAACGATCCAATCTACCTAAGTCTCTCTGTAGAGCTTCCCTATCCTCCTGGGAATCAACACTCCTGCTTAAAGCGCTTTTGAAAGCGCTTGGACGCCGGCAAGAGAGAGCAGAGGGGAGGGCCAGTTTGGAAATCCCTTCTAGCGATAGGCTCTCTTTGCAGTCTGGAACCATCTACAGCACAGGCGTTTACGCCTCCGCACTGACCGACCCGTGGGTAAGACTTAGGGAAAACGGATGCTCTTGATACACTTCGACAGAACGTCTGCTAAGAGTCACATCTGTTTAGACTTACAGATTAACACGCACGATAGACAACATCCAATTGGACTAGCGACCTGTCCAGACATCCGCTTTGACGCTTCAATCTCTCTTTATAAATAAATCTTTTAAAAAATCTTTCCGTCGTCTAAACTCCCATTAAATAATACAGAATCCTTAGAGATACGGGTTGGTATTTGGAACTCCTTTTATATACGTAAGGGAATATTATTTTTCAACACACAGAAAAATGAGAGATTGTTCTCTACTCCAATGCCTCACCCCCGCATATACAGCTTTTAACATTTTTTAAACACCACCGCCCAAAACCCCAACCACCTGCCCCGCACCAAGTTTTCAGGCGTTTGGGGGCCGTGACCCACCCTCTTGTGGGGGGAACCCCACTTAACCCCCACTCACCTGCTCCTCCGCCGCACCGTCGCTCCCCCGCTGACATCCGGCTGCCCCAAATGACATCATCACACCACCACCACCACCCCCCCCCCACACCGTTTTTTTTAATTCGCCCCAAAAAATGCACCGAACGACCAGACCCAGGGCTGGCCCCTTCCCCTCAGGCGGCTCCACCACCGGCTGCAAACCCGGGCCGGGGCATCTGTCGAGCAGCACGAGACGCGGACAACGAGGCACCTGCAAAACAAACAGCAAACCCCAACCGGAGATCAGCATCATCAAACGAAAGAGCACCGAAGAGAGTAGAGGAATTCCCTCCGGCCGAGGGACAGGACAGGAGCTGAGCTACAGGAGGATTGCGGGGAAACAGCTCCGCTCCAAAGACGGCACGGCCTGCCAAAGCCGGAGCCATCCCGACGCTTCAGGTCCCTATTCAGACTGACCCGTGCCACTTGCAACACCTTCTCAGCCTAACAGCGTAACAAACCCTCCGCCCGCTGGGGGGAAGCGCCTCCTCCCTTCCCTTTCCCTGCCGCTGGAAAGCTCTGCGCGCGTTTAGATACGGCCAAGAAAAATACTCACGCTAGAAAAGCCTCGGGTTTTTTCTTCGGCGCTAATTCAACTGGCACAGCTCCGAACCCCCACCGTTGCGCTCTCCGTCTCCAGAACGCGCAGTTGTCATTTGACCGGGGGCTGCTTTCTCTCCTACCCAAGGAGGAGGGACATCTGGCCGGCGGCACTGCCCGAGAGAGATGCTACCGCACTGCCGGGGAAACGCGACGCTGAAAGCCAGGCAGAAATCAGGTTCTTCAGAGCGCTCCGCCTAAAGAAAAGGGGGGGGAAAAACAAAAAACAAAAAAACTAGAAAAAAAACCCAACCAAAAACCCAACCCGTTACCTTCAGTCGCCTCTCTTTTCAAAGATTTGGAACAAATACCTCGCCGCTTAGGGACGCCTAAGACGCTGTAGGCTACAGCCGGTGGACGGTTGCCGTTTAAAGCCTGCAAGTCAGTTTGCACGTTATACGACTTTAACCCTTTTTTTAAAGTCTCCTTTACGATAGAAAAAACCAGGAAGGTAAGAGATTCCCCAAACGGCTGTACTTTTGGCGGGGGGAAATCCAATCCCCGGTGCCGCGATCCACCAGGCTACCGAAAACGACCGGCGGACCGGCCAAGGCTTTTGGCTGTGCCGAACACGCAGAGGAACAGGGTTTGGCCGTGTCCCCGCTGTTACGGGGGACCCAGAGCCCAAAGGCCGGCCATGCCATCAGCCGTCGGAAGAGGTGCCGCGCTCGGGCCTTTGGAAGGACATCGTCTTTCTTTTTGTCCCTATTTAATAGAGCGCGCGACGTCTCCTCGCTGATGACTTCTGCTGCCCAGCGCATCGTCTCCGAGGATCCCCTCTCGTGGGAACTTCAGGAGAGGCAACCGCTTGGCACGAGAAACCGGTGCCCTTTCAGAAAGGGAAACCTCCTTCCGACTGACGTCCAAATGACACGCCGTAGGCTACGGACAACGGACGTTCCTGGAAGGCTCGACTCACCTAAGCCACCTCAGGACTCGCCGCCACCAGTGACGAGGCTGATGATGCTCCTTGGTTCGTGGCAAAGCCTGGAAAACAGGCAGAAGCGGCGCCGGTTCGTCCCGTTTTGTCCACGTCTCTTCGTTGACCGCCCCGGCTTTCAGCGCAGATGCCATGAAAGAGGAGTGACAAAGAAAAGGCGAGGTCAGGCAGCAAAAGAGCTCTGCAGGCTGCCACCTGCAGTCAACCGCGCACCCTGTTTTGGAAGCCACACGCCCGCCCGCCCGCCCGCCACCCCCCGCCCAAAACAAACAAACAAACAAACAAACAAAGAGACAAGAACCCCGGCACCTGGCCTCTTTCTTGTCTTCAGGAGCTCATCCTGAAGCTCATCGCTTCTGTCTTGTCAGAGCAGGAAGCGCAGACCATCTGTATCCCGAGGACACCTGACCGGGATTAACACGTGTCCAGAGGTAGTCCCCATCTCTACGAGCGTGTCGCTTTGGTGCTTTTAATAATCCTAACTCGACGGTAGTCACTGGGACGGTCCTTTACGGTGGCTTCTTCAGACTTCTGGATCGCCAGTCCCAGTATTTCCATTTCATCCTACCAAAAAAAACCCCAAAGCACGTTACAGCTGCACATAACATTTTCTGCACGTTCTTGTACGAGTATTTAAGGCGTAGGAGAAAGAGAAGATCTGAAAGGCAGAAGAGGCATTCAAAAACCGTGCAACTATGAAAAAGTAAAGCAGCTCTCTCGGAAAAGCACGAGAAACGGCCATAAAAGGTATACTTATGAAATACGCCAAGTAATATCGGGGCACCAAAATATACTATATAGGAAGGCTAGGTGGCTCATTTGATAGAAATTCGATGTAAATCTAAGACAGTACCGAGAATTCTGTCTGTAAATGGGTAATATTCGGCACCACTCGGCTCTAAAATTGCCGCTGCGCCTGCCTGTTAAAAATCCTACTTTAAAAGCATCTAGTACGAACCTTAAAGTTTTCATCACAGTTACAGCCATCTTTCACCTTAAAGCATGCTTTACATTGCTGCTGCAGCCTATCTGCCAACTTGGAGTGTACACATCTGGGTATACACGCTTGTAATTCAGGACGATTCCCACAAATCGTTTCTGTGCAGAAAAACAGGCCTCGTTTCATTATGCAATCAAATTTGAAATTTTTTTTCTCGGGAGAAGTTTTGCCTTTTTAACTGTGAGAATTTTAACTAGGAATTCACACGCTACCCATGCCTCAAATTATGAGGAGACGCATCACAAAACGAACTCAAAACGAACATCCCGGATTCAGGAAAACTAATTGTGCCTCCCCCCTCCGTGGAACGTGTCCGTAGGACAGGAGCGGGCACCCGCTTTGCCACAGAAGCAGACGGATGCGGAATTGCTCCACGCGTGTCGGTTAACACACATTCGGCTAATGGCCCACCACTCCTTGTACGCACAGGCTGACGACAGCCAGGTCGCCCGGTACGGGCTGAACACTTTGCAGGATTTGTTACAAACCTTTTTAGTGAAATAGATTTTGAAACCCCAGGAAACACACCCCTACCTCCGAGAATTGTAAGGCAATAAATACTTTGACAACTTACATTTCACGTCTATCCATGTATGTCCCATTACTGTCTGTGGTCATAAACTATCTAATATAGAATACTAAACGTTGCTACCATTTAAGAACCGAACGACAGCAACTGAACTGAACCGAAAGGAAGAGCTTTTCTTTGAAAATCGCAGTGCCACCTGAGAAGAAGCTGAAGACTGAAAATCGGGCGAGAGAATCACGCAAAAATATCAGCCTTGCTCTAAAAGCAAGACAGGAGAAAACCCACCAAAAAATAAAATGCAGTTCAATTGACCCAAAGGTCACCAAACAAGACAGGCAAAAAGCTTCACAACACACAGCGTTTGCACCGCTGTCGCTTTTCTGGCTTTTGCTGGGCCTAAGAGGTTGCTGTGACTTCCTCGAGCTGCCCTTCTGCGGTCACCAGATTGTTTCAGGGGAGACAGACGTCTCCCGGGGAGGCGCACGCAGAGAGCGCCGCTACGTCTCGGCTGTGACCCCTTGGTCACTGCGTTCCTGCGGTGCCCGTACCCGTGCTACCAACAGGATGTCACAAAAGGACGCAAGAGCAGGGGGAATCGCTACAGGAGTCCTGAATGTTTCCACGGGCTTTTGAAAACCCCATTTTCTAAATTAAGTTACGCGAGGGAGTCTTTTTGAAAGTTACGAGGCTTCTGTGTGTCTGCTACTAAAAACATCCAACCGACCGACTCAAAAAACACCCAGAACACACTTTCCCCACGTTCCCCCGACACCGTAGCCTTTCATCTCGGGGGATTTCCTTTCCTGCCTTGCGAACGGATGCAGGTTAGGGACACCATAAAACAGCTTCCCTAGGGTATCCGAACGGCTGTCAGCGTACCATTTAGATCCCTTGAGTACAAGCAATAGCGCGCGTTACCTCTCCGGTTTGATGCTCGCTGACAGGCCGAATCCTTTGTGGAACCTTAAGCTGTTGTTCCGGCTTCCCTATCTCTTGCTGGAAAAGGTCTCTCTCCTGCTCTCGGTCAATTGCTCGCTCCTGAAAGTGACGAAACAGTGAGGATGCACCATTTCACGTAAAAACTGTCTAAATTAAGGATATTACAGCTTCTCGCTTCTTTTAACACGAGGCTGCTAACGGTACGTCAGTAGCATTATTACATGTCAGTACGAGCCGGCAACGCGCGCTGGCAGCCCAGAAAGCCAACCCCACCCTGGGCTGCATCAAGAGAAGCGTGGCCAGCGGGTCACGGGAGGCGATTCTACCCCCCTCTACTCTGCGCGCGCGAGACCCCACCTGGCGTACGGTGTCCAGCTTTGGAGTCCTCGACACGGGAAGGACGTGGACCTGTTGGAAGGGGCCCAGCGGAGGGCCACGAAAACCATCGGAGGGACGGAGCACCTCCCCTGTGAAGAGAGACTGAGAGAGCTGGGGTTGTTCAGCCTGGAGAAGAGAAGGCTCCGGGGAGACCTCAGAGCAGCCTTCCAATATCTGAAGGGAGCCTACGGGAGAGCCGGAGAGGGACTCTCTGTCGGGAAAGGTAGCGACAGGACAAGGGGTAACGGTTTTAAATCGGAAGAGGGGAGATTCAGACTAGATGTTAGGAGGAAATTCTTTACCGTGAGGGTGGTGAGGCACTGGAACAGGTTGCCCGGGGAAGCTGTGGATGCCCCATCCCTGGAAGTGTTTAAGGCCAGGCTGGACGGGGCTTTGAGCAACCCGCTCTAGTGGAGGCGTCCCTGCCCAAGGCAGGGGGGCTGCAACACGATGATCTTGAAGGTCCCTTCCAACTCTAACCATTCTACGATTCTATGGTTTTTAAGGTGGCAGAACCTCTTGCGACTTCCATTAACAAAAACTACTCTCACCATTCGGGGCAACAAATCTCACATTTTTGAATAAAAACACGAGGACGGCACTGATACAGCCAGTATTATTTCACAAAAAGGACAGTTTTGTCTCTTCTGTTCAAAGCACAGCATACAAATAGCAATAGGCCAGTATTTTATGGTCTCCTTTCCTCGCGTTCATCCTTCATATATGTAGCATAAATAGGAATTAAGAATAGAAATTAACTTTGTGTTCATACTGAGGAGGAGCCAATGGGAAAAAAGAAATTCTAAATTTTGCATTTCAGTGTTACTTTTGACCAGCTGCAGTTGTTATATCCCACTCTGATATTTGGGGAATACATCTTTATACTGGAAATAAGGCACAGCCGCTGGCATCCGGTGAAACGTCACCTTTAAATGCCACTTTGCTGAACAGACAAACCTGATCAGACGCATTGAAATAAACTAGCTCAAGTAGCTGATACACAGAGGAATGCTCTGTCTAGCAACAGAAGCTTTTGCAAAAATGGAGGAAGCCAGAACAAAGCTGCAACAGTTACAAGTTGCAGATTTGAAAACCTCACCTGCTGTTTGAGCACCCCGCAGCCCGCCCAGCCCCTGCTTTCCCCCGCAGCCCCCAACGCCCTCCTGCCCACCCCCCCTGCAGAACCAGCCAAAACGGCTTCTGCTCTCCGCCCCCAAACCGCATCACTTACTGCCCCCTTCCGAGCCCCAAAACCCAGCCGCTGAGCCTCTGCTCGAGTCCCCAAAACGCCGGACTCCACCCCCGCCCCTCAGCCCAAAGCCACACGACTCCCTCTCCGGCTGAAGCCCCAACACCAGCCACGCGAGCCCGTTTGCCAGCCCCAGGAGCCGCGAGCACCTCCCCAGACGCCTCAGCCCGCCCCCCCGCAACGCCGTCTCCCCTCGGAGCCGCCTCGGGACCCCGGCCGCCTTCCCCGCGCCCCCCCGCTGGCCTCGACGCTGTCCAGCTGCCTCGCGACGCTGTCCAGCGGCACCGCGACGCTGTCCAGCGGCACCGCGACGCTGTCCAGCGGCACCGCGACGCTGTCCGGCTGCCCGGTGCTTTCCGCCCGCGCCGGTCCGGTGCGGTGCGGTCCGCGCCGCGCCGCGCCGCAGCCGCTTCTGCGCGCGCCGCCATTTTCCCCCGGCCCCCTCCGCTTCCGGAGCGGCTCGGCCCGCCCATGCGGCGCGCCCATTGGTCACGGCGCCGGAAGCGGCTTCCGTCCTCGGGGAGCCCGTCCCATTGGTCGGTCGCGCCGTCAATCTTCAGCGACTCCCACCCCGGCCAATCGGAGCGCGGCAGGCGATCCGACCAATCGGAGCGCGGCGGTCGCGCTGTGATTGGCTCGTCCTCCTGTCAATCCGCCAGGGGGCGGTTGCCATGGTGAGGACGCCCCGCCCGGTGGCGCATGCGCAGTAGTGAGGGCGGCGCCGTCCTTACTACTGCGCATGCGCGACCGGGCGGGGCTTCCTCACCATGGCAACCGCCCCCCGGGCGGATTGACAGGAGGACGAGCCAATCACAACGCGACCGCCGCGCTCCGATTGGTCGGATCGCCTGCCGCGCTCCGATTGGCCGGAGTGGGACGTCAATGGCGGTTGCCATGGTGAGGACGCCCCGCCCGGTGGCGCATGCGCAGTAGTGAGGGCGGCGCCGTGCTCGCTACTGCCCCCTCGTGGACAAAAAGCGGTACTGCAGGTACGCAGGTACAGGGCGGGGGGGGGGGGGGGGGACGCGCATGCCCAGTAGAAAGGGGGGCGCTGCGCTCGCCGCCGCTGCCGCCCGTGCCAGCAGAAACCGGCGGTGCGGCTCGGGGAGCGGGGGGAGGCGGGACCGGGGAAGGTTCCCTTTTCCCCAAATTAGGGAAAATGTTATTCATGTTCGGGGTTCAATTTGGGGGTTCAATTTACGGTTCTGCAGCGTCAGCCCCCGCATGGGCGCCGTCCCCGGCGGCGGGGAAGGGCAAGAAAAACCCTAACAAAACCCTGAAGTCTTTTCCGTTGCGGAAAAGCACCGAAAAAAACCCCAAATTGAATAATTTTCCCCAATTTGGGGAAAATGGAACCTCCCAGGGCTCCGCCTTCCCCCCCCGCATCCGCCGAGCTGCAGCGCCGGTTTCTGCTGGCACGGGCGGCAGCGGCGAGCGCAGCGCCCCCCCCCCCCCGTCCACTGCGCATGCGGCCGGACCCCCCTACCCCCGTACCTGCAGTACCGCTTTTTGTCCACAAGCGGCGGCAGCAGCGAGGGCGGCGCCACTCTTTCCACTGCGCATGCGCGCCCCCCCACCTGCAGTACCGATTTTTGTCCACAAGGCGGCAGTAGCGAGCACGGCGCCGCCCTTACTACTGCGCATGCGCGACCAGGCGGGGCTTCCTCACCATGGCAACCGCCCCCGGGCGGATTGACAGGAGGACGAGCCAATCACAACGCGACCGCCGCGCTCCGATTGGTCGGATCGCCTGCCGCGCTCCGATTGGCCGGAGTGGGACGTCAATGGCGGTTGCCATGGTGAGGACGCCCCGCCCGGTGGCGCATGCGCAGTAGTGAGGGCGGCGCCGTCCTTACTACTGCGCATGCGCGACCGGGCGGGGCTTCCTCACCATGGCAACCGCCCCCCGGGCGGATTGACAGGAGGACGAGCCAATCACAACGCGACCGCCCCGCTCCGATTGGTCGGATCGCCTGCCGCGCTCCGATTGGCCGGACTGGGAGGCGCTGGAGATTGACGGCGCGATCCACCAATGGGACGGGGGCTCCTAGAGGACGGACGCCGCTTACGGCACCGCGACCAATGGGCGCGCGGTATGGGCGGGCCGAGCCGCTCCGGAACCGGAGGGGGCCGGGGGAAAACGGCGGCCAGCCCAGAAATCGCTGCGGACCGGTCCGCAGCGGGCGGAAAGCACCGGGCAGCGCCCACGCCCCCTTCCTTGTCCCCCTCTGAGACCTCACCGGGGCCATGAGCGGTGACCGCTCTCAGCCCGCTTCCCTCCACCCAGGGACCGTGACCACTTACCGGCGGGCAGGCCTTCCCGCTCTCTGCCCTGTCCCCGCTCGCAGTCCGGGCAGCCGCAGCCGTCGCCTCGGCGCCAAAAACCTCCGGTGTTCGCCCCGCAACCAGCCCCAGGGACGCCGCGGCGCTCTGCGCGTGGCCCCGGGGGCCGTGGGGGCGACAGCAGCCAGTCCGCCGGCGTCCAGGAAGGCAGGCGGGGGTGCCGCCTTATCCACCACAGAGACATCGGGGAGCTTTGCGTCCCTGCAGGAAAACGGGGCTGCGTTTTTTTCCTCCTGTCCCGCTGCACCGATCCAGCTCCCCAGGGCGGGAGGGGAAACGGGGGAAGGGGCTGCTTTTCATAGAATCATAGAATCGTCTAGGTTGCAAGAGACCCTTGGGATCATCGAGTCCAACCATCTACCCTACTCTACAAAGTTCTCCCCTACACCATATCCCCCAACACCACATCTCAACGGTTCTTAAACACATCCAGGGATGGTGACTCGACCACCTCCCTGGGTAGCCTGTTCCAATGCCCGACCACTCCCTCTGTGAAACATTCTTTCCTAATGTCCAGTCTAAACCTACCCTGTTGGAGCTTGAAGCCGTTCCCTCTCGTTCTGTCATTACCTACCCGTGCCAGGAGACCAGCACCGACCTCTCTACAGTGTCCTTTCAAGTAGGTTTAGAGAGTGACGAGGTCTCCCCTCAGCCCCCTCTTCCTCATACTAAACAGTCCCAGCTCCTTCAACCGCTCTTCATAGGATTCGTTTTCCAGGCCCTTCACCAGCTTCGTTGCCCTCCTCTGCACTCGCTCCAGCACCTCGACATCTCTCTTGGATTGAGGTGCCCAAAACCGGACGCAATACTCCAGGTGTGGCCTCACCAGTGCCGAGTACAGGGGCACAATCGCCTCCCTACTTCTGCTGCTCACGCTGTTTCTAATACAAGCCAGGATGCCGTTGGCTTTCGTGGCCACCTGGGCACACTGCCGGCTCACGTTCAGCCGCTTGTCCATTAGAACCCCCAGGTCTCTTTCTTCCAGGTGGTTTTCCAGCCACGTTTCCCCAAGCCTGTAGCGCTGCTCGGGGTTATTGTGGCCCACGCGCAGAACCTGGCGCTCGCCCTTGTTGAAACTCATACCACTGATGTTGGCCCAACGATCCAATCTACCTAAGTCTCTCTGTAGAGCTTCCCTATCCTCCTGGGAATCAACACTCCTGCTTAAAGCGCTTTTGAAAGCGCTTGGACGCCGGCAAGAGAGAGCAGAGGGGAGGGCCAGTTTGGAAATCCCTTCTAGCGATAGGCTCTCTTTGCAGTCTGGAACCATCTACAGCACAGGCGTTTACGCCTCCGCACTGACCGACCCGTGGGTAAGACTTAGGGAAAACGGATGCTCTTGATACACTTCGACAGAACGTCTGCTAAGAGTCACATCTGTTTAGACTTACAGATTAACACGCACGATAGACAACATCCAATTGGACTAGCGACCTGTCCAGACATCCGCTTTGACGCTTCAATCTCTCTTTATAAATAAATCTTTTAAAAAATCTTTCCGTCGTCTAAACTCCCATTAAATAATACAGAATCCTTAGAGATACGGGTTGGTATTTGGAACTCCTTTTATATACGTAAGGGAATATTATTTTTCAACACACAGAAAAATGAGAGATTGTTCTCTACTCCAATGCCTCACCCCCGCATATACAGCTTTTAACATTTTTTAAACACCACCGCCCAAAACCCCAACCACCTGCCCCGCACCAAGTTTTCAGGCGTTTGGGGGCCGTGACCCACCCTCTTGTGGGGGGAACCCCACTTAACCCCCACTCACCTGCTCCTCCGCCGCACCGTCGCTCCCCCGCTGACATCCGGCTGCCCCAAATGACATCATCACACCACCACCACCACCCCCCCCCCACACCGTTTTTTTTAATTCGCCCCAAAAAATGCACCGAACGACCAGACCCAGGGCTGGCCCCTTCCCCTCAGGCGGCTCCACCACCGGCTGCAAACCCGGGCCGGGGCATCTGTCGAGCAGCACGAGACGCGGACAACGAGGCACCTGCAAAACAAACAGCAAACCCCAACCGGAGATCAGCATCATCAAACGAAAGAGCACCGAAGAGAGTAGAGGAATTCCCTCCGGCCGAGGGACAGGACAGGAGCTGAGCTACAGGAGGATTGCGGGGAAACAGCTCCGCTCCAAAGACGGCACGGCCTGCCAAAGCCGGAGCCATCCCGACGCTTCAGGTCCCTATTCAGACTGACCCGTGCCACTTGCAACACCTTCTCAGCCTAACAGCGTAACAAACCCTCCGCCCGCTGGGGGGAAGCGCCTCCTCCCTTCCCTTTCCCTGCCGCTGGAAAGCTCTGCGCGCGTTTAGATACGGCCAAGAAAAATACTCACGCTAGAAAAGCCTCGGGTTTTTTCTTCGGCGCTAATTCAACTGGCACAGCTCCGAACCCCCACCGTTGCGCTCTCCGTCTCCAGAACGCGCAGTTGTCATTTGACCGGGGGCTGCTTTCTCTCCTACCCAAGGAGGAGGGACATCTGGCCGGCGGCACTGCCCGAGAGAGATGCTACCGCACTGCCGGGGAAACGCGACGCTGAAAGCCAGGCAGAAATCAGGTTCTTCAGAGCGCTCCGCCTAAAGAAAAGGGGGGGGAAAAACAAAAAACAAAAAAACTAGAAAAAAAACCCAACCAAAAACCCAACCCGTTACCTTCAGTCGCCTCTCTTTTCAAAGATTTGGAACAAATACCTCGCCGCTTAGGGACGCCTAAGACGCTGTAGGCTACAGCCGGTGGACGGTTGCCGTTTAAAGCCTGCAAGTCAGTTTGCACGTTATACGACTTTAACCCTTTTTTTAAAGTCTCCTTTACGATAGAAAAAACCAGGAAGGTAAGAGATTCCCCAAACGGCTGTACTTTTGGCGGGGGGAAATCCAATCCCCGGTGCCGCGATCCACCAGGCTACCGAAAACGACCGGCGGACCGGCCAAGGCTTTTGGCTGTGCCGAACACGCAGAGGAACAGGGTTTGGCCGTGTCCCCGCTGTTACGGGGGACCCAGAGCCCAAAGGCCGGCCATGCCATCAGCCGTCGGAAGAGGTGCCGCGCTCGGGCCTTTGGAAGGACATCGTCTTTCTTTTTGTCCCTATTTAATAGAGCGCGCGACGTCTCCTCGCTGATGACTTCTGCTGCCCAGCGCATCGTCTCCGAGGATCCCCTCTCGTGGGAACTTCAGGAGAGGCAACCGCTTGGCACGAGAAACCGGTGCCCTTTCAGAAAGGGAAACCTCCTTCCGACTGACGTCCAAATGACACGCCGTAGGCTACGGACAACGGACGTTCCTGGAAGGCTCGACTCACCTAAGCCACCTCAGGACTCGCCGCCACCAGTGACGAGGCTGATGATGCTCCTTGGTTCGTGGCAAAGCCTGGAAAACAGGCAGAAGCGGCGCCGGTTCGTCCCGTTTTGTCCACGTCTCTTCGTTGACCGCCCCGGCTTTCAGCGCAGATGCCATGAAAGAGGAGTGACAAAGAAAAGGCGAGGTCAGGCAGCAAAAGAGCTCTGCAGGCTGCCACCTGCAGTCAACCGCGCACCCTGTTTTGGAAGCCACACGCCCGCCCGCCCGCCACCCCCCGCCCAAAACAAACAAACAAAGAGACAAGAACCCCGGCACCTGGCCTCTTTCTTGTCTTCAGGAGCTCATCCTGAAGCTCATCGCTTCTGTCTTGTCAGAGCAGGAAGCGCAGACCATCTGTATCCCGAGGACACCTGACCGGGATTAACACGTGTCCAGAGGTAGTCCCCATCTCTACGAGCGTGTCGCTTTGGTGCTTTTAATAATCCTAACTCGACGGTAGTCACTGGGACGGTCCTTTACGGTGGCTTCTTCAGACTTCTGGATCGCCAGTCCCAGTATTTCCATTTCATCCTACCAAAAAAAACCCCAAAGCACGTTACAGCTGCACATAACATTTTCTGCACGTTCTTGTACGAGTATTTAAGGCGTAGGAGAAAGAGAAGATCTGAAAGGCAGAAGAGGCATTCAAAAACCGTGCAACTATGAAAAAGTAAAGCAGCTCTCTCGGAAAAGCACGAGAAACGGCCATAAAAGGTATACTTATGAAATACGCCAAGTAATATCGGGGCACCAAAATATACTATATAGGAAGGCTAGGTGGCTCATTTGATAGAAATTCGATGTAAATCTAAGACAGTACCGAGAATTCTGTCTGTAAATGGGTAATATTCGGCACCACTCGGCTCTAAAATTGCCGCTGCGCCTGCCTGTTAAAAATCCTACTTTAAAAGCATCTAGTACGAACCTTAAAGTTTTCATCACAGTTACAGCCATCTTTCACCTTAAAGCATGCTTTACATTGCTGCTGCAGCCTATCTGCCAACTTGGAGTGTACACATCTGGGTATACACGCTTGTAATTCAGGACGATTCCCACAAATCGTTTCTGTGCAGAAAAACAGGCCTCGTTTCATTATGCAATCAAATTTGAAATTTTTTTTCTCGGGAGAAGTTTTGCCTTTTTAACTGTGAGAATTTTAACTAGGAATTCACACGCTACCCATGCCTCAAATTATGAGGAGACGCATCACAAAACGAACTCAAAACGAACATCCCGGATTCAGGAAAACTAATTGTGCCTCCCCCCTCCGTGGAACGTGTCCGTAGGACAGGAGCGGGCACCCGCTTTGCCACAGAAGCAGACGGATGCGGAATTGCTCCACGCGTGTCGGTTAACACACATTCGGCTAATGGCCCACCACTCCTTGTACGCACAGGCTGACGACAGCCAGGTCGCCCGGTACGGGCTGAACACTTTGCAGGATTTGTTACAAACCTTTTTAGTGAAATAGATTTTGAAACCCCAGGAAACACACCCCTACCTCCGAGAATTGTAAGGCAATAAATACTTTGACAACTTACATTTCACGTCTATCCATGTATGTCCCATTACTGTCTGTGGTCATAAACTATCTAATATAGAATACTAAACGTTGCTACCATTTAAGAACCGAACGACAGCAACTGAACTGAACCGAAAGGAAGAGCTTTTCTTTGAAAATCGCAGTGCCACCTGAGAAGAAGCTGAAGACTGAAAATCGGGCGAGAGAATCACGCAAAAATATCAGCCTTGCTCTAAAAGCAAGACAGGAGAAAACCCACCAAAAAATAAAATGCAGTTCAATTGACCCAAAGGTCACCAAACAAGACAGGCAAAAAGCTTCACAACACACAGCGTTTGCACCGCTGTCGCTTTTCTGGCTTTTGCTGGGCCTAAGAGGTTGCTGTGACTTCCTCGAGCTGCCCTTCTGCGGTCACCAGATTGTTTCAGGGGAGACAGACGTCTCCCGGGGAGGCGCACGCAGAGAGCGCCGCTACGTCTCGGCTGTGACCCCTTGGTCACTGCGTTCCTGCGGTGCCCGTACCCGTGCTACCAACAGGATGTCACAAAAGGACGCAAGAGCAGGGGGAATCGCTACAGGAGTCCTGAATGTTTCCACGGGCTTTTGAAAACCCCATTTTCTAAATTAAGTTACGCGAGGGAGTCTTTTTGAAAGTTACGAGGCTTCTGTGTGTCTGCTACTAAAAACATCCAACCGACCGACTCAAAAAACACCCAGAACACACTTTCCCCACGTTCCCCCGACACCGTAGCCTTGCATCTCGGGGGATTTCCTTTCCTGCCTTGCGAACGGATGCAGGTTAGGGACACCATAAAACAGCTTCCCTAGGGTATCCGAACGGCTGTCAGCGTACCATTTAGATCCCTTGAGTACAAGCAATAGCGCGCGTTACCTCTCCGGTTTGATGCTCGCTGACAGGCCGAATCCTTTGTGGAACCTTAAGCTGTTGTTCCGGCTTCCCTATCTCTTGCTGGAAAAGGTCTCTCTCCTGCTCTCGGTCAATTGCTCGCTCCTGAAAGTGACAAAACAGTGAGGATGCACCATTTCACGTAAAAACTGTCTAAATTAAGGATATTACAGCTTCTCGCTTCTTTTAACACGAGGCTGCTAACGGTACGTCAGTAGCATTATTACATGTCAGTACGAGCCGGCAACGCGCGCTGGCAGCCCAGAAAGCCAACCCCACCCTGGGCTGCATCAAGAGAAGCGTGGCCAGCGGGTCACGGGAGGCGATTCTACCCCCCTCTACTCTGCGCGCGCGAGACCCCACCTGGCGTACGGTGTCCAGCTTTGGAGTCCTCGACACGGGAAGGACGTGGACCTGTTGGAAGGGGCCCAGCGGAGGGCCACGAAAACCATCGGAGGGACGGAGCACCTCCCCTGTGAAGAGAGACTGAGAGAGCTGGGGTTGTTCAGCCTGGAGAAGAGAAGGCTCCGGGGAGACCTCAGAGCAGCCTTCCAATATCTGAAGGGAGCCTACGGGAGAGCCGGAGAGGGACTCTCTGTCGGGAAAGGTAGCGACAGGACAAGGGGTAACGGTTTTAAATCGGAAGAGGGGAGATTCAGACTAGATGTTAGGAGGAAATTCTTTACCGTGAGGGTGGTGAGGCACTGGAACAGGTTGCCCGGGGAAGCTGTGGATGCCCCATCCCTGGAAGTGTTTAAGGCCAGGCTGGACGGGGCTTTGAGCAACCCGCTCTAGTGGAGGCGTCCCTGCCCAAGGCAGGGGGGCTGCAACACGATGATCTTGAAGGTCCCTTCCAACTCTAACCATTCTACGATTCTATGGTTTTTAAGGTGGCAGAACCTCTTGCGACTTCCATTAACAAAAACTACTCTCACCATTCGGGGCAACAAATCTCACATTTTTGAATAAAAACACGAGGACGGCACTGATACAGCCAGTATTATTTCACAAAAAGGACAGTTTTGTCTCTTCTGTTCAAAGCACAGCATACAAATAGCAATAGGCCAGTATTTTATGGTCTCCTTTCCTCGCGTTCATCCTTCATATATGTAGCATAAATAGGAATTAAGAATAGAAATTAACTTTGTGTTCATACTGAGGAGGAGCCAATGGGAAAAAAGAAATTCTAAATTTTGCATTTCAGTGTTACTTTTGACCAGCTGCAGTTGTTATATCCCACTCTGATATTTGGGGAATACATCTTTATACTGGAAATAAGGCACAGCCGCTGGCATCCGGTGAAACGTCACCTTTAAATGCCACTTTGCTGAACAGACAAACCTGATCAGACGCATTGAAATAAACTAGCTCAAGTAGCTGATACACAGAGGAATGCTCTGTCTAGCAACAGAAGCTTTTGCAAAAATGGAGGAAGCCAGAACAAAGCTGCAACAGTTACAAGTTGCAGATTTGAAAACCTCACCTGCTGTTTGAGCACCCCGCAGCCCGCCCAGCCCCTGCTTTCCCCCGCAGCCCCCAACGCCCTCCTGCCCACCCCCCCTGCAGAACCAGCCAAAACGGCTTCTGCTCTCCGCCCCCAAACCGCATCACTTACTGCCCCCTTCCGAGCCCCAAAACCCAGCCGCTGAGCCTCTGCTCGAGTCCCCAAAACGCCGGACTCCACCCCCGCCCCTCAGCCCAAAGCCACACGACTCCCTCTCCGGCTGAAGCCCCAACACCAGCCACGCGAGCCCGTTTGCCAGCCCCAGGAGCCGCGAGCACCTCCCCAGACGCCTCAGCCCGCCCCCCCGCAACGCCGTCTCCCCTCGGAGCCGCCTCGGGACCCCGGCCGCCTTCCCCGCGCCCCCCCGCTGGCCTCGACGCTGTCCAGCTGCCTCGCGACGCTGTCCAGCGGCACCGCGACGCTGTCCAGCGGCACCGCGACGCTGTCCAGCGGCACCGCGACGCTGTCCGGCTGCCCGGTGCTTTCCGCCCGCGCCGGTCCGGTGCGGTGCGGTCCGCGCCGCGCCGCGCCGCAGCCGCTTCTGCGCGCGCCGCCATTTTCCCCCGGCCCCCTCCGCTTCCGGAGCGGCTCGGCCCGCCCATGCGGCGCGCCCATTGGTCACGGCGCCGGAAGCGGCTTCCGTCCTCGGGGAGCCCGTCCCATTGGTCGGTCGCGCCGTCAATCTTCAGCGACTCCCACCCCGGCCAATCGGAGCGCGGCAGGCGATCCGACCAATCGGAGCGCGGCGGTCGCGCTGTGATTGGCTCGTCCTCCTGTCAATCCGCCAGGGGGCGGTTGCCATGGTGAGGACGCCCCGCCCGGTGGCGCATGCGCAGTAGTGAGGGCGGCGCCGTCCTTACTACTGCGCATGCGCGACCGGGCGGGGCTTCCTCACCATGGCAACCGCCCCCCGGGCGGATTGACAGGAGGACGAGCCAATCACAACGCGACCGCCGCGCTCCGATTGGTCGGATCGCCTGCCGCGCTCCGATTGGCCGGAGTGGGACGTCAATGGCGGTTGCCATGGTGAGGACGCCCCGCCCGGTGGCGCATGCGCAGTAGTGAGGGCGGCGCCGTGCTCGCTACTGCCCCCTCGTGGACAAAAAGCGGTACTGCAGGTACGCAGGTACAGGGCGGGGGGGGGGGGGGGGGGACGCGCATGCCCAGTAGAAAGGGGGGCGCTGCGCTCGCCGCCGCTGCCGCCCGTGCCAGCAGAAACCGGCGGTGCGGCTCGGGGAGCGGGGGGAGGCGGGACCGGGGAAGGTTCCCTTTTCCCCAAATTGGGGAAAATGTTATTCATGTTCGGGGTTCAATTTGGGGGTTCAATTTACGGTTCTGCAGCGTCAGCCCCCGCATGGGCGCCGTCCCCGGCGGCGGGGAAGGGCAAGAAAAACCCTAACAAAACCCTGAAGTCTTTTCCGTTGCGGAAAAGCACCGAAAAAAACCCCAAATTGAATAATTTTCCCCAATTTGGGGAAAATGGAACCTCCCAGGGCTCCGCCTTCCCCCCCCGCATCCGCCGAGCTGCAGCGCCGGTTTCTGCTGGCACGGGCGGCAGCGGCGAGCGCAGCGCCCCCCCCCCCCCGTCCACTGCGCATGCGGCCGGACCCCCCTACCCCCGTACCTGCAGTACCGCTTTTTGTCCACAAGCGGCGGCAGCAGCGAGGGCGGCGCCACTCTTTCCACTGCGCATGCGCGCCCCCCACCTGCAGTACCGATTTTTGTCCACAAGGCGGCAGTAGCGAGCACGGCGCCGCCCTTACTACTGCGCATGCGCGACCAGGCGGGGCTTCCTCACCATGGCAACCGCCCCCGGGAGGATTGACAGGAGGACGAGCCAATCACAACGCGACCGCCGCGCTCCGATTGGTCGGATCGCCTGCCGCGCTCCGATTGGCCGGAGTGGGACGTCAATGGCGGTTGCCATGGTGAGGACGCCCCGCCCGGTGGCGCATGCGCAGTAGTGAGGACGGCGCCGTCCTTACTACTGCGCATGCGCGACCGGGCGGGGCTTCCTCACCATGGCAACCGCCCCCCGGGCGGATTGACAGGAGGACGAGCCAATCACAACGCGACCGCCCCGCTCCGATTGGTCGGATCGCCTGCCGCGCTCCGATTGGCCGGACTGGGAGGCGCTGGAGATTGACGGCGCGATCGACCAATGGGACGGGGGCTCCTAGAGGACGGACGCCGCTTACGGCACCGCGACCAATGGGCGCGCGGTATGGGCGGGCCGAGCCGCTCCGGAACCGGAGGGGGCCGGGGGGAAAACGGCGGCCAGCCCAGAAATCGCTGCGGACCGGTCCGCAGCGGGCGGAAAGCACCGGGCAGCGCCCACGCCCCCTTCCTTGTCCCCCTCTGAGACCTCACCGGGGCCATGAGCGGTGACCGCTCTCAGCCCGCTTCCCTCCACCCAGGGACCGTGACCACTTACCGGCGGGCAGGCCTTCCCGCTCTCTGCCCTGTCCCCGCTCGCAGTCCGGGCAGCCGCAGCCGTCGCCTCGGCGCCAAAAACCTCCGGTGTTCGCCCCGCAACCAGCCCCAGGGACGCCGCGGCGCTCTGCGCGTGGCCCCGGGGGCCGTGGGGGCGACAGCAGCCAGTCCGCCGGCGTCCAGGAAGGCAGGCGGGGGTGCCGCCTTATCCACCACAGAGACATCGGGGAGCTTTGCGTCCCTGCAGGAAAACGGGGCTGCGTTTTTTTCCTCCTGTCCCGCTGCACCGATCCAGCTCCCCAGGGCGGGAGGGGAAACGGGGGAAGGGGCTGCTTTTCATAGAATCATAGAATCGTCTAGGTTGCAAGAGACCCTTGGGATCATCGAGTCCAACCATCTACCCTACTCTACAAAGTTCTCCCCTACACCATATCCCCCAACACCACATCTCAACGGTTCTTAAACACATCCAGGGATGGTGACTCGACCACCTCCCTGGGTAGCCTGTTCCAATGCCCGACCACTCCCTCTGTGAAACATTCTTTCCTAATGTCCAGTCTAAACCTACCCTGTTGGAGCTTGAAGCCGTTCCCTCTCGTTCTGTCATTACCTACCCGTGCCAGGAGACCAGCACCGACCTCTCTACAGTGTCCTTTCAAGTAGGTTTAGAGAGTGACGAGGTCTCCCCTCAGCCCCCTCTTCCTCATACTAAACAGTCCCAGCTCCTTCAACCGCTCTTCATAGGATTTGTTTTCCAGGCCCTTCACCAGCTTCGTTGCCCTCCTCTGCACTCGCTCCAGCACCTCGACATCTCTCTTGGATTGAGGTGCCCAAAACCGGACGCAATACTCCAGGTGCGGCCTCACCAGTGCCGAGTACAGGGGCACAATCGCCTCCCTACTTCTGCTGCTCACGCTGTTTCTAATACAAGCCAGGATGCCGTTGGCTTTCGTGGCCACCTGGGCACACTGCCGGCTCACGTTCAGCCGCTTGTCCATTAGAACCCCCAGGTCTCTTTCTTCCAGGTGGTTTTCCAGCCACATTTCCCCAAGCCTGTAGCGCTGCTCGGGGTTATTGTGGCCCACGCGCAGAACCTGGCGCTCGCCCTTGTTGAAACTCATACCACTGATGTTGGCCCAACGATCCAATCTACCTAAGTCTCTCTGTAGAGCTTCCCTATCCTCCTGGGAATCAACACTCCTGCTTAAAGCGCTTTTGAAAGCGCTTGGACGCCGGCAAGAGAGAGCAGAGGGGAGGGCCAGTTTGGAAATCCCTTCTAGCGATAGGCTCTCTTTGCAGTCTGGAACCATCTACAGCACAGGCGTTTACGCCTCCGCACTGACCGACCCGTGGGTAAGACTTAGGGAAAAGGGATGCTCTTGATACACTTCGACAGAACGTCTGCTAAGAGTCACATCTGTTTAGACTTACAGATTAACACGCACGATAGATAGACAACATCCAATTGGACTAGCGACCTGTCCAGACATCCGCTTTGACGCTTCAATCTCTCTTTATAAATAAATCTTTTAAAAAATCTTTCCGTCGTCTAAACTCCCATTAAATAATACAGAATCCTTAGAGATACGGGTTGGTATTTTGAACTCCTTTTATATACGTAAGGGAATATTAGTTTTCAACACACAGAAAAATGAGAGATTGTTCTCTACTCCAATGCCTCACCCCCGCATATACAGCTTTTAACATTTTTTAAACACCACCGCCCAAAACCCCAACCACCTGCCCCGCACCAAGTTTTCAGGCGTTTGGGGGCCGTGACCCACCCTCTTGTGGGGGGAACCCCACTTAACCCCCACTCACCTGCTCCTCCGCCGCACCGTCGCTCCCCCGCTGACATCCGGCTGCCCCAAATGACATCATCACACCACCACCACCCCCCACACACGCACCGTTTTTTTTAATTCGCCCCAAAAAATGCACCGAACGACCAGACCCAGGGCTGGCCCCTTCCCCTCAGGCGGCTCCACCACCGGCTGCAAACCCGGGCCGGGGCATCTGTCGAGCAGCACGAGACGCGGACAACGAGGCACCTGCAAAACAAACAGCAAACCCCAACCGGAGATCAGCATCATCAAACGAAAGAGCACCGAAGAGAGTAGAGGGATTCCCTCCGGCCGAGGGACAGGACAGGAGCTGAGCTACAGGAGGATTGCGGGGAAACAGCTCCGCTCCAAAGACGGCACGGCCTGCCAAAGCCGGAGCCATCCCGACGCTTCAGGTCCCTATTCAGACTGACCCGTGCCACTTGCAACACCTTCTCAGCCTAACAGCGGAACAAACCCTCCGCCCGCTGGGGGGAAGCGCCTCCTCCCTTCCCTTTCCCTGCCGCTGGAAAGCTCTGCGCGCGTTTAGATACGGCCAAGAAAAATACTCACACTAGAAAAGCCTCGGACTTTTTCTTCGGCGCTAATTCAACTGGCACAGCTCCGAACCCCCACCGTTGCGCTCTCCGTCTCCAGAACGCGCAGTTGTCATTTGACCGGGGGCTGCTTTCTCTCCTACCCAAGGAGGAGGGACATCTGGCCGGCGGCACTGCCCGAGAGAGATGCTACCGCACTGCCGGGGAAACGCGACGCTGAAAGCCAGGCAGAAATCAGGTTCTTCAGAGCGCTCCGCCTAAAGAAAAGGGGGGGGAAAAACAAAAAACAAAAAAACTAGAAAAAAAACCCAACCAAAAACCCAACCCGTTACCTTCAGTCGCCTCTCTTTTCAAAGATTTGGAACAAATACCTCGCCGCTTAGGGACGCCTAAGACGCTGTAGGCTACAGCCGGTGGACGGTTGCCGTTTAAAGCCTGCAAGTCAGTTTGCACGTTATACGACTTTAACCCTTTTTTTAAAGTCTCCTTTACGATAGAAAAAACCAGGAAGGTAAGAGATTCCCCAAACGGCTGTACTTTTGGCAGGGGGAAATCCAATCCCCGGTGCCGCGATCCACCAGGCTACCGAAAACGACCGGCGGACCGGCCAAGGCTTTTGGCTGTGCCGAACACGCAGAGGAACAGGGTTTGGCCGTGTCCCCGCTGTTACGGGGGACCCAGAGCCCAAAGGCCGGCCATGCCATCGGCCGTCGGAAGAGGTGCCGCGCTCGGGCCTTTGGAAGGACATCGTCTTTCTTTTTGTCCCTATTTAATAGAGCGCGCGACGTCTCCTCGCTGATGACTTCTGCTGCCCAGCGCATCGTCTCCGAGGATCCCCTCTCGTGGGAACTTCAGGAGAGGCAACCGCTTGGCACGAGAAACCGGTGCCCTTTCAGAAAGGGAAACCTCCTTCCGACTGACGTCCAAATGACACGCCGTAGGCTACGGACAACGGACGTTCCTGGAAGGCTCGACTCACCTAAGCCACCTCAGGACTCGCCGCCACCAGTGACGAGGCTGATGATGCTCCTTGGTTCGTGGCAAAGCCTGGAAAACAGGCAGAAGCGGCGCCGGTTCGTCCCGTTTTGTCCACGTCTCTTCGTTGACCGCCCCGGCTTTCAGCGCAGATGCCATGAAAGAGGAGTGACAAAGAAAAGGCGAGGTCAGGCAGCAAAAGAGCTCTGCAGGCTGCCACCTGCAGTCAACCGCGCACCCTGTTTTGGAAGCCACACGCCCGCCCGCCCGCCACCCCCCGCCCAAAACAAACAAACAAACAAACAAACAAACAAAGAGACAAGAACCCCGGCACCTGGCCTCTTTCTTGTCTTCAGGAGCTCATCCTGAAGCTCATCGCTTCTGTCTTGTCAGAGCAGGAAGCGCAGACCATCTGTATCCCGAGGACACCTGACCGGGATTAACACGTGTCCAGAGGTAGTCCCCATCTCTACGAGCGTGTCGCTTTGGTGCTTTTAATAATCCTAACTCGACGGTAGTCACTGGGACGGTCCTTTACGGTGGCTTCTTCAGACTTCTGGATCGCCAGTCCCAGTATTTCCATTTCATCCTACCAAAAAAAAACCCCAAAGCACGTTACAGCTGCACATAACATTTTCTGCCTGTTCTTGTACGAGTATTTAAGGCGTAGGAGAAAGAGAAGATCTGAAAGGCAGAAGAGGCATTCAAAAACCGTGCAACTATGAAAAAGTAAAGCAGCTCTCTCGGAAAAGCACGAGAAACGGCCATAAAAGGTATACTTATGAAATACGCCAAGTAATATCGGGGCACCAAAATATACTATATAGGAAGGCTAGGTGGCT
This sequence comes from Numenius arquata, assembly GCF_964106895.1. Taxonomy (NCBI): domain Eukaryota; kingdom Metazoa; phylum Chordata; class Aves; order Charadriiformes; family Scolopacidae; genus Numenius; species Numenius arquata. The sequence continues at coordinate 62,026,190 of NC_133584.1, read as the reverse complement.
CATTTGATAGAAATTCGATGTAAATCTAAGACAGTACCGAGAATTCTGTCTGTAAATGGGTAATATTCGGCACCACTCGGCTCTAAAATTGCCGCTGCGCCTGCCTGTGAAAAATCCTACTTTAAAAGCATCTAGTACGAACCTTAAAGTTTTCATCACAGTTACAGCCATCTTTCACCTTAAAGCATGCTTTACATTGCTGCTGCAGCCTATCTGCCAACTTGGAGTGTACACATCTGGGTATACACGCTTGTAATTCAGGACGATTCCCACAAATCGTTTCTGTGCAGAAAAACAGGCCTCGTTTCATTATGCAATCAAATTTGAAATTTTTTTTCTCGGGAGAAGTTTTGCCTTTTTAACTGTGAGAATTTTAACTAGGAATTCACACGCTACCCATGCCTCAAATTATGAGGAGACGCATCACAAAACGAACTCAAAACGAACATCCCGGATTCAGGAAAACTAATTGTGCCTCCCCCCTCTGTGGAACGTGTCCGTAGGACAGGAGCGGGCACCCGCTTTGCCACAGAAGCAGACGGATGCGGAATTGCTCCACGCGTGTCGGTTAACACACATTCGGCTAATGGCCCACCACTCCTTGTACGCAGAGGCTGACGACAGCCAGGTCGCCCGGTACGGGCTGAACACTTTGCAGGATTTGTTACAAACCTTTTTAGTGAAATAGATTTTGAAACCCCAGGAAACACACCCCTACCTCCGAGAATTGTAAGGCAATAAATATTTTGACAACTTACATTTCACGTCTATCCATGTATGTCCCATTACTGTCTGTGGTCATAAACTATCTAATATAGAATACTAAACGTTGCTACCATTTAAGAACCGAACGACAGCAACTGAACTGAACCGAAAGGAAGAGCTTTTCTTTGAAAATCGCAGTGCCACCTGAGAAGAAGCTGAAGACTGAAAATCGGGCGAGAGAATCACGCAAAAATATCAGCCTTGCTCTAAAAGCAAGACAGGAGAAAACCCACCAAAAAATAAAATGCAGTTCAATTGACCCAAAGGTCACCAAACAAGACAGGCAAAAAGCTTCACAACACACAGCGTTTGCACCGCTGTCGCTTTTCTGGCTTTTGCTGGGCCTAAGAGGTTGCTGTGACTTCCTCGAGCTGCCCTTCTGCGGTCACCAGATTGTTTCAGGGGAGACAGACGTCTCCCGGGGAGGCGCACGCAGAGAGCGCCGCTACGTCTCGGCTGTGACCCCTTGGTCACTGCGTTCCTGCGGTGCCCGTACCCGTGCTACCAACAGGATGTCACAAAAGGACGCAAGAGCAGGGGGAATCGCTACAGGAGTCCTGAATGTTTCCACGGGCTTTTGAAAACCCCATTTTCTAAATTAAGTTACGCGAGGGAGTCTTTTTGAAAGTTACGAGGCTTCTGTGTGTCTGCTACTAAAAACATCCAACCGACCGACTCAAAAAACACCCAGAACACACTTTCCCCACGTTCCCCCGACACCGTAGCCTTGCATCTCGGGGGATTTCCTTTCCTGCCTTGCGAACGGATGCAGGTTAGGGACACCATAAAACAGCTTCCCTAGGGTATCCGAACGGCTGTCAGCGTACCATTTAGATCCCTTGAGTACAAGCAATAGCGCGCGTTACCTCTCCGGTTTGATGCTCGCTGACAGGCCGAATCCTTTGTGGAACCTTAAGCTGTTGTTCCGGCTTCCCTATCTCTTGCTGGAAAAGGTCTCTCTCCTGCTCTCGGTCAATTGCTCGCTCCTGAAAGTGACAAAACAGTGAGGATGCACCATTTCACGTAAAAACTGTCTAAATTAAGGATATTACAGCTTCTCGCTTCTTTTAACACGAGGCTGCTAACGGTACGTCAGTAGCATTATTACATGTCAGTACGAGCCGGCAACGCGCGCTGGCAGCCCAGAAAGCCAACCCCACCCTGGGCTGCATCAAGAGAAGCGTGGCCAGCGGGTCACGGGAGGCGATTCTACCCCCCTCTACTCTGCGCGCGCGAGACCCCACCTGGCGTACGGTGTCCAGCTTTGGAGTCCTCGACACGGGAAGGACGTGGACCTGTTGGAAGGGGCCCAGCGGAGGGCCACGAAAACCATCGGAGGGACGGAGCACCTCCCCTGTGAAGAGAGACTGAGAGAGCTGGGGTTGTTCAGCCTGGAGAAGAGAAGGCTCCGGGGAGACCTCAGAGCAGCCTTCCAATATCTGAAGGGAGCCTACGGGAGAGCCGGAGAGGGACTCTCTGTCGGGAAAGGTAGCGACAGGACAAGGGGTAACGGTTTTAAATCGGAAGAGGGGAGATTCAGACTAGATGTTAGGAGGAAATTCTTTACCGTGAGGGTGGTGAGGCACTGGAACAGGTTGCCCGGGGAAGCTGTGGATGCCCCATCCCTGGAAGTGTTTAAGGCCAGGCTGGACGGGGCTTTGAGCAACCCGCTCTAGTGGAGGCGTCCCTGCCCAAGGCAGGGGGGCTGCAACACGATGATCTTGAAGGTCCCTTCCAACTCTAACCATTCTACGATTCTATGGTTTTTAAGGTGGCAGAACCTCTTGCGACTTCCATTAACAAAAACTACTCTCACCATTCGGGGCAACAAATCTCACATTTTTGAATAAAAACACGAGGACGGCACTGATACAGCCAGTATTATTTCACAAAAAGGACAGTTTTGTCTCTTCTGTTCAAAGCACAGCATACAAATAGCAATAGGCCAGTATTTTATGGTCTCCTTTCCTCGCGTTCATCCTTCATATATGTAGCATAAATAGGAATTAAGAATAGAAATTAACTTTGTGTTCATACTGAGGAGGAGCCAATGGGAAAAAAGAAATTCTAAATTTTGCATTTCAGTGTTACTTTTGACCAGCTGCAGTTGTTATATCCCACTCTGATATTTGGGGAATACATCTTTATACTGGAAATAAGGCACAGCCGCTGGCATCCGGTGAAACGTCACCTTTAAATGCCACTTTGCTGAACAGACAAACCTGATCAGACGCATTGAAATAAACTAGCTCAAGTAGCTGATACACAGAGGAATGCTCTGTCTAGCAACAGAAGCTTTTGCAAAAATGGAGGAAGCCAGAACAAAGCTGCAACAGTTACAAGTTGCAGATTTGAAAACCTCACCTGCTGTTTGAGCACCCCGCAGCCCGCCCAGCCCCTGCTTTCCCCCGCAGCCCCCAACGCCCTCCTGCCCACCCCCCCTGCAGAACCAGCCAAAACGGCTTCTGCTCTCCGCCCCCAAACCGCATCACTTACTGCCCCCTTCCGAGCCCCAAAACCCAGCCGCTGAGCCTCTGCTCGAGTCCCCAAAACGCCGGACTCCACCCCCGCCCCTCAGCCCAAAGCCACACGACTCCCTCTCCGGCTGAAGCCCCAACACCAGCCACGCGAGCCCGTTTGCCAGCCCCAGGAGCCGCGAGCACCTCCCCAGACGCCTCAGCCCGCCCCCCCGCAACGCCGTCTCCCCTCGGAGCCGCCTCGGGACCCCGGCCGCCTTCCCCGCGCCCCCCCGCTGGCCTCGACGCTGTCCAGCTGCCTCGCGACGCTGTCCAGCTGCCTCGCGACGCTGTCCAGCGGCACCGCGACGCTGTCCAGCGGCACCGCGACGCTGTCCAGCGGCACCGCGACGCTGTCCGGCTGCCCGGTGCTTTCCGCCCGCGCCGGTCCGGTGCGGTGCGGTGCGGTCCGCGCCGCGCCGCAGCCGCTTCTGCGCGCGCCGCCATTTTCCCCCGGCCCCCTCCGCTTCCGGAGCGGCTCGGCCCGCCCATGCGGCGCGCCCATTGGTCACGGCGCCGGAAGCGGCTTCCGTCCTCGGGGAGCCCGTCCCATTGGTCGGTCGCGCCGTCAATCTTCAGCGACTCCCACCCCGGCCAATCGGAGCGCGGCAGGCGATCCGACCAATCGGAGCGCGGCGGTCGCGCTGTGATTGGCTCGTCCTCCTGTCAATCCGCCAGGGGGCGGTTGCCATGGTGAGGACGCCCCGCCCGGTGGCGCATGCGCAGTAGTGAGGGCGGCGCCGTCCTTACTACTGCGCATGCGCGACCGGGCGGGGCTTCCTCACCATGGCAACCGCCCCCCGGGCGGATTGACAGGAGGACGAGCCAATCACAACGCGACCGCCGCGCTCCGATTGGTCGGATCGCCTGCCGCGCTCCGATTGGCCGGAGTGGGACGTCAATGGCGGTTGCCATGGTGAGGACGCCCCGCCCGGTGGCGCATGCGCAGTAGTGAGGGCGGCGCCGTGCTCGCTACTGCCCCCTCGTGGACAAAAAGCGGTACTGCAGGTACGCAGGTACAGGGCGGGGGGGGGGGGGGGGGGGGGACGCGCATGCCCAGTAGAAAGGGGGGCGCTGCGCTCGCCGCCGCTGCCGCCCGTGCCAGCAGAAACCGGCGGTGCGGCTCGGGGAGCGGGGGGAGGCGGGACCGGGGAAGGTTCCCTTTTCCCCAAATTGGGGAAAATGTTATTCATGTTCGGGGTTCAATTTGGGGGTTCAATTTACGGTTCTGCAGCGTCAGCCCCCGCATGGGCGCCGTCCCCGGCGGCGGGGAAGGGCAAGAAAAACCCTAACAAAACCCTGAAGTCTTTTCCGTTGCGGAAAAGCACCGAAAAAAACCCCAAATTGAATAATTTTCCCCAATTTGGGGAAAATGGAACCTCCCAGGGCTCCGCCTTCCCCCCCCGCATCCGCCGAGCTGCAGCGCCGGTTTCTGCTGGCACGGGCGGCAGCGGCGAGCGCAGCGCCCCCCCCCCCCCGTCCACTGCGCATGCGGCCGGACCCCCCTACCCCCGTACCTGCAGTACCGCTTTTTGTCCACAAGCGGCGGCAGCAGCGAGGGCGGCGCCACTCTTTCCACTGCGCATGCGCGCCCCCCACCTGCAGTACCGATTTTTGTCCACAAGGCGGCAGTAGCGAGCACGGCGCCGCCCTTACTACTGCGCATGCGCGACCAGGCGGGGCTTCCTCACCATGGCAACCGCCCCCGGGAGGATTGACAGGAGGACGAGCCAATCACAACGCGACCGCCGCGCTCCGATTGGTCGGATCGCCTGCCGCGCTCCGATTGGCCGGAGTGGGACGTCAATGGCGGTTGCCATGGTGAGGACGCCCCGCCCGGTGGCGCATGCGCAGTAGTGAGGACGGCGCCGTCCTTACTACTGCGCATGCGCGACCGGGCGGGGCTTCCTCACCATGGCAACCGCCCCCCGGGCGGATTGACAGGAGGACGAGCCAATCACAACGCGACCGCCCCGCTCCGATTGGTCGGATCGCCTGCCGCGCTCCGATTGGCCGGACTGGGAGGCGCTGGAGATTGACGGCGCGATCGACCAATGGGACGGGGGCTCCTAGAGGACGGACGCCGCTTACGGCACCGCGACCAATGGGCGCGCGGTATGGGCGGGCCGAGCCGCTCCGGAACCGGAGGGGGCCGGGGGAAAACGGCGGCCAGCCCAGAAATCGCTGCGGACCGGTCCGCAGCGGGCGGAAAGCACCGGGCAGCGCCCACGCCCCCTTCCTTGTCCCCCTCTGAGACCTCACCGGGGCCATGAGCGGTGACCGCTCTCAGCCCGCTTCCCTCCACCCAGGGACCGTGACCACTTACCAGCGGGCAGGCCTTCCCGCTCTCTGCCCTGTCCCCGCTCGCAGTCCGGGCAGCCGCAGCCGTCGCCTCGGCGCCAAAAACCTCCGGTGTTCGCCCCGCAACCAGCCCCAGGGACGCCGCGGCGCTCTGCGCGTGGCCCCGGGGGCCGTGGGGGCGACAGCAGCCAGTCCGCCGGCGTCCAGGAAGGCAGGCGGGGGTGCCGCCTTATCCACCACAGAGACATCGGGGAGCTTTGCGTCCCTGCAGGAAAACGGGGCTGCGTTTTTTTCCTCCTGTCCCGCTGCACCGATCCAGCTCCCCAGGGCGGGAGGGGAAACGGGGGAAGGGGCTGCTTTTCATAGAATCATAGAATCGTCTAGGTTGCAAGAGACCCTTGGGATCATCGAGTCCAACCATCTACCCTACTCTACAAAGTTCTCCCCTACACCATATCCCCCAACACCACATCTCAACGGTTCTTAAACACATCCAGGGATGGTGACTCGACCACCTCCCTGGGTAGCCTGTTCCAATGCCCGACCACTCCCTCTGTGAAACATTCTTTCCTAATGTCCAGTCTAAACCTACCCTGTTGGAGCTTGAAGCCGTTCCCTCTCGTTCTGTCATTACCTACCCGTGCCAGGAGACCAGCACCGACCTCTCTACAGTGTCCTTTCAAGTAGGTTTAGAGAGTGACGAGGTCTCCCCTCAGCCCCCTCTTCCTCATACTAAACAGTCCCAGCTCCTTCAACCGCTCTTCATAGGATTTGTTTTCCAGGCCCTTCACCAGCTTCGTTGCCCTCCTCTGCACTCGCTCCAGCACCTCGACATCTCTCTTGGATTGAGGTGCCCAAAACCGGACGCAATACTCCAGGTGCGGCCTCACCAGTGCCGAGTACAGGGGCACAATCGCCTCCCTACTTCTGCTGCTCACGCTGTTTCTAATACAAGCCAGGATGCCGTTGGCTTTCGTGGCCACCTGGGCACACTGCCGGCTCACGTTCAGCCGCTTGTCCATTAGAACCCCCAGGTCTCTTTCTTCCAGGTGGTTTTCCAGCCACATTTCCCCAAGCCTGTAGCGCTGCTCGGGGTTATTGTGGCCCACGCGCAGAACCTGGCGCTCGCCCTTGTTGAAACTCATACCACTGATGTTGGCCCAACGATCCAATCTACCTAAGTCTCTCTGTAGAGCTTCCCTATCCTCCTGGGAATCAACACTCCTGCTTAAAGCGCTTTTGAAAGCGCTTGGACGCCGGCAAGAGAGAGCAGAGGGGAGGGCCAGTTTGGAAATCCCTTCTAGCGATAGGCTCTCTTTGCAGTCTGGAACCATCTACAGCACAGGCGTTTACGCCTCCGCACTGACCGACCCGTGGGTAAGACTTAGGGAAAAGGGATGCTCTTGATACACTTCGACAGAACGTCTGCTAAGAGTCACATCTGTTTAGACTTACAGATTAACACGCACGATAGACAACATCCAATTGGACTAGCGACCTGTCCAGACATCCGCTTTGACGCTTCAATCTCTCTTTATAAATAAATCTTTTAAAAAATCTTTCCGTCGTCTAAACTCCCATTAAATAATACAGAATCCTTAGAGATACGGGTTGGTATTTGGAACTCCTTTTATATACGTAAGGGAATATTAGTTTTCAACACACAGAAAAATGAGAGATTGTTCTCTACTCCAATGCCTCACCCCCGCATATACAGCTTTTAACATTTTTTAAACACCACCGCCCAAAACCCCAACCACCTGCCCCGCACCAAGTTTTCAGGCGTTTGGGGGCCGTGACCCACCCTCTTGTGGGGGGAACCCCACTTAACCCCCACTCACCTGCTCCTCCGCCGCACCGTCGCTCCCCCGCTGACATCCGGCTGCCCCAAATGACATCATCACACCACCACCCCCCCACCCCCCCCACACCGTTTTTTTTAATTCGCCCCAAAAAATGCACCGAACGACCAGACCCAGGGCTGGCCCCTTCCCCTCAGGCGGCTCCACCACCGGCTGCAAACCCGGGCCGGGGCATCTGTCGAGCAGCACGAGACGCGGACAACGAGGCACCTGCAAAACAAACAGCAAACCCCAACCGGAGATCAGCATCATCAAACGAAAGAGCACCGAAGAGAGTAGAGGGATTCCCTCCGGCCGAGGGACAGGACAGGAGCTGAGCTACAGGAGGATTGCGGGGAAACAGCTCCGCTCCAAAGACGGCACGGCCTGCCAAAGCCGGAGCCATCCCGACGCTTCAGGTCCCTATTCAGACTGACCCGTGCCACTTGCAACACCTTCTCAGCCTAACAGCGGAACAAACCCTCCGCCCGCTGGGGGGAAGCGCCTCCTCCCTTCCCTTTCCCTGCCGCTGGAAAGCTCTGCGCGCGTTTAGATACGGCCAAGAAAAATACTCACACTAGAAAAGCCTCGGACTTTTTCTTCGGCGCTAATTCAACTGGCACAGCTCCGAACCCCCACCGTTGCGCTCTCCGTCTCCAGAACGCGCAGTTGTCATTTGACCGGGGGCTGCTTTCTCTCCTACCCAAGGAGGAGGGACATCTGGCCGGCGGCACTGCCCGAGAGAGATGCTACCGCACTGCCGGGGAAACGCGACGCTGAAAGCCAGGCAGAAATCAGGTTCTTCAGAGCGCTCCGCCTAAAGAAAAGGGGGGGGAAAAACAAAAAACAAAAAAACTAGAAAAAAAACCCAACCAAAAACCCAACCCGTTACCTTCAGTCGCCTCTCTTTTCAAAGATTTGGAACAAATACCTCGCCGCTTAGGGACGCCTAAGACGCTGTAGGCTACAGCCGGTGGACGGTTGCCGTTTAAAGCCTGCAAGTCAGTTTGCACGTTATACGACTTTAACCCTTTTTTTAAAGTCTCCTTTACGATAGAAAAAACCAGGAAGGTAAGAGATTCCCCAAACGGCTGTACTTTTGGCAGGGGGAAATCCAATCCCCGGTGCCGCGATCCACCAGGCTACCGAAAACGACCGGCGGACCGGCCAAGGCTTTTGGCTGTGCCGAACACGCAGAGGAACAGGGTTTGGCCGTGTCCCCGCTGTTACGGGGGACCCAGAGCCCAAAGGCCGGCCATGCCATCGGCCGTCGGAAGAGGTGCCGCGCTCGGGCCTTTGGAAGGACATCGTCTTTCTTTTTGTCCCTATTTAATAGAGCGCGCGACGTCTCCTCGCTGATGACTTCTGCTGCCCAGCGCATCGTCTCCGAGGATCCCCTCTCGTGGGAACTTCAGGAGAGGCAACCGCTTGGCACGAGAAACCGGTGCCCTTTCAGAAAGGGAAACCTCCTTCCGACTGACGTCCAAATGACACGCCGTAGGCTACGGACAACGGACGTTCCTGGAAGGCTCGACTCACCTAAGCCACCTCAGGACTCGCCGCCACCAGTGACGAGGCTGATGATGCTCCTTGGTTCGTGGCAAAGCCTGGAAAACAGGCAGAAGCGGCGCCGGTTCGTCCCGTTTTGTCCACGTCTCTTCGTTGACCGCCCCGGCTTTCAGCGCAGATGCCATGAAAGAGGAGTGACAAAGAAAAGGCGAGGTCAGGCAGCAAAAGAGCTCTGCAGGCTGCCACCTGCAGTCAACCGCGCACCCTGTTTTGGAAGCCACACGCCCGCCCGCCCGCCCGCCACCCCCCGCCCAAAACAAACAAACAAACAAACAAACAAACAAAGAGACAAGAACCCCGGCACCTGGCCTCTTTCTTGTCTTCAGGAGCTCATCCTGAAGCTCATCGCTTCTGTCTTGTCAGAGCAGGAAGCGCAGACCATCTGTATCCCGAGGACACCTGACCGGGATTAACACGTGTCCAGAGGTAGTCCCCATCTCTACGAGCGTGTCGCTTTGGTGCTTTTAATAATCCTAACTCGACGGTAGTCACTGGGACGGTCCTTTACGGTGGCTTCTTCAGACTTCTGGATCGCCAGTCCCAGTATTTCCATTTCATCCTACCAAAAAAAAACCCCAAAGCACGTTACAGCTGCACATAACATTTTCTGCCTGTTCTTGTACGAGTATTTAAGGCGTAGGAGAAAGAGAAGATCTGAAAGGCAGAAGAGGCATTCAAAAACCGTGCAACTATGAAAAAGTAAAGCAGCTCTCTCGGAAAAGCACGAGAAACGGCCATAAAAGGTATACTTATGAAATACGCCAAGTAATATCGGGGCACCAAAATATACTATATAGGAAGGCTAGGTGGCTCATTTGATAGAAATTCGATGTAAATCTAAGACAGTACCGAGAATTCTGTCTGTAAATGGGTAATATTCGGCACCACTCGGCTCTAAAATTGCCGCTGCGCCTGCCTGTGAAAAATCCTACTTTAAAAGCATCTAGTACGAACCTTAAAGTTTTCATCACAGTTACAGCCATCTTTCACCTTAAAGCATGCTTTACATTGCTGCTGCAGCCTATCTGCCAACTTGGAGTGTACACATCTGGGTATACACGCTTGTAATTCAGGACGATTCCCACAAATCGTTTCTGTGCAGAAAAACAGGCCTCGTTTCATTATGCAATCAAATTTGAAATTTTTTTTCTCGGGAGAAGTTTTGCCTTTTTAACTGTGAGAATTTTAACTAGGAATTCACACGCTACCCATGCCTCAAATTATGAGGAGACGCATCACAAAACGAACTCAAAACGAACATCCCGGATTCAGGAAAACTAATTGTGCCTCCCCCCTCTGTGGAACGTGTCCGTAGGACGGGAGCGGGCACCCGCTTTGCCACAGAAGCAGACGGATGCGGAATTGCTCCACGCGTGTCGGTTAACACACATTCGGCTAATGGCCCACCACTCCTTGTACGCAGAGGCTGACGACAGCCAGGTCGCCCGGTACGGGCTGAACACTTTGCAGGATTTGTTACAAACCTTTTTAGTGAAATAGATTTTGAAACCCCAGGAAACACACCCCTACCTCCGAGAATTGTAAGGCAATAAATATTTTGACAACTTACATTTCACGTCTATCCATGTATGTCCCATTACTGTCTGTGGTCATAAACTATCTAATATAGAATACTAAACGTTGCTACCATTTAAGAACCGAACGACAGCAACTGAACTGAACCGAAAGGAAGAGCTTTTCTTTGAAAATCGCAGTGCCACCTGAGAAGAAGCTGAAGACTGAAAATCGGGCGAGAGAATCACGCAAAAATATCAGCCTTGCTCTAAAAGCAAGACAGGAGAAAACCCACCAAAAAATAAAATGCAGTTCAATTGACCCAAAGGTCACCAAACAAAACAGGCAAAAAGCTTCACAATACACAGCGTTTGCACCGCTGTCGCTTTTCTGGCTTTTGCTGGGCCTAAGAGGTTGCTGTGACTTCCTCGAGCTGCCCTTCTGCGGTCACCAGATCGTTTCAGGGGAGACAGACGTCTCCCGGGGAGGCGCACGCAGAGAGCGCCGCTACGTCTCGGCTGTGACCCCTTGGTCACCGCGTTCCTGCGGTGCCCGTACCCGTGCTACCAACAGGATGTCACAAAAGGACACAAGAGCAGGGGGAATCGCTACAGGAGTCCTGAATGTTTCCACGGGCTTTTGAAAACCCCATTTTCTAAATTAAGTTACGCGAGGGAGTCTTTTTGAAAGTTACGAGGCTTCTGTGTGTCTGCTACTAAAAACATCCAACCGACCGACTCAAAAAACACCCAGAACACACTTTCCCCACGTTCCCCTGACACCGTAGCCTTTCATCTCGGGGGATTTCCTTTCCTGGCGGCCTTCCCCGCGCCCCCCCGGCTGTCCTCGCGACGCTGTCCAGCTGCCTCGCGACACTGTCCAGTGGCACCGGGACGCTGTCCGGCTGTCCGGCGCTTTCTGCCCGGTCAGGTCCGCGCCGCGCCACAGCCGCTTCTGCGCGCGCCGCCATTTTCCCCCAGCCCTGTCCGCTTCGCCGCTCGGCCCGCGCATGTCGCGCGCCCATTGGTCTCGGCGCCGGAAGTAGCGTCCGTCCTCGAGAAGCCCGTTCCATTGGCCGGTCGCGCCGTCAATCTCCAGTGTCTCCCACTCCGGCCAATCGGAGCGCGGCGGTCGCGCTGTGATTGGCTCGTCCTCCTGTCAATCCACTAGGGAGCAGTTGCCATGGTGAGGAAGCCCCGCCCGGTCGCGCAGGCGCATTAGTAAGGGCTGCGCTGTGCTCGCTGCTGCCGCCTTGTGGACAAAAATCGGTACTGCAGGTACGCAGGTACGGGGCCGGGGGGGGGCGCATGCCCAGTAGAAAGGGAGGCGCTGCGCTCGCCGCTGCCGCCCATGCCAGCAGAAACCGGCGCTGCGGCTCGGGGAGCGGGGGGAGGCGGGACCGGGGAAGCTTCCGTTTTCCCCAAATTGGGGAAATCCCGGGCGGATTGACATGAGGACGAGCCAATCACAGCGCGACCACCGCTCTCCGATTGGTCGGGTCGCAGCAGAAAGGGTGGCGCTGCTCTCGCTGCTGGACCGAGGGGGAACTTCCGTTGTCCTGGAGGACTGAAAGGCCATAGAGATTGCCTTCCGGAGGACGGACCGGTACTTCCGGGTGCCCCGGAGCGTAGTATGAGACGGTACCGCAGCGCTAAAGGCCGCTCCTGGGCCTGGGCATTACAGAACCTGTACCGGATAGCGGGGGGCCCACTGGATCCCGGGGGGCGGTTGTCGGAGGGGGAAGGGTTGGTCGCTTCTCCTTCGGGCCTGGCCCAGCCCCGCCCCGGGTTCTGCGGAACCACGCATGCGCTCCCCGGAAGGCGTGGGCGGGAACAAGCTGTCGTGAGGCGTGGCCAGGGATAGCCAGAAGGCGTGGCTGAGACCGGCGGAAGGCGTGGCCAACGGCGCAGGGGGCAGGGCCAAGCAGGCAGGAGGCGTGGCCACAGATATATACAGGTTTAGGGAAAAGATCCTCTCTTTTTACACTTAAATAGAATATCTGTTTAGGCTTAGAGTTAGACATGGACGTTACATACACATTAACACTTATTATGTAGAATATCTGCTTAAGCTATCTGCTTCAACATCTATTTTGACACTAATGTTTTTATAAATATTTTTTTAACATTTTTATAAGGTCTTTTTTATAATATAGAATCACAGAATCATCGAATCCTTAGAGATAGAGGGGTTTGTTCTGAACTCCTTTTATATACATAAATATTATTTTTCCATCTATATATAAATGAGAGAGTGTTCTCTATTTCAACACTTCACACTCATATTTACAGGTTTTGTTATTTTTTAATCCCCCCCATGACTTTTCAGATATTTTGGGGCTGTGACCCACCTCTTTTAGGGGGGAACCCCATGCGGCCACACATTCCCAATTCACCTGCTCCTCTGCTGCATCATCACCCCCTTCGGTGACGCTGGGGTGACCCCAAATGACACGATCACTCCCCAAATACCCCTCCTTTTTATTCATCACAAAAAGACGGCACTGAACAACCAGACCCAGGGCTGGCCCCTTCCTCTCAGGCGGCTCCACCACTGGATGCAAACCTGTGCTGCTGGATAGATGCCCCAGCCCGAGACGCATAAAACGAGGCCCCTGCAAAACAACAATCCCCAACTGTAGTTCAGTATCATCAAACAAAACAGCACAGAGGAGAGTAGAGGAACTCCGTCAGACTGAGGGACAGGACAGGAGCTGAGCTACAGCAGGATTCTGGGGAAATAGAATAATAACAGGCTGCCCAGGGAGGTGGTGGAGTCTCTGTTACTGGACACATTCAAAACCCACCTGGACACGTTCCTGTGCAACCTGCTCTGGGTGGACCTGCTTTGGCAGGGGGTTGGACTAGGTGATCTCCAGAGGTCCCTTCCAACCCCGTATCATTCTGTGATTCTGGGGAAATAGCTCCGCTGGAAAGATGGCACAGCCTGCCAAAGCCGGAGCCCTCCCAACGCTTAAAGTCCATATTAAAACTAGTTGATGCCATTTTGAACATGTTCACTAGCGTAACAGTGAACCCTCTGGCTGGTGCAGGGAAAGACCTGGCCCCTTCCTCCCAGTGCGGCACAGGGAGATCACCCTGCAAGGGGCAGGACCAGGCTGTGCCGTGACCAGAATGACACTGACAAACCTGCAGCTGCTACTGCAGCCCTTGCACTGCTGCTGCTGCTCCTCTCGCTGGCTCGGTCAATGCGGCTGAGAGGGAAGGGTAAAACCTTGAAGAGCACAAGGAACAATAAAGAACAAAGTTTGGTCATTCCCTTTATGCTGAAAAGGTGTGCCTGTCTTTATATACATGCAATAAAAATACTGATACCATAAAAGTGTTTGACTTTCCTTTGACACTAATTCAACTGGCACAGCTCCGAACCCCCACCGTTGCGCTCTCCATCTCCAGAACGCGCAGGTGTCATTTGACCGGGGGCTGCTTTCTCTCCTACCCAAGGAGGAGGGACATCTGGCCGGCGGCACTGCCCGAGAGAGATGCTACCAGACCATTGGGGAAACGCGCCGCTGAAAACCAGGCAGAAATCTCTTGCAGATTCCAGAATCAAACTCTGCTGCAGTCACTGGTTGTGGTGCCCAAGAGACCAAAAGACACAAAAATGCCATTGAGCATGCAAGAAATCACCAGCCCCGTGTGCCTCCTCTCCACTACCCCGCTCACCTCAAACCCTCACCCATTTCAAAAGGCAACCCCCACAGCGCCTGCAAAACCCAAGAGAAACACTTCAGGCTCGACCCTGGCTTTCCTGCAGCAAAGTCTCAGGCGTCAGATTTTATAAAAATAACTAATTTAATTGAAAGATACAGCAGCAAGGTCAGTCCAGGATGGGTGCCTCTGAAAAGGGAGGGACCTTGAACGAAGAAACCCCCAGGCAATTATACCCTTGGGATCTCTACGCCCGCTCCTTATGCGCTGTTCATGTGACTTTTAGTCCAATGGCGATTTTTGGTCTGGATTCTTCTACCACCATATTGGATTCCTTTTCTGTCCCCAGGCTGGCTGTTGACTGCTCTTATCTTGTTGATTCGCAGTCTCTGCTGGGGGCTGGAGCCTCCTTATCTTCTGCTTTAAGCTTCTCGTGCACCTGCGCTTGATGGCAGAACTGGGGGAACTTTGGGAAAACACTGCCAAAACATCAGTGTTATAATTTTTCTTATACGAAAAGACTAAACACAGGACTGTACCATCTGCTAGGAAAACTACTAAGAAAATTAACTCTATTGTGGCCTAAAGGCTTCAGCAAATCTAGCTACTAGATTTACCTAGCTAATCATGCTAGGTAAAGCTAAGCAAACAGCGTAATTCACACCATATTATAACCCTAAGTAATTTATTCTAATTAAAACTTACTTATCCGAGCTAAACAACTACTATCTCTCAACACTCTACATTAATAAAGCAGTACGCATATCGGAGCTGGCAGGGTTGTCCATTTCCCTTCCCTGCCAGTTATACTTTTAAAATTCACATAAACTGGTTTTCCACAAACCTATAGAACTTGTGCTAGCAGACACTGCTGCCAGATTCCCACTAAGAAGTCTCTCTAGTGAGGCCACAATAATGTGTGGAGGGAATGTGGGAAAGTAACGGAAGATTGGCAAGGAGGATTGTAAATATGCTCAAGTGACTTGCACCTGGGGTCCTGGGAAACACATATCATACAAATTGTTGTTTAGTCTTATAAGCTTGAGAATAGAACATCTGCACTTAGATAATGTAAGTCTGTGATGGACTCAGGGACATCTTATCTTGCCACTTGAGATTCCTGCCCTGTTGTTGAAGAAGATCAAAGCACAGGGGGAAGAACTATGCCTGCTCGAACCCTTGAAATACCAGGTAAAGCAGGGAGTCTGCCTTTCTCACTCTTCCACACTCTGCCTAACAAGGACTTGACTCTGCCTAACAAGGACTTTTGCTCACTCCGCAGTACCTGCGTCCCCTGCTTGCGTGCCTCTACCCGGCTGTCGCTTCAGAGACTCCTCTATTTGTGAGGTATCGAGATTAAACTTGTTCTGTGCCTTTTATCCATGGTTTCGTGGTTGTTCCTGCGCCCTGCCTGCATCGGCTCACACACGGAAAGAAAACAAGGATTCCAGAGTTCAAAACGGTAAACAGCGAGTGAAAATCTGTGCCTGCGGTGCCTACCAGGAAAGTAAGTATTAGCCAATCTCCAAGTCCTTGTCTACATTCTATGCAAGCACTCATCTCCAGAAACGCCTTTGGTTTATGTTATCTACAGATATATGCAGCCAGTACACAGACACGCACGCTTCGGTTCTCAGTTAAATCAAGCCAAATTCTTTTTACTGCTTTCCCTCCTGGCAACTTTCTTTACTCAGCATTTTCCTAGGAGGCACCTGTATTGTGTCTATGTAATGTAATTAAGATGCATTTGCTGTGCATCCATATGAGTGGACTGTAAGCATAGAAAAAAAGTCCCACATTAGAACAGTGAAATGAGATCTCCTGCAATTAACCACCACACATTTGTTAGTACATAAAATATACTTAATTAAAACCAAAATAGCAAACACTAGACTGATGAAGTTTCATGTAGCAGAGATTCCACTTAGGTCCGGGCTGCAGCAGGCACCTGTCTGAACAAGGTGAACAGAAAGCACTTTTGGAGACCAATAACTCCTCTAGATGGTAATGCTGTCAGTGCTCAAAATCTAAGCTCTCAACAGCTACATCTAAAGAATTTGGAGCAAAAGAAAGTGCTATCTGGTTCCTTCAGCTTCAGGAAATCACTGTGGCAGATGGCCAAGTGTCCAGTCAGTTGGATACAAGACCTTCAACTCATATGCCCAACAGTTACTGCAGGAAGAAAGATATAAATATATCAGAGGAAGCTGTTCACAGATAGAAGACTTCATGCATGGTTCCTCACAAGTTTCTTTATGCTGTTACTTTACTTTTCACTCCATTACAAGAGACTCCAAACCCTCTATTTCTGAAGGTCTTGTTCATTTGGGTTGCTGCTTCTGCTTCTTTGGTATTTCATCCGTGTCTCTTGCATAAAGTTTCTGAAGGCTGGTTCTTCATGACTCTCCTCAGTAACTGGGGGAAAAAAAATCCACAGTTCAGCACTACTACGGCATTCGTTCTACTTGTGTTCCTGAAGAAAGCTACAGTCAGGCTAGTCAGAGCAACACATAAAGTCTATTTGATCTTCAACTTCATTACAAGGCAAAAGAAACACATTACAATCAATCTAGTTAATGAAATACAGAAGGTATTTCCTGACTAGACAGGCAGCTTTTAGACCAGATCAGATCCCTCATTCCCTTACCTTCATGGTCAATGTCATCAGTATCACTCTCCCTCTCTTCTTCCTCATCAAGAGTTCCTCGTGTTAGGATCAGCTCAGAGGGACCCATTGCAGAAGCATCATCAGACCCTTGAAGGGAACAGAAATGGCTATACATGAAACAGCATGCTAACAAGGAAGTTAGCTCGTGTCCTGACCATTTCTATTTGCACATAAACACAGCAACTAATACCAAAAATATGGATTCCAAAGATACAGGACAGACTGCATCACCACCATACTCAACCTCATATAAGGCAACAGTTCAACTAACCGCAGAGTTTTCTCATATTCTAATCTGACTGTCTCACCTTTTCTGAAGTATTTTAGTCCATACTTTAGTCTATACTTTAGTTTCTAAAGTATTCTAGTCCATCCACTGCTTTATCTACAAAGCAGGGTTTCTTCAGGTTTCTGTGACTGACACGTAGAAGAGCTAAGTCTGACCCATCCCACAGGAACTAAAGCCCCACTGCACTAACATGAAGCTGCTTTCACGCTTTTGCTGCGAAGACAGAAAAGCACTATATGACTTCTCAAGACAGACTCTTCAGACAAATTCTGCTGTAAACTTTTATCTCTAGTAACGTACCTGCAAGCGTGTTGCCCTGCATGCACACGCTGCCCATGTCCTTCCACAAGTGTTCCAGCTGCTCCCTCTTTTGCCTATTTTGAGCTTTCTCCTGTAGGTACAAAGTTACATCTGGATTCTGAATACATGTAAAACATCAGCAGAAGAGTAATCTCACCCAAAACAAGCAGTCTGTCCCTCAGCCAGGAAGCAGAAGTCAATAAGCAGGTCTTACATTACCACTGATTCTAACTAAGGTTACACAGAACTTTTGGATAAACACGCAGAGCAACCTCACGCTGCAGCATAATGGACTTCAAGAACATTTTCAGCGGCATCAGGAAGCCAAACTCAGTGAAGTTGTGCCTGAAGAGAACTGTCCTCTGGACAGCAAGAACTCAAAGTGAGCAGTGCTACTCATTTGGTACTGCAATTCAGTCTTCGTTATTAATTGTCTAAGTCAAAACAGTACACTTCACTGGTGTGGAAAGATACAGGGATATTCTCAACAAATCACTTTGGAAAGTTATTTTTTAAAAATTCTCTACTCTTCTGAATGGAAGATATAAAAATCTTTCCCCATCATTTTCTCACTAAAAAACCGATCCAAATCTGTTTTACAAAACATCTTTATTTTTGTGAAGATGTGTTCCACCAAAACTATGAAAATAGGGCAGATGGTGAGACAGGAGTTTTTCCACACTGAGTACGGTTAGTAAATGAAATGTCAGACCCTCCCAACATAGAGGCAATTGTGTGCATAAAAGTGACCCCAAGACACGCTGCCCAAGTATATACAATAGTTAAAAATACTTACCAGTGTTTTCCTCAGACGCTCATATTCTGGGCGATATTCTCTGAAAAGGTAAATGAAGAGAGTGCATTCAGGCTGAACGTTAAGTAAGGATCATCTTGGAGGTTTCTTCCCACCCCAACAAAAGTTTTCTGTAGGCTTACATGTTTGAGAGACGTTTCAGGAAGACTAACAGTACTTTTTACCCAGATTTGGATTCTGAAACCATCAGATGCAAAATAAGCAAACCTTTCTCACACTATCTTGTTGGATAAGAAAACCAGCTCGACCGAGGCACTCATTTCACTGCTATACCTAATCAGCAGATTTATCACTCTCCTCTTATCACAGTCATGACTTTCTCTGCCAGTACTTTGCCTCCTAAGACAGTTAAACAGGATCTCATACAGAAAGACTGTTCACAGACTTCCAAACTATAATAACACTATGGGACCTTTGAAATTTTCTTTTATGAAATAAGGATAAAGTAGATGTGGATATCCTCCACTTAGAGTCATGGAATGGTTTGGGTTAGAAGGGACCTTCAAAGATTTCACTGAATTTCACTGAATTTTTTTAGAGTTGGAAGGGACCACATAGATCATCTAGTCCAACTCCCCTGCTGAAGCAGGATTGCTTAGAGAATGCTACTCAGGGCTGCATCCAGGCGGGTCTTGAAAATCTCCAAAGAAGGGGACTCCACAACCTCCCTGGGCAGCCTGTTCCAGGGCTCTGGCACCCTCACTGTGAAGAAATTCTTTCTCATATTCAAGTGGAACCTCCTATGTTCCAACTTGTGCCCGTTGCCCCTCGTCCTGTCACTGGGAACCACTGAAAAGAGTCTGGCTCCCTCCTCCTTCAACCCACCCTTGAGATACTTATAGGCATTAATAAGGTTTCCCCTCAGCCTTCTCTTCTCCAGACTAAAGAGTCCCAGCTCTCTTAGCCTTTCTTCATAAGGGAGATGCTCCAATCCCTTAATCATCTTTGTTGCCCTTTGATGTAGTTCCCTATCCCTCTTGAATTGGGGAGCCCAGAACTGGATGCAATACTCCAGTTGTGGCCTCACCAGTGCAGAGATCATCTGGTCTAATCTCCTTTGTCACAGGCAGGGACATTTTTCACTAGATCAGGTTGCTCAAAGTCCCATCCAACCTGACCTTGAACACTTCCCATGATGGGGCATCCACAGCTTCTCTGGGCAAATTGCTCCAATGTCTCACCACTGTTATAAAAATTTTCTTCCTTATGTCTAATCTAAACCTATTCTCTTTCAGTTTAAAACCATCGTCCCTTGTCCCGTCACTACAGGCCCTGGTAAAAAGTCTCCCTGTCTCTCTTATAAGCTCCCTTTAAATATCAAAAGGCCGCAATAAGGTCTCCCCAAAGCCTTCCCTTCTCCAGGCTGAACAACCCCAACTCTCTCAGCCTTTCTTCACAGCAGAGGGGCTCCAGCCCTCTGATCGTTTTTGTGGCCTCCTTTGGCCCCGCTCCAGCGGGTCCGTGTCTGTCCTGTGCCGTGGGCCCCAGAGCTTGACACGGTGCTCCAGGCAGGGGTCCATGAGAGCAGAGTAGAGGGGAAGAACCACATCCCTCCACCCGCTGGCCGTGCTTCTGTTGATGCTGTCCAGGATACAGTTGGCTTTCTGGGCTGCAAGCGCACATTGGCAGCTTAAACGAAACCCTTAACTGGGGTTTCATTATGTAGGCAATGTATGCCAGAATAATCATTAGATTATGTGGTGAAACTCCTCAGGACCTAAAAGAATGTAGAGAGACATTTGCGGGGCAGGGGAAGCACAAATAATACCCTGCCCAGATACTCCCGGGCCCCTCACAGGAGAGCCATCAAACCACCAAAGACCCATCTCTACAAGCCTAGAGAAGCACAGAGGCACGGCAACAGGCAGGGAATCCAAGTGTAGGACTCGAGGAAGGGATACCCTATCCCCGCTCCTCCCAGGGCTATCCCGGGAGAACCATCAGCCCCACAATCCAGGCGTGAAACCCATCACCTGCCTCATCGGGAGCTCTCTGGATCACCTTGCGAGTACGGAAGGGTAGCTGCCCAGGGGTGGGATGCAGGGAAAGAGCATATGGGGATAGCACAGGATTTATTATGGGATGTTTAGGGGAAGACCAAAGGTGGGAAAACTGAGGGATTAAGGAGATCTGGGGAGGAACAAGTGTGGGAAATAGAGGGCTAAGGGAACAAAAGGGTCTCTCTGCATATAGGCAGACTAGGCAGTAGCAGAGTTGAGGGCATGCCCAGGCCAGACTTATCAGACCTGGGAGCATGAAGCTGTAGCAGCTTCTCTCTATCTGTCCAATTCAGCACAATATATTTACCTCTAACAATAATCTGTGGTCTGGTTTAGATACTGCCAAGTAATCTAAGTTACTGGATTTGGTTTCTAATGTTATAGAGCAGCCTGACAGTATTTCATTGGGAGGAATCCAGGAAGGAACAAATTCTCAAAGAATTACTGAATTTCAACTTGCTTATCTATTCAGTCTGCCAAACCGATCTGCTAGCTTCCTGACGACAATTCAAACCTTGATCGTTGTATGGAATCAAAGGATAAAAAGTGACTTCACAGATTTGCTGGCAGACAGCTTTTACTTTTTCACTGTACAGCTAGCACAAAAATTCACCACTGAATAGCTTCTTTTGACTGCTGCTTTTAATGCTGACTCTTGCACTTGAGTTTATTAGAAACCCTCAACTACCTTGGCTGTGAAAAGCAAACAGTCCCTCAAATCAAAGGAGTGGGCTCATGAATCAGTAACTCCAGCAAGTATTCACTGGGGCAGGGACCAAAGGGTATCACCTTACCTCTCATATTCATCTACAGCTTTAGAAAGCTGAACAAAAAAATCATCCAGGCCTGTGCCGAGCACAGCAGAAACACCAACCACCTATAAAAGAAAATCATATATCAGAACTGAAGAGTAACTGAGCCAAGTTTTTAGGTAACTGATGGATGATCAAAGCTGGAAAGACTAAGCAGTATCTTTAAAAAACAAAAACAAAAAACAAACCACAACTAAAAAAAAAAAAGGGGGGGGGGAATCTAATAAACCCATTTAATGATCTCAGTGGTGTAAGAGTATGCAGTAATACTTCTGCTTCTGTCATTCCTACTTTCAACCTCTTTCTCCACCTGCTGTTAACATTTGCTACCTCCAGTTTTTGGTTTGTTTTTGTTTCTTTTCTTTCTCTCTTATTTAACTCAGGAACCTGGGTTTTCCCGTCTGTTCTACAAATTTTACCACAGGGGGAGGGAAACAACAGTTAAAAAAAAAGAAAATCTGACTCAGCACCCATACTTGTACCTCCAATCTCAATACCCCACAAAAAACACAGTTAAGACAGTACAATGCCTAAACATAATGAACAAGATAGGGCAATTCAAAAGAAATATCAAGTCTTTCCTCTGGTTACTCTGTTGTTGTTACTAATCCAAGTTCTCATTCTGAACCTAGTATTATAAGCAGTTAGTATGATTGCTGCAATATCAGTGTACTAGAATTAAAGAGCAAAACAAACCACAAGAACTGAGCTTTTGCCTCTGAAGTTCTGTCTAATACTTCGTATTTAGCTGAAGACCATTTTTAAAAGTACCTAATCCAACCCCCAGAACAGCAAGAGATGGAGAATTTAATCAGTTACTATGGCAATACACTCAAAATGCACATCTGTGTTGTAATTTGAACTTGTCTGTCATTTCACTTCTGGCCAATTGTTCTGCTTTTATTAAATCCATTATATAAAAATACCTTTAAGACTATTACTAACCAGTACTTGGTGACCCTTAAGAATCTTACATCCTCTAATGAAAACTCTCCCTCTTCTTCATTAGCAAGACAGTCTTAACTACTCACTTTCAAATCTAAGATTTTTCCAACAGTTCTGCATTTTGTCAATAGTACAGTAAATATGCAGACAATCAAGCATTCCAAAGGATTTTAGGAATTAGTCTAGGCACTGTGTTGATATATATTAATATATATCACTGCATTTAAGTACAAGTTGCCTTCTGCTCTATAATCCTCTGCATATGTCCCGCATCTATAATATTTTTGGTTTGGCTAAATTATCATTACCTATATGAATGGAATAATTTATTTTCATTGCCTTTCTTGGAATATCCATAAAGCCATTTGCTTGCTTTTTCTTAAGTAAAAGCCAATAAAAACACAATTAGCTGAACCCTTTTAGCACAGACTATGGGATCATTAACATCCTCCAATGTATAGTAATTTCAGAGAAACTGAATGAATTTGTCCTCTCAAAACCTGGTAAGTGGAAAAAAACCCCACTTTTTCTTGTGTCAGCAAATATACAGGATATTTGTTTGTTTGTTTGTTTTTGAGATTCTTTCCCTTCTTCCTACATAGTAAATTGCCTAACTACACTTGACACTTTCAGAACAAGGAAAATTATCTCAGATTGGAGACGCTGCATCACAGAATGTTACCTCTTACCAGCCTATCTTAGCTTTCTTCTGATGATTAATCACAATTCAGTATTAAATGATTCAGGCTGCCACTCAGTGTAAGAAGCAACTTAAGTTACTTTATGTTTAAATGAGCAAATCCTCACCCCCGATGCAAGGCTCATCAACAGATTCCAGTTCAAAAGGGCAGTGCAAAACCCTTTTACAGAGAACAGAACAGCTGTAGTTGGAAGATCTCTCTGGAGATCATCTAGTACAACCTCTCCTCCTCAAAAAGCAGGATTAACTGGAACAGGTTGCTCAAGATCTTGTCTGAGCGTGTTTTGAGTACCTCCAAGGATGGAGACTTCACAGTTTCTCTGGACCATCTGTTCCAGTGCTCAATGAGTAAAATTACAGTAATTCTTTTTTTCCTCTTCTGTTTAAACATAGCTTACTGCATTTCACTTCGTGTCTGTTGCCCCTTCACTGAGCACCACTGAAAAGAGTCTGCCTCTGTCTTCCTTACTTCTTCCCATCAGGTATTTATACATTCAATACTATCCTCCTTCAGCTTTCTCTTCTCCGGGCTTTTATGAGAGGTAATAAAAAAAGAAAGATTCTTACCTTTAGCGAACTGTAAAATTCATCTAACACTAAACTCATAGAACGAGTCAGGTTACTGACATAGGATGTCTCTTGATTCAGGGCATCCTGAAAAGTCTCAAAGTCCTGCATCCATTCTACTGCAAAACTGTGGTCAATTATGTCAGTCTGGAAGGAGAAGAGAAAACTTTCAGAAGCAATAATGATGAATCCTTAGCCTTAGGCTGTTAAGCGGACAAATAAAAAATTTCCACTTTCAACTTACTTTCAAAATGCCGATCTTTTAAAAATATTTAGCCCTGGTCTGATGTTTTCCAAGCTCTGTTTTTATCAAACCAACTACTCAAATACAGGAAGAGAAGACAAACAACCACTACCCCAGTTTTAAGAAAGCATGTTTAAGAAAACAGCTGGAAGTCTAAAGGCTTCTATGGTTTACTGGAAAGGGGCATCCAAAAAATGCATACCGTACAAGAAAGTTTTATTAGATCGTATGACTGAGGCCAGACAAGAACAGTCCTCATTGAAGATCCCATCCTTTCTTGACTGGCTTGGGGGTCAGTGGGGAGAGGGAGCCACTTCCACATCGGGTAACAGCCTACAGGATCTTTATAAAAAGTGAACTGTGCTCTGACCTGAAGAAGTTATAATCTAAACTCACTGCAAGACAATGGACACTAACAGCTGAGCTGGTTCAATAATTTTATTTGGATTACTATGTAAACAGACTATTAAAGAGTTTTATAAACATACCTTTCCGCATGTGTATTCACTATTATCACAATATAGAGGTGTCTAAAACCCTGATATATCTCATTTTCCAGCACCAATAGGAAGGAGGAAAATAGAAAGGAAGTATTGCCTAGCATTACTCAAGGAGATTTGAGACAGAACTGAATCCATCTAGGGTCAAAGCCTGACTATTTAGTTAGCTTGATTAAATTCTATAAATAAAATTAAATCAACTCTACACATTGCTTTTCTTTCCCCCTCTGCAAATCTTAACATTCCTTAAATCTATGTGTTTGTCACTGCACATATATCAGTTCATTGGGATTCTACCATTCTTATCAAGAGTCAATTTTAAAATGCTAGTCAAAAATTCTTCAAGTGCTGTTGGCTTTACTTTTTACCAAAGGCTAAACATCCGACCAACATGAAGTTTAGTTATGAATCCTAAGCCTTGGGCCTATCTCTCCTTACATGTACTGATGAAGTTCCATTTCTTTCAGTCTTTCAAAAAACGTTTTTTCTTAAGAGAGAATGATTTTTCCTAGCTCATGCCTTTTTCTATGGAAAAAGCTTAACAGCTTGTTCTAAAATTGCTGTCTAGAGTTAGAAAGAAACCAGTACTAAAGGGAAAACTTGCTAAGTAAGAAAGCAAAGACATGCATGGTTTGGGTCACTGGGAGATGTGTGTAGTTGGACTACATTAGATACTAATCCTACTTGGCTGGTGCGAGGTAAAATTTCACATTCAAAGCATGGGTTTTCTAGAGGAAGCGTACGGGATATACGTGTGCACACACACAAAGCCTTCTATGCTGGGGAGCAATTCCTTGAACACAAAGGATGTCTCTGGCGAAAAGGAAGAGTATTCACACCAAAAATCTAATGGGATTCTTTTAGTATGTGGAGTTGTTATGTTTAAAGAGGCTAGCTGTTAAGTTCAAAAGCATTCCTTTAAGGCTACGAGCACCTTACACAACAGTGGAGGTGTATTCTTAGGCTAGTGACTATCTGCTTTCTGGGAAACACTGGCATTTTTCTTCTGTCATTGATCAGGACCAAACATCTTTTGTTAGGTTTTGCCTCCCATGATACATGGGACTCCTTCCTCAAAACAGGTAGGTGTTACTCAATTCCCACCCTGAGTCATCAGCCTGCTGCCAAGTAGAAATAATTAATGATTAAGATATTTGTTTGGAGGAAGCAGGGGACTGTAGGAGCAGATTCAGTAATGAACTTACCCTTATGTTACAAAGTTAAGTTTCCTTATAACCTAGGGTTAAAGTGCAAAACATTTTTCAATTTGTTAGTATCTTCTCTAACTTGAATGTTTGGGTGTAACTGCCCATCCCCAACTCTTCTTGTGCGTTTGTATCCCACAGTAAAGACCTTTTTAGATTTGGTTTTCAGCCTGCAGCTCCCTCTCAGCCCCTCTTTTCTAAAAAACTTATCACTGTAGTGAGACAAAGACACTACAGCAAAGCAAGCTAAAGAGAACAACATTCCGCTAGGACACAGAAACCATAGACGTAGAAACCATAGCTTTAACTTACTTTGTTCATTACAACAATGAAAGGTAGCTTTGTCTTGTACAGGATACTGGGGACAAACACACACACACACAAAAAAACACACACAAAAAATTAAAAATTAATTTAAATCTCACTAGAATAGAAAACAAGTTAAGCATAAGGCAGACAAGACTTGTGCAAAACTGAATACATTTGACTTCAAAAGATAATTATCTTTCTCTGCATCAATCAGAATGTAATTTTCCTGCTTACCATTTGTTATGGTTTGAGAGAACCCATAACAATCTATTGTCGTTAGACAATTATTCTATCACCCGATGACCCCCTCCCCACCCGAAAAGGGGAATTGGGGAACACAAAGAAACACAAGGGTTGAAATATAAATAGATTCAATAGACTAAGACTAAATAATTAACAATAATACTTACTAAAGAACCAGGATTAATCCTAATACTGACATAAGATACACAGGAATTACACTCAGCCAATTGTATCAGTAGGAAGCTGTGCACTCCCAGCAGTGGACAGCAAATGTGGGACACTGCAAGCGCAATGGCTTCAGGAGGAAGGGAAGGGCTCAGGGTTCCAGCACTGGGGCAAGCAGTTGTCTGGACCGCCGCCATCAAGGGAGAGAGTGAGCTATGCAGCAAACTTTTCTAATTTATATTGGATGTGACGTTCATGGTATGAAATAATCCTGTTGGCCAGCCTGGGTCAAATGCCCAGGCCTTGCTCCTCCTTGTCCCTGCACCTGGCAAGGCTCGAAAACATTAAAACCTTGAATCCCACAGAGCCTGGCCGGCTATAAAGTAAATATTTTCACAAATTCAGACACTAGAGTCTTCTAAAAGTGCAATTTTCCCCAGCATTAGAAGAAAAGTTAGTCCTGTGTCTCTCAACCCAGGACACCATAGATGAACAAAACATGCCCCCCCCAAGATGTAAGCGCATGCCCCTAAGATATAAAAACTCCTTATATACACCCAGTTGACTTTGATTACTTTCTATGACTCTCAGATCCCAGTTTTTACCTCTCTTCACATTTTCTAAATCTTTTGACTCAGATTTTAGTTTCTGAAATATTATTTGTGAACTAAGCAATGAATTCAAATAAATCACAACATGTATAAAGCAAACCCACCTTGAAACATGAGCTTACATATTCATTTCACTGTATAGATTCTAGCACCTTTTGCTCAACACTACTGTCAGAAAATGCAGTAAGTGATAAGATACATTTTGCATAGTCCTATTACAGTGATACAGCTTTTGGCCTACCATTGATAGGTTTTTTGAAAAACTTTTAACAACATTTACCATGACTTATGACAAGTCTAGATATGTTCATCTTTACATAGCTATTTAGCCCCTGGTTTAACATGAAAGAGAACACATAAATCCATGTGCAAAGAGGAAGACAACAAATCAAGAACTCCATGCTATACTGAGCTCCAAACAAATCTTGAAGAATCGCTGAAAAGTATTAATAATATTTAAAATATTGAACAAAATATTATGTGTTTACAAGAAGGAGCTTAAATTAGGCTATCTTGATACATCTTAGATAAATGATTAGCAACAGGCAATGTATTATATCTGATGTAACTAGCCTTCATCATACTAAGGTTCATAGATAATTTAATGCTGTCAGCAGGAGTTTTGACCAATGACAACTTGACCCAGATGTCCATTGGCACCTAAATTATTTTGCTTATCCAATGGGAAAACCACAAAGATGGGGAATAAGCAAAACCACAGAATAAGTGGATACGAGGCAGCAATGTGCGCTTGCAGCCCAGAAAGCCAACTGTATCCTGGACAGCATCAACAGAAGCACGGCCAGCGGGTGGAGGGATGTGGTTCTTCCCCTCTACTCTGCTCTCATGGACCCCTGCCTGGAGCACCGTGTCAAGCTCTGGGGCCCACGGCACAGGACAGACACGGACCCGCTGGAGCGGGGCCAAAGGAGGCCACAAAAACGATCAGAGGGCTGGAGCCCCTCTGCTGTGAAGAAAGGCTGAGAGAGTTGGGGTTGTTCAGCCTGGAGAAGGGAAGGCTTTGGGGAGACCTTATTGCGGCCTTTTGATATTTAAAGGGAGCTTATAAGAGAGACAGGGAGACTTTTTACCAGGGCCTGTAGTGACGGGACAAGGGTCGATGGTTTTAAACTGAAAGAGGATAGGTTTAGATTAGACATAAGGAAGAAAATTTTTATAACAGTGGTGAGACATTGGAGCAATTTGCCCAGAGAAGCTGTGGATGCCCCATCATGGGAAGTGTTCAAGGTCAGGTTGGATGGGGCTTTGAGCAACCTGATCTAGTGAAAAATGTCCCTGTTCATGGAAATGTGGGTGGA
Source organism: Numenius arquata (assembly GCF_964106895.1). Taxonomy (NCBI): domain Eukaryota; kingdom Metazoa; phylum Chordata; class Aves; order Charadriiformes; family Scolopacidae; genus Numenius; species Numenius arquata. The sequence continues at coordinate 61,998,321 of NC_133584.1, read as the reverse complement.
AACTATGATCTTTGAAGGTCCCTTCCAACCCAAACTATTCTACGATTCCCCTCCAAAGAGACACAGCAATCAAAGCAGACAGACTGCATTTTCAGCTCTTCTTACCTGCAGGCATACAGCATGTTGGACATAAAGGTGATAGGGTTAGTGCTGCGAGAGGTGTCCATCACATAAACAACAACTGAAGGAAAAGAGGAAGCCTGGAAACAGAAAAAAAAGTTATTTTAATTAGAAATACATGCTGTTCAACAGCCACTTCTTTCACACAGCCTCACTGTCAAGTCATACAGAAAACACTTACCAAGGCCTCAGTTATGATGGTTCCTGATGCTGACCAGGTGAATACCTCAATTTGCCCTGGTGTGTCAATAATAACATACCTGTTAAGAAGTCACCCCCGACAAACAATAAGAGGAAATTAGTTAAGCACAAGATTCTGTTCTGACACGATTACCACAAGCCCGTAATGGCAAATCACATGATTGTTCTTCAAGGAAGAACAGCTTCTCCCAAACAGTGACAAGATTTATGAGAGTGCCTGAAAATTTCCTGTATGAATTTTCTAACTAAGAAGCACGTACTCTCTTCAGATTCTGTTAAAGGCATCAATTTGACAGACACTTAGTAATTGTTAATTGTTGCCTATTTGAACAGTGCGTGAGACAAAATGACACTCTAATAGAAGGCAAGAAAAGCAGAACTGAATCAGCAGACATTTCTTTGATGTATCCAAAGAAAGTCTAGTTTATCTGTTCTAATTCTATGTTCTTTTCCACATAAAATTTATGTCAAGGCTGAAAAACATCTAGAAAACATGTTTCACATGTTTTTCACACAACTATCCCAGAAAAGTAGAACTTGGTAGAATGTACTCACTTGGATGCATTTTGTCTTTTTTCAATAAACTTCATCACCTGATTGAAAAAGAAGAAGTATACTTTGTATTTAGGCTCACAACAGGAAGCTTCCCCAGTCATTTCATAACAGAAACTACATTAACTTGCACAGCTGCATGTATGTATTAAACGAAGGTTAAAGTCTCTAAGCTTTTCAATGGGTGAAAATGCCCTGCCTAAGGAAGGGTGGAAAACGCTCAGACACTGCACAGGTCAAAGACAACGTTGATTTTGTCTGTGTTCCAGTACCTGGCTAAAGAAATGGTATAACAAATATACTTGTTCCCTACCTTTTTAGTAAGAGATTGCACGTTCTCTCAGTATCTTGCATAAGTTCCCACCCCAGTGCTGATTTAGCATTATGATTTAAGAGAGCAATCAATTATCAAATAACCCTAGGAAAACTTAAACCATTTCCAGAAGTGAGCTTCCCTACTTAAAAATCAGAGCACTCATATGCAAGATTTTCTAACAAACATAGTGCAACAGAACAGTTATGTACAAAGACTAAAAACATCCTGTATATGCGGCTTCTAAATTTTACTTTTAAAAAGCCAAAAAAACTGAAATCTCTCAAATGAAAGCTAATAAGCTTTGGCTGCTTTGTAAAATACATGGTTCTATATGGAGAATACCCTAACTCCAAAGAAATATTAGGAGGCTAACCAAACACAAGACTCCAAATACATAAAAACCTCCAGTCTCCCAGCACAGTATTTGTAGCACAGTGTCACATAGGAAAAACCTCATACCTGATCAAATCTTGTAGCAAAGAGATTGAGAGAGGTCACTATTCCACCATTTGGGCCCAGCCCGTATCTAGGTGCTTCATTTAGGAAAGCAGATAATCATGCAGACTTCAGAAGGCTTCTTTGTCAATTCTGGTATAAGTTGGCCATGTACAATGCACACTGGATACCTTGCAGCAAAAGACAATACCCCCCCTAACACACAATTAAGTCTTCTAAGTGATGCAGTCGGTAATAAATACAGTGGCCTCTCTCTTGCCCAAAAACCCGTGAGTGACAGAAGGAAAAGGGGCTATGCCATGGCTTCCCCTTGCCATTCTTCAAGCATTACTATTCTGGACAAAAAATATACATACATGTATACATCAAAGCCATCTTTGTCTTTCCTAAATAATTAACAACACAGCCGGTAACTCAGAATTTAACAATACCCTGAATTCACTTAATTTGAAGAATGTATACTTCAAAAGATAATTAAAAGATTTCTTGCAAAAATAAATTTCAGCAGAATTTAAATGATAATGGGAAAGAACGTTGTGAAGATAGTGTGTCAGCTTAAAGATGAAGATTTCAAAATCCTTTTTCATGTGCACAGATCTGTATATTAATTATATTCAAAGAAACAAAGAACAATACATACTGTCTTCTAGGGCCACTACTCTCAATACCCAAACACAAGGCCAGACACCCTCCTTAAGCATTATTTAACAAGATATTTAAACTCCAGTAATGGCTAACAGACATAGTAAAGCAAATAATGCAACTACATACCAAACTGAAATTATACTCGGGTGTTTTGCTGGTAACATACAACAGCCAAAATCAAGAATTCTATCCCCCACCGTCTTTATTCTCCTCTAAAATATTAAATTTAAGAGTGACACAAGCAAGACAAACCTAAACACTGTATATTATCTATTTATTATGATTCTGAATCTGTGTATTATGATTCTACAACTCTACCTCCATCTGCACAACCTGTTACTTAGGAGACAAAGGACCTCCATACCCCTCTGGAAGTACAGTCATTTTAGGATACTGTCACTGAACTACAGTCATCAAATTACTTTGCAGCAAGAGCCAACGGTCCAATGTCTTCAAGATTCAGAAAGACAACAGTGCTTTGATTATGGTCAAACAACATTGAAATAGTTTTCTCCACCTACGACGGGCAAATATGAACTTGCATGTTTGTTTATAACAAATAAAATTAGACTTGTTAAAATATGGGGGAAAGCTGCTGGCTTCCACAAAGAAAGACACAAGCTCTTCGACAGAACAAAAGAAAAAAAAAAAAAAGCTGTGGGGAGAGCGCCTATTATTTGTAAAAATGTACTATTAGGTAGAATCATTGCTAGCACAGGAGAAAATTACCTAACAAGTATCAAATCTTGTAGAACATACGTTTCTAACCTCACATGCAAGAAATACATAGTCAAAAACTTCTGATCTTCATGTAGCGTTCTGCATTACTGCAATCCCCAACACCCCCTACCCCCTTCAACGTCGTGTGCAGAAGTGACAGACTATTTTCACAAAATCTGAGATTTCAAATATCATTATTTAGACAAAAAAAAAGGATACTGTTTCATGACTTCTTTGTACTTCACAGTGTCCCTGATATCTAGAGGAGGAAGACGTATAAATAGTTTTAGGACATCACATTTAAAACATCCTTCTTCATCAATTTGCTGATCCAGCAAGTCTCCTTTTGTCTCAAGTAGTAGATCTAGCACCAACAGGAAAAATCTCCGAAGCAGAGTAAGTAAAATCTAACAGATCTGCTATGCTCTCAACATACATATGAAACCCAATATAAGTCACGTGAAACACCACCAATTTAGGTATTTGGCAGTAACTTTTTCAGTTGAATTTTATTCTCAGTTGATCAATGTCAGTTAACAAAGTATACAACCTAACCGTATTATTAGAGGTCCAGCACTGAAACAGATGCTCTAATTATTCATCTGACATCAACAAAACAACTTGGGTAACCACACCGTCTTTCTTATCCTCTGGAGAGGCAGGCTGACAAACTTTAGAAAGTTTAACAGACAGGACCCTCGCAAACCTAATGACTGGCAAGTCCTTTGGAGAGCCTAAACATAAGGTCTGTTTTATTGTTAAATAAAGGTATTTTCTCTAAAATCCATGTCTTTTCAAGTGCTTTACAGAAGTTATTTGGTAGCACATATGGCTAGCGCTGTTCTGGATGTAGCAAACCAGATCAAATCTGCTAATATGTTCACTGCTGACAAAGAAAAAAAAAAAAAAACAAACAGGAAGCCAAACACATCAAATAACACCAGATGATGTAAAAAAACGTACAAATGCAATGGAAGAATGCCTTTGGTCCTAAAAAATTGACATGTTAAAGATTGGTAGGACAATGAAGTTAAATAATAAATAAATAAATAAATAAAAATAGTACCTTAAAGCCCTTCTTGTGTTAGGACTTGAAATCTCTTTAATCAAAGAGAATATAAGCAACCTAGCCAAATACTTCACATACACCGCCCCCCTCCCCCCGCTTCCGCGAAACTTCGGGAAAGCACCGTACCACAAACGGGTTTACTTATTCACGGTAAAACATACCGGCTTTATTCTGGCGGACTCCACGGACACCCCGCACCTCTGGCCCGGGGCCATCCCCGCCCTCACACCGCCACCACCCCCCAGGGCCGGGCCAGGCCGGACTCACCGATGTTGGCGGGGAAGGGCAGGTCGTGCACGGCGGGGTCCAGGTTGATCACGTACGGGGGGCAGCGCTGCCCGTGCAGGTGTGCCGCCAGTCGCTAAGGGGACACGAGGAGACGTCAGGCCCCGCCGCACACGGGGGCGGCGCTGGTAAACCGGCAGCTCCCCCCCAGCCTCCCCTCACCTGCACGAAGGTGGTTTTCCCAGAGCCGGCCATGCCCAGCACCAGCACGCACACCGGGGGCGCCGCCACCGCGCTCGCCGCCGCCGCCATCTTCCCGGCACCCACTTGTCCTTCCGGGGCGCGGCGAGGACGGTGGGGGGACGGCCCCACAGCACGCCGCCATGACGCGCGCAGGACCTGGCTGTCGCCCCGCCGCCGCCGGCCGGGTACGCACCGAGGGCTCGCGCGGCCGCCCCGCGCTGGGTGGCCCGGTCGGGCCCGGGGGCGGCGGGCAGCACCCTCAATCGGCACCCGGAGCCGGCCACCATAGTGAGGGGGCGGCCGGAAGCGGGCGGCCGGAAGCGGGAGGGCGGGGCGCGCGGACGTGGCGGTGGCGGCGGCGGCAGCGGCAGCATGCGGGGCGGTAGCGGCTCGGTGAGTGCTGGGGGGGGGCCTCGCTGCTGCTGCCGCCGCTGCCGCCGTTGTGCGGCTGGGGGTGGGCGAGGCGCGCACACGGGGCCGGAGACCGCCGCGAGATGGGCTCCGCCGTCGGGGTGCCGGGAGCGGGCCGGCGCCGCCGGAACAGCCGGGATTTGTGCTTCGGCCGGGAGCTTCGCTGGGCCTGGGACCGGAGGGAGACGAGGCCCGGCCCGGCCGGCGCTGCTTTGCGCGGGCGGCGTGCCCGTGGCAAGATGAGCGGCTCCGATCTGTTTGCCCCCAGGCGGGCGGCGAGCGGGACCCGGGCGGGCTGCCCGGAGAGCCAGCAGCGACGGCGGAAGCGCCTCTGCTCTCCGTCTGAAGGTCTGGCCGCCCGCTGACGTCGATGCCGGGGCGCGGCGGGCCCGGTTCCGCTCGGCTGAGGGCCGGGGGGATGCGGAGCAGGGCGCTGCTGGCCGCCGGCCTCGCTCGGGCGTTTTGTCCGAAAGGCCGTCGGTGCAGGAGGCAGTGGTCCACAAAGCGTGCAGGTAGACATGGAAACGTGGGACGTGCTTTTGCCAAGAAAGGTTGGGCCAGATGGTCCTTGAAGCCCCTTCCAACGTGATATTCGATGATTTGATGATTCTGTGACTGAAACGGAAAGTTTTCTAAAGTGGCTGAGCCACCAGGTCCCGGGGTTTTTCCCTCGCGGGTAGGGAGAATTGTGGTCGAGGGAGGGGATTCTGCTCCTCTGCTCCGCTCTGAGGAGATACCCCACCCCCCCCAGTGCTGCCTCCAGCTCTGGGGCCTCAGCACAGGAGAGACATGGACCTGTTGGAGCGGGGCCAGAGGAAGCCACGGAGATGCTGGGAGGGCTGGAGCCCCTCCGCTGTGAGGACAGGCTGAGAGAGTTGGGGGGGTTCAGCCTGGAGAAGAGAAGGCTCCGGGGAGACCTTACTGCAGCCTTTTGGTACTTAAAAGAGGCTTATAAGAAAGACGGGGGCAAACTTTTTATCAGGGCCTGTTGCAACAGGAAAAGGGATAATGGTTTTAAACTAAAAGGAGGTAGATTCAGGCTAGATATAAGGAAGATATTTTTTTTTGACAAGGGTTTTGAAACACTGGAATGGGTTTCCCAGAGAGGTGGTGGATGCCCCATCCCTGGAAACATTCCAGGTCAAGTTGGACGGGGCTCTGAGCAACCTGATCTAGTTGAAGATGTCCCTGCCCATGGCAGGGGGTTGGACAAGTGGACTTTAAAGGTCCCTTCTAACCCAAACCATTCTATGATTCTACGGCAGTGCAGGACACTTTTTTTTTTTTTTTTTCCTCCTTCCAGTTTCTTAGCCAGTTCCTGTACACAGCAAGTTGCTAGTTTATAATTTTGGTATTTCATGTACTTCTCCTGAGCAATGATTTTTGTTTCTAGTCTGTATAACCAAGATTTTTGTCCTGGGTTTCCCAATGAAGAACGACATGAAGTTATTAGTATTTGGAAGAAGGTGATAAATAATTGTCCACACGGCAGGAACAACATACAGGAAATGGATTGTTTGTACTGACTTGGGAATGACAGTGGTACCTGTTAAATTACTTGTCTTAATAGGAGCATAAGAAACAACAAGCAATAAATGACCAAAAAATCTTTGTTAAATAAGGAGGAGGATTCCGTGATGTGGATAAAGTGAACATGTGGGCAGCCAACAGAGAATAACAAAGTAATTGAGATAAAAATGAAAAGAGGGCATAAAAGAGACTAGAGACAACATTCTTGGTATGGTAAATGCAAGAATTATTTCATTAATGAAAAAATAAGTACTATGTAAAAACTAGTAAGTTAGGATCTAAAATATTTGTCATTCTGTGATGAAGTCTAGGCAGAAAGTGGGTCCTTCTGAATGAATTGGAGACAAAGAACACTCCATCAAGCCTCAGTGCAGGGGGAATGAGTGGCTTTGACATGGGGAGCGCGCAGGGGCTCATTCCTATTTTGATTCCGATACTAATTCATCTGGAGTTGAAAAGGTTAAACACTTCCTTGTTGCAGATAACAGTGGTTTCCTTTCCAAAGGATGGTACACACATCCTCAAAGTGCAGGTGATTGTGTTTAACTGAAAAGTGAAACATGCAAAAAGAAGAAAAATTATGCTGCTAATGTGAGTTGTTCTGCTTTGTTAGGACACCAGGCCTGGACATCACAGACAACAGAAGGTCAAGAGGTCTCTTGGAAACAAAAAGTATGTGAATGTTTCTTGTCTAGTTTGACTGAGGACAAGAAAAAAGCTGAGATTCCTATTGGGAAACCATATCTGATCTTTACAAAATATTTTGACTTTTAAGAGGTGCAACAATTCTGGTTTGTGTGATGAGAGTCTCAATTGACTTTGCTCATTAGTTTGTAGGAAAGTGCTTTTCTAATACTTAAAGGAGTATTAGGTTTCATTTATTGTTTTTAAAAGGATTTTAATATTGGGAAGATAAATATTTCATGTTCAAGACCAAATGGTGTTCCAAAATCTATGTATTTTGAGTGTGATTGCAACTGAAAGGCTTTGAGAACTCTTCTCCCTGTCCTTCTGCAGTACCTCCTTAAACATAGTATATACTATGTTTATACATATATGTTTATGTATATACTATGCTGAAACATAGTATATACATAGCACCATCAGTGTCCCCCACTTACTAATTTCTGGATTGATGTGTTAAAACATGTGACTCCACAGCTCAGGGTGTGGGAGAGTATTGCTGGGGTGGCCATCACAGTTATCATTCAAGCGATCTATTATTTCAGTTTGTGAATTGTGGTAGCAATGGGATATGTTGAAAACTGTTTCTTTTGGCTGTTCTTTCCTCTTACGTTAATGGTATTTACCCAGATAATAGACAGTCTATGTTTCTTTGATGCCTAATAATTTTGCTGGTGTGTACAGTAGTGTCCAGGCATTTCAGGGCTACGAGAAATATTTGGGAATCGTGAAGCAAAGTTCCCTCTGATATCTAGGAAGAAAAATCAGTGCTGCTGGCTAGTCTAAATTTGTCTTAATGTAGTGTGATATACTCTAAGGCTGTCTTCATTGCTGAAAGCCTTGCTGGTTAAAATTCTCACTAGCATTAAGTCTTAATTGTGTGGTGTCAGCTCTGACTCTGGGAATACATACTGGAGGAGATCTTGCCCTGGTGTGGGATGGTGTGTGAGCCGGCACAGGCAGGACATAGGAACGACCACAAAATCATGGATGAAATGCCAAGACTAAATTTATTTCCGTTACCTCGCCAACTGGGGGATCCTTGAAGCAGCACCCGGGCAGAGGCACACGAGCGGGAACGCAGGCACCGCAGAGTTTGGTCCATGCTCGAGAATCGCTGAACCTGCTCTTTTCACCTGTACATCAGTATTCACACAGGCATAGTTTATCACTGTGCTTTGATCTTTCCCACAGGAGGGCAGGAATCTCAATCATAGGAGCCTCTATTACAGGGTTGTGTTACGGAAAGACCGATGCTCTACTTCTCCAACACACAAGGCTAAACAACAATGACTATGATATGTGGGTTGTTCTACACCTCAGCTGCAGGTCACTTGAGCGTGTTTATAATCCTCCTTGCCAATCTTCCGTTCTTTTCCCGCATATGGAAAAGGTCTTTTTTGTAATGATGAGCTGTAGAAGAATTCTTATATTCTGCATTGGTTGCGTAAGGACAAATGTATATTTTTTAAATTGAGATTAACTTGCGTCTGCTTCTTAAGTTGAAGTTTTGAGGTAGGTTGAATGTTTTTTTTCTGATCCTCTTGAGTGGCTTTCTAATGTCATTCTCTAGAAGATCTGAAAAATAACACTTAGCATGTTTTATCTTGCCTGCACTTTTCAGTTCACAAAACTCAGGAGATTCAGTGAACTGTGAAATTAATTTTTAGAGTACTTGGGAAGATGAAAGGGATGTTGTCTATCAAGTTATTGTGGTTGTGTGTGTATGTATGCATATACATATGTATATATATACATACATATGATTTCAATTTTTCAGGTCTAAGCAATTTGAGGAGGTGGAAACTACTGTCCTGGGACTGAACAGTAACTGTGATGAGACAGTCAGCAGCATTTCTTCTGCCTCACCAAATAGTCAAGTGAACGGAAGTGCAGAGTCCAGAAGCAAGCGGAGCATTCGCAGGCCTGCTTACTGGTTGGAAATGAGAGGAATAAAAAACAGCATTAACAGATCTTCAGAGAAGAAAGGTACTCTAGTTTGGCTTGTTGCAAAACTGTTTTTCTCTCTGGTTCTTTTATGAGAGATTAGATGACTTCTGAAAGACATGCTGCAGTTCACCCACAAATTACAAGTTTGATAATGCTGCTCATGTATTAGAAGAAAAAAACTTCCTCCACTGCAGGAACATAGGTAAATTCTGATGTAACGCAGTTTCTTTTGAGTGACTTGTCTATTAAAGTTACTGATTCTGTGGCCGAACTCAGGTTTATCTGTAGAAGAGATATGTATAAAGGTTCTGCCAATCATATCAGAAATATGTTTTGAGGGCTGTAAGAATAGAACAAAAAAACACTAAAGATGTAGAAAAGGGGACCATTCATCAGTATTCGGGATTAGACATGGCTTTTGTGGTTGGTATTTTTTTTTAAGGATGTTTTTATTTCTTTTATTTTCTCACTTCTGTCAGTTATGATTTTCAGATTTGGAGTGGTTTGCGTCTTATTATGAACATTCAGATTTCCAGGCCCAGGAGCTGTTTTCCACACTTGCCTTGTGGTGGAGAGCCAAAACTGTGCTCTTCTTTAATGCGCTTTCTTCTTATCTCTAAGTTAGAATCTGTATTCCATCCTGTTGCAAGGAGAGCCAAATCTGGTAGCTTGATAGAAGCAAGGTTGCTGCAGCTCCACACCCCCAGGTACAACCAGTAGCGAGACCAAGCATATATTGCTGTAGGTATAAATACGTATACGACATGTATACACAGCCAGCCACACAGATCAACACAAAGGCGCACTCAGCAGTCGCACCAATGGCCTCCATCCTGCTTCTCTCTCTGACTGATCAGGGTGTTACTGAGAGAAAGAAGCATATATGAAAAGTATATATAAAAGAATTACATATATATATGTGTACATTTGTGTGTGCACACATGTGCTATGTGGATCTCTCCTGTAGCTGGACTTTAACTCTCAATCTACTCAGTGTCTGGCCTTTGGATCCTGGTCTTCTCGATGGTTGGTGCTGGATCTACTAGCCCCTCCGGCGCATGGACCCACGTCAGTCACTGTGTAGACCTCCTCATAGACAGGTCACACTCACAGATACCGCACTCCCTGTCCCTCTGGTTTGGTGTCAGGCACGGTCAGACTTGTATGCTGACCAACTGCCTGTTTACAAGCAAGTGGCCCTTTTTATTCTCTAACACCTCCATTTTCTCGCACTTGATCCTCCCCAAATCAGCTAATTCTCTCCCTTCCTTTGATACCACTCTTAAACATCCCAGTCTTGTGTAATCCTGAATTCTTCGTCGCTAGCATCCCATATGTCACATAACCATAGGCATTAACACCACACTCTCCCTTTTCACTGCTCCCCTCTTCCCCCTTCCAAAGGGTGCTCCAGAGAGCGGCTCCCATTGACTCGTCCTGGTGGGTCTCCTGGGACAGACCTGGAGGAAGGTGTCTATTTCTTTGAGTCCATCATTTCTGTTCCCCTGCCTGCCATTGTGCTTCTGTACTTCTCAGTGTTCATGGAGGTAAGCCTTTGATAGGCCTGGAAACAGTGAGGGTAGGCAGGGTGTTATTTGCGTATCCCCACCTGCCATTGTTTTGCGTTGCTCCTTTTGTGTGTGCAGATGAGGTTTTTCTGACACAACCTAGCACTTTCTGGCCCTCTTCCCGAGGAGTATTACTTTCCCAAACCATGCTGTGGCACTGTTTCTTCCACATCTTCTGTGTCAGAAGATTGCAGGCTGTGGAGTGCCTAAATGTTACAGAGTCAAAAGTCTAGCCTACTGGTGCCTTACAAAAACTACTTCTTTTTTTTTTTTTAAAAAATATTGAACATGAAGATAAGCTGAGGCAGCAGCAGACTCAAAGCTGTTATCCAGATTGAATAATGAGACTGAAGCATTTCTGTTCTTACTCATTAGCAGGAGAAGTACTATTGAAATGCAAGAGGAAATCTGAGCAAGGGGAAGGCGAAGATCTTAAAGACTCTCCCAAGAAGAAGCAGAAGATTTCGGGTAATACAAATAACTTATAATTCCTAGTTACAAGCCTCCAGGTACTTCAGACTTTCTCTCTGCCCAAATGCTATCCTCTGCTGTCTTCCAACTCTATGTCTCATTCTGGGTATTTTGTTATATCAGACTATTAAGTAGCTTCTATTTCACAGTGGGAGATGATTGTTCTAATTTCAGTCTCTCTTAAAAGTCTGATGAAGGGAGCGAGGAGAGGAAGTAGGGAAAGTATAGGACTACTCTGTTTCATTTCATTTCCCAAAAGATTCTGGACTAAATAATCAGACAAATTACTTGTAAACATCTGGAGATTAATGAGTATCATCATTAATTGATGATACCAGCAATATGGGCTCGTTACGGAGAAATCAAACCACTTTAATTTTATTTTATCACAGAGACAGAGGGGGGAAATGCTCGATACCATAGGTCTTTCATGCCTTCAAAGGGTTGTTAATCAGCGGTTAGGTGCAAAAGGAAGTGTTCAAGTGGTGAAAGTGTGAGCAGGTGACACAGAAGTATACATTTGCTGTCCAGTCTTGCAAGGGTGAGTGAGGTTAGGAAAGCCAGGCTGGAGTTGAATCTGGGAAGGGATGTGAAAGGCAGCAAGAATGGATTCTACAAGTACGTGAACAGCAAAGGGAGGACTAGGGAAAGTGTGAGTGTGCTGCTGAACAGGGCAGGGGAGCTGGTGGCAAATGACATGGAAAAGGCTGAGGTATTCAGTGCTTCCTGTGTCTCAGTCTTTATCACCTAAAGGAATCCTTTAGGAATCCCAGGCGCCTGAGACCAGAGGGATAGTCTGGAGCAGGGCACTGAGCGTTACACTCAGTGACAGAGCATGAGGTTAGAGAACTTAAACATACTGGACGTACCTAACTCCCGTGGCGCTTGACAGGTTGCACTGAGTGCTGAAAGAGCTGGTGGATTTCATTGTGAGGCCACTCTTGATTATCTTTGAAAGGTCATGGTGACTGGGAGAGGTTCCTGAAGACTGGAAGAGAGCAAATATCACTCCTATCTTCAACGACAGAAAGAAGGAAGATCTGGGGAACTACAGGCCAGTCAGCCTCACCTCAGTCCTTGGGAAGGTGATGGAGAGAATCCTCCTGAAAAGCATTTCCAGTCACATGAAGGACAAGATGGTGATTGGGAGTAGTCAGCATGGATTCATGACGGGCAAATCATGCTTAATCAACCCGATAGTCTTCTACAATGAGGTCCCTAGCTTGGTGGACAAAAGGAGAGCAGTACATGTTGTGTACCTCAACTTCAGTAAGGCTTTTGGTACTGTTTCCCACAGCATCCTCGCAGATGAGCTGCCAAAGTACAGGTTAGATAAGTGAACGGTGCAGTGGATTGAAAGCCAGCCCGGAGGGCTGTGCCCAGCAGCACGAAGTCTAGTTGGAGGCACGTCACCGGTGGTGTACCCCAGGGGTAAACACTGGGGCCAGTTCTTTTTAACATCTTATTAACGACCTGGACAGCAATGTGCACCCTCAGCAAGTTCACAGATGATACAAACTGGGAGGAGTGGTGGTACACCAGATGGGTGTGCTGCCATCCACAGGGACCTGGACGAGCTGGAGAATTAAGCAGAGAGGAATCTCTTGAGGTTCATCAGAGAGAAATGTGAAGTCCTGCAGATGGGCAGGAATAACACTGTGTACCAGGATTGGGGGCTGACCTTCTGGAAACCAGCTCTGCAGAGAGGGAGCTTGGGGTCCTGGAGGGGACAGTAAGCTTACCAGGAGCTAGCAACACAGTCTTGTGGCAAAGGCAGCCAATAGAACTCTGGGCTACATTAGGAAGAGCATTGCCAGCAGGTCGAGGGAGCTGATCCTGCCTTTCTGCTCAGTGTTGGTGAGGCCACATCTGAAGTACCATGCCCAGTTCTGGGCTCTCCAATACAGGGCTTCAAAGACAATTTAGGGCCTGGAATATCTTTCTTATGCAGCTGAGAGAGCTGCACCTCTTCAGTCTGGAGAAGAGAAGGCTCAGGGGCAATCTTACCAGTATGTATAAATACTTGATGGGAGGGAATGAAGAAAATGAAGCCAGAATCTTCTCTGTAGTCTCACTGACAGGACAAGAGGCAATGGGCACAAATTAAAACACACAAAATTCTATCTAAAGACAAGAATACACTTTTGTACTGTGAGGGTGGTCAAATCCTGGCACAAGTTGCCCAAAGATGTTGTAGAGTCTCCATCAGTGGAGATACTCAAAACTTGATTGGACGTGTTCTTTGGCAACCTACTCTAGCTGACCCTGCTTGAACGCAGGGGTTGGACTATGGGATCTCAGGAGGTCCCTTCCAAACTAAATGTTTCTGTGATTTCTGTGAAATAGAAAAAAGTATAGAATGATGGTTTGCAGTTTGTCCTAGGATCAATTCTAACTATTGGTTTTGTCACCAAGAACTTGGAATTATGTCGGCAGCACAAAGCTGAAAGAGATAGAAAAGTGTCTTGGAGAAAAGGCTAAAATTGAAAGTGTTCTTGACATTAGAGAAACGATTTAAAAATATAATGGAATATAGTGTGTAAAATTAAAGATACTGTAGTTAGGAAGAAATATTAGCACAGCTGAAAGACAAGCAACAACCTCCTAGGTGTCAGTTCTTCAGAAGAGGATTTGAGATTTAAAACAGATCAAAAGCTGAATAGGGACCAACAGTGTCACACTTTTTTTTAAAAAGGCAGATGTTATAGTGAGGTGTTTGAGCAGGAATGTAGACTTTCAGACATGTCAAGTAATTCTTTTGCTCTGATGCAGGGTCACATTGGAGTGCTGTTTCCAGCAGTGGGCACTGCAGTTCAGGAAATGCGTGGACCAGCTGAAGAGAACAGGCATGAGAAGAGAGCAAAAACCATAACCCCTGAGAAAATACTGAAGCAATAATAGTTGTTTAGCCTAAAGAAAACAGGAATGGGACTGTTGTCCCTTGGAACATTTGGTTGTCAATAAGTCATTAGGTTGGCTCAGCCACACTGGGAACAGAGGATGTTTCAGTGTGAAGAGTTCCCATTCCCTTAACTTTGTGTATGAACAGCCGTACAGATTACAAATATCTGGATGGGACTAATGCCTGGAGCTGTAAATAGCTATCAATTTTGAAAAGGAGTAGGGAACATAATCTTGAAATTCCTTTAAAAAAAAAAAAAAAAAAATCTAGCATTTCTGAATGAGTAGCTTTGAGACAGCAGACTAAATAACAGCCTTCTAGCAAAAAATCTCTGCTCTTTTTGTAAAAAGACTCACAGAATTAAGTCTTCTGGTCTTTCTTGTTTGTGTTACAACAGGAAAAAAACAGCAAACTGCAACACAACAAAACTCCAACACAAAAGGCCACTGTGTTCAGAAAGAACCAGAAACCTATGGCACAGGTAAGAAGAAGAGCACAGCAGTTGCTCAAAGCTGATTTTGGCTGGGATAGAGTTAATTTTATTCATAGTAGCTAGTATGGGGCTATGCTTTGGATCTGTGGGGGAAGCAGTGTTGATAGTAGAGGGATGTTCCGGTTACTGCTGAGCAGCGCTTGCACAGAGCCGAACTCTGCTCCTCACCCCACCCCGCCAGCGATGGGCTGGGGAGGGGCACAAAAAGTTGGGAGGTGATGCAGCCAGGACAGCTGACCCCAACTGCCCCAAGGGATGTTCCATACCATATGATGTCATGCTCAGCATATAAAGCTGGGGGAAGAAGGAGGAAGGGGGGGAACGTTCGGAGTTTTGGTGTTTGTCTTCCCAAGTCACTGTATGCATGGTGAGCCCTGCTGTCCCGGAGATGGCTGAACACCTTCCTGCCCATGGGAAGTAGTGAATGAATTACTTGTTTTGCTTTGCTGGCATGCGGGGCTTTTTCTTTACCTATTAAACTGTCTTTATCTCAACCCATGAGATTCCTCCCTCTTAGTCTTCGTATACTCTCCACCATCCCACTGGAGGGAGTGAGCAAGCGGCTGCAAGGGGCTTAGTTGCCAGCTGGGGTTAAACCGCAGCACAGCTAGAAGATAAATGTG
The DNA here is from genome assembly GCF_964106895.1 of Numenius arquata. NCBI lineage: Eukaryota > Metazoa > Chordata > Aves > Charadriiformes > Scolopacidae > Numenius > Numenius arquata. Next base: position 61,983,142 of record NC_133584.1, on the reverse strand, counting down.
ATTCTAGGATTTGAGTCTGAGCGACAGCTGTTTCTGGTGTTTCCATTTTGCTGTACTCTTTACTGTTGACAAGGAAGAAGTGTCTGCTGTCCTTTTGGCACTGTGTCAGTACTGCAGAGCAAGGCTGGAGGAACTGCATGCTGCCGAATAGTGTAGTTCCACATGGTTTTACCACTGCATAACAGAACAGTGAAGGGGGAATCACTTTTTGAACCAAGCAAAAGCTTGTTAAAATAGTTGCACTATAAAACTCGTAAAAATATTTATACTTTTTTACTCGGCGGGATATGTTTGCAGGAAAAACTCTGTAGCTGTTGCTGCCAAATCACCTCTTCTGATAACCGGGTAGCCAGAGACCCAAGCTGTCCATCTTAGAAAAATAACCTTAGCCTTGATTCAGCAAGTGGAATGACTTGGTGTGTGTAGCTCACAGCACTCATTAAGTACCCCAGTTTTCTGCCAAGTGCTGTTCTTTTTGCCTTTTCCCCCAGACACCTGGGGAGGGACAAGCCCAGCCTGTTATTACTGGGCAAAGAGGAAAGCCTTTAGATCTTTTTACGATAAGAATTCAAGCAGATGGCTGGTAAGCCACTTTCTTCCCGGAACCCATTTCAGTAATTTATAATCCTTGTGGATTTCAAAAACAGGCCAGGAATTGGAAACCATGGCACACAGGGTAATTCTACCTGACTTTTGAGTAACGTGGCCTGGTGGTGCGACTCTGTTCACTTTCAGTGCCAAAACTGCGGGCTAACAGAAGTGGAGTTCTAAAGATTTGATTAGTAGACCTGAACTGTGGACTTCGTCTGAAATCGTTGTCACATCTGTGACTACCTTTACTGTGGAAACCCTTTATGCTGAAAGAAAAGTTTACTCTTCATGCTAGAGTAACTGTGTAACTGAAATGAAGGAAGGAGGAATCTCCACTGAACAAGTGGAAGAACACTCCTCACAAGGGGATGGTAGGATTAAAGAGTTTCTATAAAATGATCTCCCAAAAGGAGTGATGTGTACCTTGTCACATGACGCATTTAAAGCTGCGAATGAGCTAAACCTGCTGAAGTGTAGCTGGACGCAAGTTTGGTAGCGTGTGATCTCTTTCTTTCTAGGATTCATTGTGCACAAGTTAAAAAATAATAGATCGTGTTTGCAGTTCTACTCCAAACCTTTTATTTTGACAGGTAGTATGGAAGAGCGATGGTCTCTGGAAATTCAGGACAAAGGCCGAGTTACCTGTCCAACATGCCGGGCTGTGGTGAGAAAGACTGTAGAAGGGCTGAAGAAACATATGGTAAATTGCAGGCAGGTAAGAACACAAGAGGTGAGCAATGTTTTCTTTACTCCTTTTCGGCTACTTGGTAGAAATGCCTGCACACTGTTTTGTGTTGCGTTTAAAACCAGTTTCATCTCATCGTCATCTCTCTAAGCAAGAGTCCTTTAGACATCTATCAGAGGCTGTGCTTAGGGCTTCTTGCTTAGCCTTTTGCTGGAGATTTGGGATAGTGAACAAAGGTGTAGCTATTTCATTGTTCCCCTAAATTTTAGGCTCTGTAAAATATCTTCTGTTATTAATTGGCAATTACCAAGCCCAAATAAAATATTCTGCTCTCCTACTCCTTTCCCAGAAAGAGTTTCCCACTGCTTTGGTTAATTTACAGTTACACACACAATGTCCTTATTTATTTCTAGAAAATGTTCACATGTCATCACTGTGGGAAACAGCTGAAGTCTTTAGGAGGAATGAAATACCATGTAATGGCAGACCATAACAATCAGGTAACACAACTGCTGTGCATCTAAAAATCTTACAGGCAAGACAGTCTTTTGTTCCTTCCCTGACACACACCGAAACAGAACATGGTGTGTTTTTTCAAATGTTATAGCAGTTTAAATCTTCCCTACCTATTCTTTTTCCAGTGAGATTTGACATCTGAAAAGAAACAGTAAAATGTTGCCAGAGATGTTAGGTATGCTGCATTTTAGAAAGAAGGGGTGAATTTCTGTTTAGGCTGGTCACACGTAAAAGGTATTCTCGATCAGAAAAAAAAAAAAAAAAGATTGCTCATTAGGATGCAATTTTCAGTCCTTTACTAGAAAGTAATTTTTCTATATCCGGAGCAGACTAGATCTCAGTTCTTTACAAGTTCAAAGGTGAAAAAGCAGAAGCAGCAATTTAGTTCTTGTCTCTACTTACTGTAAAGATACTAATGCTGCAATCTACTTTTCCTCTTTGCTATTACTTTAAAGAAGGCAATGGTCTCCTGTTGTAGCTGTGAAGAATTAGAACATTTGGAAAGGTCATTCGGAAGTTTGGGCAAGGTTTAGATAATTAGTTGCTGTTATTTTTTACATAGTTCCCAGTGCTGTGCTTTTAGAACATACAGCTGTACTAGTAAATTAAATAGGCCAGGGATCCTGTTCTGGCCCTGAAGAATAGGTGTGTCACTCAGTTCTAACTCTTTATTCAGTCCAGGTGTAATATGATTATAAGGTAGTGTAGGAAATAATATACAATAATCATCAGAGAGAGAATTGAGAAAAACTTGAATGTTAAAGATGCCTGACAGAGATGAATAAGTACTTTCCATGGGCAGAAGGGGAGAAAAGTAATAATGGAAATATTGTCCTTCACAGCAGCTATAGTTTGGGACTATTTCTTATCAAGGTTTTTTTCATAGATAGCCATATAAATGTTAAAACTCTTATCTGCAAACTGGTTTTCAGGCAGTTTACTCCTTTTAAAGACAATTCAGTTGTTTTGGGATATAGAGAGTGGTCACTGTATTAGATACGCTTCTGTAAAATCATAAGTTGTAGTCATTTAATTATTTTAGAAGCTTTCCTTCAGTAGTGTACTGAGTAGTGAATTCTGTATGAGAAGAACTGTAAATGCTGAGCATCCTGTGTTTTTCTTTCATCTTTCTACCGTGCTTTAGCCAGTTGTGAAGGAGGGAGGAGAAGTGGATGAGCAGCTTGAGCGAGACCGCCTTCGGAAGGTTTTGAAGCTTATGGGAAAACTAAAGTGTACGAGGGAGGTAAGCTGCATTGTATCCTGAATTAAACAGCAGCGGATGCATGAACGTAAAATATGATGACAGTTCTGCCGGTTATGCTTTGGTGGTAGCCAAGGCTGGACTTGTTTCAAGATTCTATCTGGTTTCAAGACAAGAGTATCATAGAATCTCAGAATGGTTTGTGTTGGAAGGAACCTTTAAGTCCATCTACTCCAACTCTCCTGCCGTGAGCAGGGGCATCTTCAACTAGATCAGGTTGCTCAGAGCCCTGTCCAACCTGACCTGGAATGTTTCCAGGGATGGGGCATCCACCACCTCTCTGGGAAACCCGTTCCAGTGTTTCAAAACCCTTGTCAAAAAAAAATTCTTCCTTATATCTAGCCTGAATCTACCTTCCTTTAGTTTAAAGCCATTATCCCTTTTCCTATTGCAACAGGCCCTGATAAAAAGTTTGCCCCCGTCTTTCTTATAAGCCTCTTTTAAGTACTAAAAGGCTGCAGTAAGGTCTCCCTGGAGCCTTCTCTTCTCCAGGCTGAACCCCCCCAACTCTCTCAGCCTGTCCTCCCAGCAGAGGGGCTCCAGCCCTCCCAGCATCTCCGTGGCCTCCTCTGGCCCCGCTCCAACAGGCCCATGTCTCTCCTGTGCTGAGGCCCCAGAGCTGGAGGCAGCACTGGGGGGGGTGGGGTATCTCCTCAGAGCGGAGGGGCAGGATCATAGAATTGTCTGGGTTGGAAGGAATCTTTTAGATCATCAAGTCCAACCATCAACCTATCAATGACAAAAACCATCCCTAAACCATATCTCTGAGCACGATGTCTACCCGTCTTTTAAATACCGCCAGGGATGGTGATTCCACTGCCCTGGGCAGCCTGTTCCAATGCTTAATAATCCTTTCCGTGTAAAAATTTTTTCCTAATATCCATCCTAAACCTCCCCTGGAGCAACTTGAGGCCATTTCCTCTTGTCCCATCGCTTGTTCCTTGCGAGAAGAGGCCGACCCCCCCTGGCTACACCCTCCTTTCAGGGAGTTGGAGAGAGCGAGAAGGTCTCACCCTCAGCCTCCTTTTCTCCAGGCTGAACACCCCCAGCTCCCTCAGCCTCTCCTCACAAGACTTGTGCTCCAGACCCCTCACCAGCTCTGTTGCCCTTCTCTGGACATGCTCCAGTACCTCAGGGTCTTTCCTGTCATGAGGGGCCCAAAACTGGACACAATGCTCCCACCCAACTCTGTGTCCTCTGCAGACTTGCTGAGGGTGCACTCCATCCCCTCATCCAGATCATTGATAAAGGTACTAAAGAGAACTGGCCTCAGTACTGAGCCCTGGGGAGCACCACCTGTGACCAGCGACCAACTGGATTTAATTCAGTTCACCACCACTCTCTGGGCCTGGCCTCCAGCCAGTTTTTAACCCAGTGAAGAGTACTTGCATCCAAGCCATGGGCATCCAGTTTCTCCAGGAGAATGCTGTGGGAAATGGTGTCAAAGGCCTTGCTAAAGTCCAGGTAAACAACATCCACAGCCTTTCCCTCATCCACCAAGCAGGTCACTTTGTCATAGAAGGAGATCAGGTTTGTGAAGCAGGACCTGCCTTTCATGAACGTGTGCTGGCTGGGCCTGATCACCTGGGTGTCCTTCATGTGCCGCATAATGGCACTCAGGATGATCTGTTCCACGACCTTCCTAGGCACAGAGGTCAGACTGACAGGCCTGGAGTTCCCCAGATCATCTTGCCAGCCCTTGTTGTGGATGGGTGTCGCGTTTGCTAGACGCCAGTCAGCTGGGACCTCCCCAGTTTGCCAGGACTGCTGGTAAATGATGGAAAGATGCTCAGTGAGGACTTCCACCAGCTCCCTCAGTACCCTCAGGTGGATCCCATCCGGTTCCATAGACTTGTGCGTGTCCAGGTGTTGGAGCAGGTCCCTCACCACCTCTCTTTGGATTAGGGGGGCTTCATTCTGCTCCCCGCCCCTACCTGCTAGCTCAGGGGGTCTGGGTGCTCAGGGAACAACCAACTCTACTACTAAGGACTGAGGCAAGAAAGGCATTAAGTACCTCAGCCTTCTCCTCATCCTTTGTCACTCTGTTACTGCATTCATCTGATAAAAGATGGATGGAGATTCCCCTTAGTCCTCCTCTTGTTACTAATATATTTATAGAAACTTTTTATTGTTCTTAGCATCCAAAGCCAGGTAGGTTAAGCTCTAGTTGGGCTTTGGCCCTTCTAATTTTCTCCCTACATAGTCTCACAACACCTTTGTTAGCACTCCTGAGTGGCCTGCCCCTTCTTCCAAAAGCCATAAACTCTCCTTTTTCCCGAGTTGTGACCATATCTCTCTGTTCAGCCAAGCCGGTCTTTTCCCCCCGATGGCTCGCTTTACAGCACACAGGGAAGGCCTCCTTCTGTGCCTTTAAGACTTCCTTCTTGAAAAACATCCAGCCTTCCTGGACTCCTCTGCCCTTCAGGGCTGCTTCCCAAGGGACTCTGTCAAGCAGGCTGCCCTCCTTGAGTTGTCCTGTTTCCAAGCTCATTGTCAAGTTGATCACTGCATTCAGGGCTAGGAGATATTCTAGTAAGTGACATCCTCAGGAATCAGTGGTGTCTTTGTTGAGACAATAGCTGTATACTAGGAACAGCTGAAAGTTTTATTTACCATCATCCTAGTATCGCTGCGTTCTAGATGGCTTGACCAGCCAACCAAGTATAAAACCTTCCTCTCTTTCTACCCAACTCCTCCATTTGTATCTGAAAATCTTTTTATTTTGTGCATCCTTGTTTAATACCTTGCTTCTTCATTCCATGTACTGAGATTTTCTGTTGCCCGCTGCCTACAAAGAAGTTCTAAGAAACAGTTTCTCCCAGATGCATACAATTCTTTGTCCCAGATTTTCCCTATCTGAATAGACTAACGTTATATTTCACTATGTGATTGTGTCTGGTCTGGCAGGAAAAGTGATATTACTTTGGTCAGCAAACTGTGGATTTTATACACAGTGGTCTTGTGGTCACCTGGAGAGTGTTTTTCTTCCACGCGTTTTTCTCCTGCATTGACAGGGCTGCACAGGCAGCTTCACTAGCATAATGGGATACCTATATCATGTTAAAAAATGTGGGAAGGCTGCTTCGGAGCTGGAGAAAATGGCTATGAAGTGCCATCACTGTGGAAAAGCATACAAATCGAAGGCAGGACTTGTCTACCACCTCCGATCTAAGCATGGGCCGGTAAGTGCAAATTGCCATGGTTATTGGGATAGTGTGGTGGTACTTCAGCTGTTCGGACTTGAGGCACACCTTGGCTTTTGTCTGCTGCTTGGGTGGGTAATTAGGGATAGCAAATCTTTGCATTTTTCTGTCTATTTGGAGTATTCTGTCCTTGATACTTTGCTTCTAGCAGCAACTGTTGCTGTTCTGTGACTACGATGAAGGGTAGTAAGTCACCGTGGCAGCAGTAAACTTCCCCCAGCCTGACTTTTGCTCTACGGAAGAATGATGCTGACATGTATAACTTGACATGCTTTTCTTTGCTCTGACAAGACCTGACATGGGAGCAGAACAGGCAGTACTGTATTTGTTGTCCGTAAGGGTTTCACAGCGAATGATGTGACATTCTTTCAAGACCAGTGGCTGCATGAAACTCTCTGCTTGAGCCTTGCTGCTGTGACCCCCCTGAGTAGATCTGGGGGTCTGTCTCGCCAGTGGGATGCCCTTCTGTCCAATGTCTGTGACAGTGAACAGCTGCAGCAGCATTTTTGTGAGGCGTTTGGCAGAATATTTATTCACAGTGTTTAGTGTAACTGAAATAGGAACTAGTGAAGAAGGCTCATCTTTTTTGGCCTTCATTGCAGGTCACTTTCCTCCATGAGGAGAGAAGAACAGAGAGCCTGAAGAAAGTAAAACGGGAGCCAAATAACGCAGGCAGAGTTCAGAGGAGGTCTGCAAAGGTGGCAATCTACTATCTGCATGAGCTAGCTGGAGAAGAGCTGGCCAAAGAGTGGCCTAAGAGAAAAGTACTGCAGGACTTGATTCCAGATGACCGGAAGGTACAAGGCCTTAAAAATGCTATATAGGGTTTGAGTCTTTCTTCACATGAGATGAGTCTTGCACTGGCACCTACCCAGCGTTGCCAGTGTTTGGTGGCCCATGGAAAGCAATATTGAAGAAGTAATGTCTTGTGGGAGGGATCAGGCTTTGCTCCTCTGGCCTTAGATTACAGTATTGCTACAGTAGCAATTGCTGTGGTATAAGTATTTTATCCAGGCAGGCTGTAATGACTTTCAAGTCCTATTGCTGTAATTTTCAGTGGGCACAAGTAAAGAAGGCGGTTATAGGCAGTGTGTTGCTCACAGGTCATAGGCTGCAGATCACTGCTACCATGCAGTGATATTTCATCGTTTTTCAGACTCCAGAGTTTCCAAAGAGCACCTTTTAGGCTGTAAGGGAAACCCAAGAGAAGAGGGTGATTTATGGTTTGAATGGGGCAAGTACATCTAGAGGAAATCACAGAATCGCAGAATATTTTTGGTTGGATGGGACCTTTGAGATCATCAAGTCCGAAATGGTCAAAGTTACAGGAAGTTTTGGATTCTGGTGTTGTCGGAGTTTTCCCACGGATTCAGTTATGTTTGCAGAGAGTCATTGAGATGGGAAAACATTGGTTATTGGGAGTTTGGCTGTTAAATTAGGAGAAGAAATATCTCTCCTGTGTCTCAGCCTGGGAGAGAAAGGGACATAGTTGGCCTTATGTGTAGCCAACATTGTTTCCAGCTTTCAATTCCATCTCTTTATCTCAGCTGAAATATACTCGTCCAGGACTGCCCACGTTTAGTCAAGATGTGCTGTGCAAATGGAAAACAGAGATAAAGATGTACCGAAGAGTCCACTGCCCGAATCAGGTAATCCTTAAGTGTTTCTGAAGCCTCAAAGGGGACAGATTTCAGGTCTGTTATGAGCCAGCAGCTTTTCACAACCTTGAAACTGCAGTTTGTCTCTCTGGGAGACAAATTCTGCTCAGTACGGTTGGTTAGTGCAACCGAGACCCTCTTGGACTGTTGCCTTAGGAATGATGTGTTTAAGCACTTCAGAGCCAGTAACTTGGTGTCAGACCGGAACAGCTTTCACATCCAGCTGGGAGCTGGTCCATTTGAAAGTTTGAGCAGTGGAAGAACGACAGGCCCCTGCCTGTCTAGCAGTGTACTAAATCTGATTATAGAAGAAGGGAGGAGTAAAGATGGAAATATAAGAGTAGAGGGACTTTGGCACAGCACTTAAGTTTTCTTTTGCAAGCTGGAAATGGGCTACAGAAGACATGCATGGCACTGTCATCCTGGTCTAGGGATGCTTATGCATGTGCACTTAGTTTCTTACAATCCCATGCAGCAGTCACCAGTTAGATCCAGTGAGAAGAAATGGCCCCGTTCGTGGAAACTGTGCTAAGTGTGATGCAGCTGATGCACACTGCTGGATAGCCAAGGGTCAGTGGTGGCTTCCATCCGGGTTTGGTGTAGCAACAATGCCTTCCCCCTGCCCTACGTCACCCCCACCACTCTCTCCCCAATTTTCAGGCTTGCGTCATGTTGTATATGGAGCTGTCCCTGGAAAGCAGCTGTCCCATTTCCCTGACCGGTAACCCAGGAGCATGTGTTGCACCCACCTCCTGTTTCAGGGTCTGGGCTCTTGGCTGAGCACCATCTGGTGTCCCGAGACTGCTGCCTAAAGCGCCACATAGGGAAGGCCCGTAAAGTGCCCTTAATTGAGACCATTGGTGTTGGATGTGGTACTTCTGGTCTGTGCCACCAGATACGCGGGCAGGGCAGACCTCTCTTACCACTTTTGGAATTGTCTTCCAGACAATAGGACTTCCTTGTGTAGGAAGAAGTGATTTCTTACTGACGTTTTGCTGACATGCACTTTTTTTGCTGTTTCAGGGTTGTGAATCTGTGTATGGCAGTGTCTCGGGACTCAAATCTCACCTCGGCACATGTACCCTGGTTGGTAGCCTTGCTGTACTCATTATCTTTTATACCAATAGCCTGACTGTCCCTGTCCCTCAGATATCTCCTTGTTCAAGCTGTTGTCCTGCCATCTGCTGAGTTCCTCACAATTTGAGTGCTCCCTTATGTGCTAACAGGGTTGCCATTGCAAACACTGCTTGAGGCAAGGAGGAAGCATCTTAATGGCATGCATTTTTGTGAAACTGCAGTCCTGGCTTTAGATTCACAGCTACAAGAGCATTTTCTCCAGGTACAGTGCTGGAGACCTTGTAACATCTCACAGAGCAGCCCTGTGCTTTGTGGGTTTAACTGGTCAATAAAGTCGGTGCTCCTGTAGCTAAAGCATTGTATGGTATGAATAAGAGTTTCTATTTCTTACTGCTGAGTTATGTCTCAGCAAGATTAAAATACAATATATGGGTGTATCAGCCTTCTAGGTAGCAATTGGCAATGGATTTATTTTTTTTTTTTGCTTTGGTGCCAGGGTGACTTCGTGGCTGGTAAATACAAGTGTCTGCTGTGTGAGAAGGAGTTCATTTCAGAGAGCGGGGTCAAGTATCACATCAACTCCATGCACGCTGAGGTAAGGCAGGCAGAATGGATGTCCTCAAACCCCAGGTTGCTGGAGGTGGGGAGGGTGAATGAGATGATGGATGCTTGCCGTGTTTTATTTTCCCTTTGCTCACTGCTGGGAACAGGATCCCAAACTTGGGTGGCAAAATTTAAGCAAATCTAGCTTAAACATAGCTGTTCTTATGCGTTGGTCTGGGGAGCAAGTGTTGTGTCGTGTCACGTGTCTTGTCCCAAGCTGCTGCTGCTCAGTTCAGCTCTTCAGCGTTTCCCATGCCCTTTAGCCAGGCAATTGCCAAATCAAATCTGAGTCCTCTAAGACAGTGACACCTGAGGAGGAACACTGAAGAACAGAGCTTTGTTAGGCAGCTGCCTTTCCAGATCTCACGTTTCAGGAACCCCTTGTCCCACAAGGCAGTTTTATTATAAGCCCTGATGGGCTTTGTATGGTATTTCCACTATGAGTACCAACCTGTTGCCTTCTAAACCCTCCAGGACTGGTTTGATGTGAACACAAGTACCACCAAAAGCTTTGAGAAGCTAATGAAAATCCGCCAAAGAGAAGAGCAGAGGAAGCAACGGAAGAAACGTCCTTTGACCCGGGGCAAGAAGAAGAGAACTGGGACCCTGGCTACCAAGAAAGTTCCCACTGCGGGAGTTGAAAAAATGAGGAGAAGTAAGAGAGGTCGTCCACAGAGGGTGGACAATGAGAGTGTGAGTAGTGAGGAGAGGGAGCCCCAAGTTGCACAGAGAACCAAATTTCCCAAAAACAGCCGCAAGCGAGGCCGGAAGTAAAACCCTACAAGAAGAGAAGGAGTAATCCTAAAGCTTTTCCGTTACAAGCCCCACTTCTGTCAAGCTCATAATCCACAGCACTAATACAAACAACCGAATGTCTTTCGGACTGTGACTCCATTCTACTCGGTGACCTTGATTTTTAAACTATTGCCTCTGGTCCATTGTGAGAGACTTCAAACCAAAGCTGTGGTACAGAGGCTTCCTCTCCTGGTGTAGTTCCCTTGGACAGTGGCACTAGCAGTGTACCCGGTGTAGTTCCTGTTCTGGTTGGGTCACATTAGTTCCTTGTGTAGTGGTTTCCAGTACAGCAGCTGTCTTGTTTTGTCATCTTCCTGTGATGGGTGAGATCAGGATTCTTTTTTAGCAGTTCTCCCTGTAAGGGACTGACTAGCCCAGTGCTTAGGTCTCTTTTAAGGGGGGGATTGGATCCTTTCTTGCACAGTATGCACACAAACTAAACAGCACCGTGCAGAATGCAAAGGCTTTAGCTTGCCCTGTAACTGCCCAGTTTGTTGTCAGCGAGGCTGCCCCAGAAGAGCAAATACCTTCCTAGCGTCTGCTCCGGTTGCACAGGGCACTGTGCTTCATACAGCAAGGTTTCAGCTCAGCACCAGACAGTAGCACCTGAGCTCTGGTCTGCTTGGAAGTGATGGGACATCATGAATGCCCTTGTCAGGAACCCCCTGTTTCCCTGGCATCTGTATTCTGTAGCACTGGGCATTGAATGTATGCAGAGGGTCTTCCAGTCCAGTGAGGAATAAATGCTCTCCAGACTTTTGGAGATTCACTGGCCTTTCAGAGACCCCCAGTAACTAATGTAATAAGATGGCCTTTGTGGGTCCTCTGAAGACCGTTTGTTTCAGATTCAGCTGGGAAACAAACGTGCTGTGAGACAGTGCATCCCTACAGTAGCAGCCTTGCTACTGGTGAAACCCTGTTCCATTGAGCTGCCGGTGGGGTGTTCTTTGTCGTGCCCACACTCCCATAGTGTCCTTTTTTCTGCACTGTAGATGCCACCTTTGTGGTTTTCTGTCACCTGTTTCTTTTCAATACTACTTCCTTTCTGTGAATGAGGCGTATTGGCAGTGGCTTCCCTGTGTGGAAAAGGTTAGAAGAAGAGGGTTCGTTATTTTAAGTCACTTGTTGGCATGAACTCTGGATCATAGGGGGTATCTTCTTGTGCTCCGTAAATGAAGCAGATGTCATAGAAGCTGGTAGGAAGCAGCAGCACAGGCAGTCCTACTCTGTCCTTCAGAGAATGGGTTCTCCAGAATTACTATTATCCAAAGACCCACTGTACCAGGAAGTTGCAAAATTTGACCTTTTCCTTGCAGTTTTGCAGGCAAGAAAATAGGCAGCTGGCTCCATGTTACCTCCCTGTGAATTTTCACTGCCTACCACAGTTGCTGGTGGTGAAATTCACAGGGAGGGAAGCCGCTGCAGTGCCTGGAGAACAGGTGGGTTTATACCGGTGTGTTATTACCTGAATAATCACATCGGCCCTGGCAGCGGGAAGTGCTTTGTGGCCGAGGTGTTCTCAAGAATTGCCTCTCCCTTGTAATCAGCAAAGCAGCTCCTGGCAGAGCGTGGTCTGTCTGTCGCGGGGATTAGCGCCCGTATGGTAGTGACAGCAGCTGCGCTTGCACGGTGGTTTACCAGCAGTAGTTATGCTGCCTTTTGGAACCAGCCCTCGCTGTGGGTGCAGTGCTGCGCTCAAAGTATAAATACACAGACTTCTGTGCAGGGTCTATTAAGGTTTTCAGTAAGAGGAGTGAGATCAGAAGACAACAAAATAAAATGTCACCAGTGTGAGAATGTGGTTTCTTGTCGGTTTGGTGTGTAGCGTTCTTGGTACCATCCCTTCTTGCACAACACACCCCAGTCTGCTCACTTGGTTCTCTTGCATGCTCTGGACATGCTGTTCAGTTGTCTGCACGACTTCTCCTCGGTACTCCACACAGCCGTACTTTGACCACACGTGTCTACTACCTTCCCACCTAATAGATGGAGTCATAGAATCAGTTTGGTTGGAAGAGACCTTTAAGATCATCGAGTCCAAATGTTAACCCAGCACTGCCCAGTTACCACTAAACCATGTGCCTCGTGGACAACACGATAAACCCGTGAATTAAAGGAGGTTTGTGTTAGTGGATTTCAGTCTAGAGTCCTATTTACTGTCATTTATGAGTTGCTAACCAGACCTGCTTTCTAGACATGGGTACTTCATGACCACCTGGATTTTGTAGAGTGACATCCACAACATATTCCCCCACATAACAGGGCATGTGGAAAAAAAATCATTATCCAACAATCCGTTCATGCTCCATCAGTGTTACAGCAGATGGTTTGCTGATTGGCTCAAGGTGGTAGAAGGTGGTGGCGCTGCTCCACCAGCACAGTCCGCTGCTTTTGAGGAGCGGGATCTGCTCAGGAGCAGCTGCATCTTGCTGTAGATGGACTGAGGTTGATGGGCTACCCACTGTGGCTGCAGCAATGTTCCACCTCTCTGGGGGCATGGGAGAATCTAGCCTCAAGGAAGGTGTTTTAATTGGGGAATTCATAACATCATGTATATCCAGAGCTATAAATGACATAAAACCAGCTAATTGTACTACAGCCTACCGTGCTGAGACTTACTGTTCAAGCACTCATGAGTCTACTGGTCAACCCCTTGGTAAGAGTTCAGTTAGCCTAGCATTTTGCAAATCCAGGTCAAAATTCTACCCTATAGAATCATAGAATGGTTTGGGTTGGAAGGGATCTTTAAAGACTGTCTAATCCACTTCTCTTGCCACAGGCACAGGTGTCATTCACTAGATCAGGTTGCTCAAAGCCCCATCCAACCTGACCTTGAACACTTCCCATGATGGGGCATCCACAGCTTCTCTGGGCAAATTGCTCCAATGTCTCACCACTGTTATAAAAATTTTCTTCCTTATGTCTAATCTAAACCTATCCTCTTTCAGTTTAAAACCATCGACCCTTGTCCCGTCACTACAGGCCCTGGTAAAAAGTCTCCCTGTCTCTCTTATAAGCTCCCTTTAAATATCAAAAGGCCGCAATAAGGTCTCCCCAAAGCCTTCCCTTCTCCAGGCTGAACAACCCCAACTCTCTCAGCCTTTCTTCACAGCAGAGGGGCTCCAGCCCTCTGATCGTTTTTGTGGCCTCCTTTGGCCCCGCTCCAGCGGGTCCGTGTCTGTCCTGTGCCGTGGGCCCCAGAGCTTGACACGGTGCTCCAGGCAGGGGTCCATGAGAGCAGAGTAGAGGGGAAGAACCACATTCCTCCACCCGCTGGCCGTGCTTCTGTTGATGCTGTCCAGGATACAGTTGGCTTTCTGGGCTGCAAGCGCACATTGCCGCCTCGTGTCCAATTTTTTGGTATCCCTGAGTTCTTCTCTGCAGGGCTGCTCTCGATCAATTCACCACCACCCCTGGCTGCATCGATACTGGGGTTGCACTGACCCAGGTGCAGGACCTTGACCTTGCTCTTGCCCTTGTTGAATTTCACGGGGTTCATATGTGCCCGTTCCTGAAGTCTGTCACGGTCCTTCTGGATGTCATTCTGTCCCCCCAGTCAATCAACTGCACCACACAGCTTGGTGCCATCTGCACACCTGAGTCAATCACTGATTTGCATCACTGATGACAACATTATTGGTGCCAACACGGACCCCTGAGGGACACCACTCATTGCCCCAGCAATTGTTTCTGCAGCCGTGGTCGTTGTTCCCACTGCACAGCCTGCTGTGTCCCCATTTTTTGCATCAGCCTCATTGTGCGACTCTTCTGAATTGTGAAACTTAACCAAAATACATGTGATACAGGAAGGTACACCTGAGCCTGCATCCAAAAATGGAGCGCTGCTCCCTTCTACATGGCTGTGTGTCATTAGTGTTACCTGTATGTCAGTTTTAGCCACTTTAACAACTGAAGTATCTGCCTTGGTCTCCTGACGGGTCCAAATCTCAGTAACTTGCAACGCAGCTAAGACTGCAGGCACTGGTTACAAACTGGTTTCTGTGTGCTAATCTGGAGCAGGACATCCACTGAACCAGCTGCGCCAAGACGGGCAGCTCCCGGAGGGCAGCTGTAGGAAGTGTGAAGAGGTGCCCGAAAGTTGCAGGCCCCTGGACTGGGAGAGCCTGCGTGGAGATCCTACACACCAGCCTACAAAGATGGAGTGAAAAGGAAGCGAGAGCAGGCAGAAAATGGGACAGACAACTCCAATTCCTGCCTTGCGCCCAGTGGACAACAACCCAACAACCACGCTTCCCCACCAAGCACAGCACAGGGAACGCGCCTGCCCCGGTTGCCTGGTTGTACCGTGGGGCAGAGGCAGCTCCCGCAGAGCAGGTGATGTGCTGAGAGCCCCCGAGGGACCTTTTCCCTGTGCCCTCAGCTCCCTCCAGAGACCGCTGCCCTTGCCCTGGTGCAGCCCGTTGTCTTGGAGGGACGGGGGCCGGAGCCCGGTGCCCCGAGCCGGCCGGGGGCCCTGTGCTGACCGAGCTGTCCCCCATCGCTTCCAGCCGGGCCCGGACGCGCCGCCCGGCCCCGGAGGCGGCGCTGGCGATTTGGAGGCACGGCCCGAGGTCTCGGGGGCGGTGCCGGTGCCGGTGCCGTTGCGGCGCCGCTCGGGGGGGCGGTGCTGGGCGGAGCGGGCCGGGGGAGGACCGGGCGGCAGTTCCGCCCCCCCCGTCCCCGCGCTGCGGCCGGGGCTCGGCCCCGCTCCGTCCCGCGGCGCAGGGAGCCGGGCCGGTGCCAGGGCTGCCGCCCGGGCCGGGGCCGCAGTCCGGGCCGCCCCTGCGCCGGCCCGCCGCCATGGCCCGCTTCTCGGCCTTCCTCAACCCCGTCCTGGTGCTGTTCAGCTGCGACCTCTGCCTCGTGCGAGCCAGTAAGTGCGGCCGGGACGGGCCGGGACGGGGCCGAAACGCCGCGCGTCGCCCCGCTCTCTGCCGCGGGGCCCGCCCGCCCCGCTCCCCGGGAGCCCGCGCTGCCGCCCGCGGCGGGGCCGGGCCGGGCCGGGCGCGGGGCTGTCGCTCCCCGGGCGGGGGACCGGGCCGGGCGCCGGTGCGGGGATCCCCCGTCCCTGGCCGTGCCCTGGCCCCGCTGCGCGCTGGGGCCTCTCGCCAGACCCGCCTGCCGACCTCCCCCTCCCCTGCTCGGCCTCCGCCGCGACCCCGCTGGGGCTGCGCTCGGTCCCGGGGCGCCGCGGCCTCCAGGCCGGCCGTGCCTTCGGCCGCGTCGCCTCCCTTCCCCGCGGGCCGGGTGCAGGCGGTGTGGCCGTGCCGCCCTCCCGGGGGGCCACCAGGCTCCCCCGCGGGCACCCGGAGTCGCCGTCTGCGGCTTTGGCTCCTGGAGCCCTCCCGCCGCTGGGCCGGCCGGCGGGGAAGCGCGGGCTCTCCTTGTGCCCCCGCGGAGGCGCTCCCCGTGTCCCCTCCTTGCTCCCCTCCGGAGTCCCGAGGGCGTCGATGCCCCTGGGCGGGGAGGCTCCGGCGCTGCGGGCCGGGCTGAGCTGCTCCCTGGCTGACAGCCCTTCCGGCTGTGCGTTCTCAGGGCTGGTGTTCGCCAAGGTCTGTCGGCACCCAGGGTACCCCCGTCCCTTCTTCCCTTGGTGCATCTGAACGATCCTGTGTCAGCGGCAGCCTTCTGCTGTCTGTTTGCCCGTTGTCAGGCTACTGATGTAATTAATTGAATTGCGGGTACCAGACGTGTTCTGATATGTTCTGCCATGTTTTCAGTCTCCTTGCAAAAGATGTACTCCAGTGCCTGACGGATTCAGGAAGAAATGCAGTCAGGGTTGTTAAAAAGGGGACGCTTATTTTTAGATGTGCAGTCTGATGCTTACCTCCCTGCTGCAGGGATAAGTTGGGCAAACATCTAGGTGCCCTTGAGCAGCAGTGCCAAGGGCACAGGCTGAGGGGCAGGTGAGGTCCCCTCTCCTGAGTCACAGCAGGATGGGGAGGGCGCCAGCGGGGCTGTGCCACATCCCTCTGCCAACATCACTCTTGTGGGGCAGCTCTCTGGCCCCCTCTTTATCCTCAAAGCCAGGTTGTGTGGCAGCCCAGTGCCCAGCTGCCCCGTGGGTCACCCTCCGGGCTGCCCGGCTCCAGGCTGGAGTGCTGCTGGCCCCAGCAGGCGGGACCAGCTCTTCCTCTTCAGCAGGCCTGGAGGGAACCCACTGCTGCCCTGACAGGACAAAAGGGTGCGCCAGGCCTTAAGAAATCGACTGCTCTTTCTATGGTGGTGCCCATTTCTTATTATGGCTTTAATCAAAACTGAAGCTGGATAACTTATAAATGATGCAGAATCATTAGCGATTAATGCATTAGGCAGGGCTTCACTGTGGCATGTTTTTGCCAAAGAGCCAAGCAGAGTCTTGGAGAGTCTTGGCATTACAGGAATGTTTTTAATAGTTGGCTTCAGAGAGTACATTTTTTGAAGTCCTTGCACTCACAGATCTTTATGGCACCAGCTCTGGCATGAAAATGCTCTAGCCTCAGCTGCAGAGTAGGCTGGAGAACGTTAGGCTTGATATGGGGATCATATGCAAAGCTTCCGATGGTGTGAGCTGTCATAGAATCATAGAATTGTCTGGGTTGGAAGGGACCTTTAAGATCATCGAGTCCAACCATTAACCTAACGCTGCCAAAACCACCACTGACCCATGTCCCTCAGCACCGTGTCTACACGTCTTACAAACACCTCCAGGGATGGTGATTCTTCCCTGGGCAGCCTGTTCCAATGCTTGATAACCCCTTCTGTGAAGAAATTTTTCCTGATATCCATCCTAAACTTCTCTGGCGTAATTTGAGGCTGTTTCCTCTTGTCCTCTGGAGGTCTTGTCATAACAACTTTCAGTGAGGTCTCAGCTTGCGTATCCTTGGGATTAAACATTGCCCTATGTTTCTAGAATGAACTTCTCCAGTTTTGACTTCTGAAACTTCTTGTTCTATCTCTTCCTGCTGGGCATGCATATCCTACGTGCTCAGAAATGTCTTTTCTGTAGTTTGCTGAACTGCAAACTGACCGTGGGACACTCATTTTTGCAATGAAGAGCTGCAGGCTGGACACCTTCAGGTCTCGCTGTCACACAGGTTCAGGTCTGCTTGCCCGGAGCCTGCACAAATTGTGATGCATGAGGTCTGAAGCACTGACCAGCCACATGCACTGTGGCTCTGTCGTGCCCCCCAGGAGCTCTTGCACTCTCTCTATTTGGGACATTTAGGGATTGGCTCTGGGTGCAATAGCAGATCACACTGGCTTTGAGTGTAGTCTTTGCAGTTTGATACCAGGATCGTATCCCCTGGGATGCCCTTCTGCTGCTGGGGAGCGAAGGTCCCTACGCAGGGCCTGTGCAAACTCTGGCTGAGTGCCGTACAAGCAACACTGTCAGCCCTGTGTGGACCCAGCAGCGTGGCTCCTGGGTCCGTGCAGCGCACTCGTTCTCAAATCATAGAGTGACTCAGCCCCAAGGCCGTGTCTCAACATCCCCAGCCTGAAAACCTGGGCTGGGCCAGGCTGGGCTCCCCGCGGAAGCCTAGAAAATTCTTATGCGGAGCTGGGAGCCTGCTACAGGCTCCGTCCACAGACTTCTGTGGTGCAGAAATGTCAGACCTTGCCTTTAATTTCCTCACATATATTTAAAGGTTGGGAAGTCCAACTCCCCAGTTTGAGCATGTTCAGACCTCTTCTCGTTCTGTTAAAAGCTTCCTAATTTACTACTGTAGATGTATCCTGTGAAGCACCAGGTCCTGTTCTTGTCCTGAGGCCAGCTGGCAGGGTCTGCTCACATCCGTAGCACTGTGCTCATGAGTTCCAAAGAGGGGAGCACATTGATGCTACCTACTAGGAATGGTTCATGGCTCGTGCTAACTCCTGACCCATGCCCAAGGGTGATTTGGGCACGTGCTGGATGGTTCACACCAAAGCAGTTCCTGGGACTAGTCTCCACCACTGGATTGCTGGGCTGTTCCTGACCTCGTTACGTTTGCTAGCACAGTGGTAGCCTTGAACAACTGTTCTTCTTATGCCTGAAGGTTAGCAGAGACATTGCAGCCCCTTGAGACACACACACACTCCCAGACCACATCTGCGGGGAGCTCAGTTCCTCTGCCCCCGTCAGCGGCCAGTTCTGGGGAACGCAGCTTTATTCAGCCTGGTTTGCTGTTAGCTTGTGGGAAAGCAAGATAAGGCTCAGAGACTCCCTTTCACAGGTTAGATCATGAAACAGTCCCACTGGCAAAACTCTAAGGAGACACACTCTTCATGGAATAAAGAATACTTGAGTGTGTCTTTGAATCCTTTCCAGTTTTCCAGCTCCTGTTCTGGAAGAGAGGGCGTAGCATCCTGTGATGTCTTTGTTCATGTTGTCTCCAGTGACTGCCTCCTTGTGATACAGGATTCTGTTGGTGATACACTCAGCCCTAGTGTCTCTGAGAACATGTTCTCTGGGCTCTGTGGGTCACCCTCCTGTCTGTCTCAGTCGTCTGAGACCAACCAGAAACCTAGAAACCTGCACTTCTCAGAGTGGGAATCACAGCCTTTTCCTGGTAGATCTGTCATGGAGCTGGGTATATTCAAATGTAAATGAATGGATTTAAATGGCTGACCTGCAGAAATGACCTTTCCTTGTCACTGTAACTGTGGTTGTTGGTGGTGTCCGTGATTGTCTTTTTTCTTGTTCTCAGGTTTCCTCTGGGGCCCCTTTTCTATCTATATCTATCTATAAATCACAGCATTGAACTTGTGCTACAAAAGCAGCTTGTAGAAGGACACTGCCTTGTATACAGGGAGAGAGGATACTCGGACAGCAGCCTCAATGTCTTTATTCATGTGCTCCTGTGTCTAGTTTCCAGCCAAAATTTGGCTTTGTATGTGTACCAGTGTAAGATCCTGCCATGCTCTTAGCGCTGGGAAATCTCAGAATGGTGATGGTGCAGACCGTGGGTCAATCAGACCAGCTTTCCCAAGGATAGCAACAGCTGAGTATTGCTGCCAGCTTTGCAGCCGATGGCATTGCACTGCTGGGAAAGGCAGCTCTGCCTTCTGCATCGGGCTTCCCCCCCGCTCTAGAGCAGTGAGCAATGCCAGGCAGATGAGATGGCCAGATTGAGTTGCATGGTGTTTTTATTCCAAGCTGCCCCATTTTTCTGTCACAGTTGATATATAAATACTGTGTCTGGGCTGCTTCCTACACAGTTCTGGGTGGTGTGCCAGGCATTTGTGATGTGCACATCCGTGGGACAGCCCCAGAGCTTAGAGGAGTCTGATTTTACCATTGCAGTCTTGGTTGACGAATTACATTAATGTAGGATTTTTTTGGACTTTCTGGACCCTACAGAAACTCTGGACTTCCCGGCCAAGAGCCTACTCTGTGCCCAGGCTGAGCAGGAGCATGTCATGCCAGGCAGCCCTGCTTCTGCTCGTGCTGGAGCTGAAGGAAGTAAACTTTCCAACAGATGAACATCTGAGCAGCAGCGAAGGTATCTCAGATCTGCAAGCAGATGCCCTTGTGAAGAGCTGATGTGAATGTCATTCTCCTCTCTGATAGGAGGGTCTCTGCAGCGCTCTGAGACAGGCTGCAGGGATTTTTCATGTGATTTTGAGCTGCAGGGACTGGTTAAATTGCCATGACAGTCTCTTAAACTGTAATTCTTTTTTGCTCAGGACAGGCCTTCATGCATTTCCCATTTCAATGTCTGCAAGGTGGAAGGAGTCTACTGGGGGCCCTTCATGTCTTTAGCCAGGTTTGGCAGCCTGGGCATGTGGTCAGCACTGCTAATCCCTTTTGGGTGGAACACGTGTGATGAGCTATGGGCTATGTCTGCCACCGCAAGCAAGCCCTTTAGAGAAGAGCCAGTCAGATGCCTCACGAGCTTGTCCTCCTTCCCCGCTGTAGGACACTGCAGAGGGTGAGGTGTGCGGTGAGCACATTTCTCACCAGCAGCCAGGCGGGGAGGAGTCCTGGCCAGTGAGCCAAGGCTGCCAAACCCATCGGGTGTCACAGAGGGGTAGCTGCACAGGCAGGGAGCAGCTCGGTGCCTGCAGACTTTCCCGTCGCGCGATGGGCAGCTGCCCACAAGCCCAGCAAGCACCATGCCCTGTGTGTGTGGCTGCTGGGGCTCAGCCTTCTGCGCCCACTGTGCCACCCCTCTCTTGGGGACAGATTCACTGGAGAAGCTGCTCCCTGTTGCCCTGGCCAACGTGCTGCCAAGGGCAGATGTTGGAGAGGCCACGCGTGGTGGTATGCAAGGCGAGTGCCTTTTCTGAGACATCTTCTTTTGTCTCTTTCCTGTGCCTTGCCTTGGTCCATCCCTGGCTCACCTAGACAGGCCACCGTCCCCCGTCAACGTGACTGTGACGCAGCTGAAGGCAAACTCTGCCACAGTCTCCTGGGACGTCCCAGAAGGAGACGTGGTCATCGGCTATGCCATCTTACAGCAGGTATCCAGGCTCTGTGCCCGGGGGCTGGGGATCTCTCGCTGATTACCATCATGCTCCTATGGCAGCCCTTGTGCCGCAGTTTGGGGCTCCTCTGGCATCTGCCTGAGGACACTTCTGCTGTTGAACAGCCCTTGCCAGGGCACCCTGTCTGAGCCATCCAACCTGGTGGGCGGCAGCAGACCATGGGCTGCGCTGGGGGCAGTTATCCCTCCGGTAGCTTCCCTGAGATTTCTCTGGTCAAATATAGTGCCTCAGCCATGACATAACCCTTATTTGCTTGCCTTGCTCCGCCTCCGCAGCCCCAGACGATGGTGGCTTCTCCAGGGAGGCGCCTGGCTCTCTGGCCGCACAGGGATGCTGCATAGCCAAGTGCTGGCCAGCCTGGCCCCCCCAGGGGTGGATGGTTGCCTGGGAAGGGAGGAGTAAGGGCAGTGTGCCCGGCACAGCCCTGCAGACGGGGGCCTGTGCCTGGTGCCGCTGGGAACAGCCTCCCGGGGATGACAGCTCTTCACTCCGGCAGCGGCAAGATGGGCAGATGCAGCGGTTCATCCGGGAGGTGAACACCACCAACCGGGCCTGCGTGCTGTGGGACCTGGCCGAGGACGCCGATTACATCATCCAGGTGCAGAGCATCGGCCTCTATGGGGAAAGCCAGGCCAGTAAGCGCGTGCACTTCCGAACCCTGAAGGAGACCGACCGCCTCCCTTCCAACAGCTCCAACCAAGGTGAGGCAGCTCCTTCCAGCTCACCCAGGTGCTGCTGATGGGGCCACACCTGGAGGTCTCCACAGCTAGCGAGGAAGGTGCTGCCCTGAGCCACAGGCTCCTTGGGGGACACAGGGTCATAACCAGGAGCAGGGTTGTTCAGGCTGCTCTTGTGTCATGGTAATGTCCCCAAGCCTCCTGGATTACAGCCCTCCTATCCCAGGTCTTTGAACCCTGTTCAGCTAAGCAGAACAACTACTGTGGCGGGCTCAGCTGCTGCCTGTAGGAAGCAGACCATTGAACGGGTTCTCCCAGCCTGCAAGCTACCAAAGGACAAATGACAGAGCCCCACAGCCTCCTTTCCTACTCATATCCATATTGTGCCTTCTTGCCTTGGGGTTGCCTACATGCTGGTCCATGAGAGATGATCCAGAATTCTAAGAGAGATGATGCTTAGAGCATCCACTGGACATGGGAGTCTGTCTCCAGCGCTAGCTATAAGAGGGGGACTTGAGAAGAGTCCAGGGCAAGCAGATGGCTTACTTTCCTCAGAAATTCTGTGTTCGACTCACGGCCTTCCTAACCTGCCCCGGTCCCTACATAGGGAGTAATCACTGAGATGCATTGTGCAGTCCCTACTTGAACCCAAACAAGCTGTTAGAATTCCTGACTGCCTTTGGTAGGGAGGATGGTTTATCTGAGACAGGAAAGCCACAGGCTGCATGTCTTCTCCCCAGCCAAGATGTTATCCCACAGCCGTCCTTGTTTGGGGGAGGTGGGCCTCTCTCCTCTGGAGCTCCTTCTCAGGTCCTAGAGCGTTACTGGTCCTGGAGTAGGTTCTGGTGGGAGGGTGTCTGCTGCCAGCCCTGCCTGAGTGACATCTCTTCTCTGCAGGTGACATCACCATGGAAGGGCTGGACAAAGATAGGCAGCTGCAGACGGGCGAGATTATCATCATTGTGGCTGTGCTGCTCATGTGGGCAGGTGAGTGCCACAAGCAGCATCCCAGCAGGCTGGGGCAGAGGTGCAATCCGGGGTCCACAAAGAGAATGGGTCTCAAGAGAGTGCAGAGACGTATTGGTATGGGTCTGGCATCCTTTCCAGTGAGTCTGTTGAGTCCCTGTAGAGCTTGAGCCAAGACTTTTACCCAAAAGGAGCAGCCAGAGCCACTGCTCAGCAGCGATGGCCTGGAGCATGTGGGCTGGCTGGCCTAACTGCTGGGCTGGAAGACCAGGAGACAATGTGGGAGCCAAGTAAAACAGAATTACAGGTGGGAGCATCCCAGCTGATGTTAACTATTATTTAAGTTGGGCCTTAGCTAGCTTATCTGGCATGGGATAACATTGCTGCACTGGTTGGTAGTGGCTGTGCCTCAGTCTGCTGAAGCTATAGGATGGGTGATGTGCTCCTGTACAGCAGCTGATCAAAGCCAGCGCTCCAGTGAACGCCAGGGTGCCCTGGGAGCAAGGAAGCCTAGGAGATAACAGTCAGCTCCTGACTGGTCACGTGCAGCTGCTGCAGATGGGAAATCATTTGTGCCCTACTCCCTTCTCAGTAAATGTGGATTTTCTAGTGGCTTATTGCTGGAATCTCTCCTTGTCCTAGCCTTAAACACTTCTCTAGTGCACTGGAAGAAAATACCAGATAGCTGCTGTTAGCTTACAGCTCGTGCAGGTTGGTGTGTCAGGGAGAAATCGGGTCCAGTCCGCAGGTGGCCATGATCACGTACTTTGGTTTGAACAGGTCCAACACATCTAATGATGACGGTTCAAAGCATTGACCCAGGGTCCCTAGATATGGGATGTGTGCTGCATGAAATGGGTGCTGTAAAGCCATGACAGTCACCCACCCCATGGTCAGTTTGCAGGACAGGACAAATCCAAGGGTTGGCTTTTGTGAGTGTCGCAAGTACTGGACCGGTGACTTCAGCGCCTTGCTGGAGGCACTCAGAAACCCACTCAGCTGCTCACTGACCTCAAGGGTTGTCCTTCTCTGAGCGCCTCACCATCTGCCTTTGGCCTCAGAGCCCTAAGCTGTAGACACCGAGCACCTCACGTGTGCCCAGATAGCTTTAGCCACATCCGTGCCTCGTCTGTCCAAGGAGACCGGCTGGGCCACGCATGCAGAGGTGCCTGTGGTGGCCCAGGCTCACACAGGTGAGGGTGACCAGCACCCCAGGGTGCCCTGCCCCAGTGCAGCTGGAATGCTGTGGGGAGGAGAGCAGGGAGCTGCCGGTGTGAGGGAGTTCTTCATCCTCTGTCTTTCGGCAGCGGTGATCGCCCTCTTCTGCAGACAGTATGACATCATCAAGGACAACGACTCCAACAACAACAAAGAGAAGACAAAGCCGTCCTCAGAGCATAGCACGCCAGAGCGACCAAGCGGAGGGCTGCTGCGGAGCAAGGTGAGCGGGGAGTGCTGGCAGGAGGGATGGCATGACATCTGCTGTGGCTTGCTGCTGGGACAGGTTCTGGCTCTCTCCAGAAATTGAAACACCCCAGCTCATGCTCTCACCCTAAAAATGGAATGTTTTTGTGGTGCAGTGAGCCCTGGTCTCTCTGGGGCAGTGAGGGACGGGGCAGTGAGACATGCCTGGCACCCAGCAGCCCTCATCTGTCCCTCCATGTCAGTCGTCCCATGCTTTGTGGATTCTCTGCCCCATGGCAGATGCCCTCCTAACCCCTCTGACCCTGCACCTGCCTCCAGTTGTAGCATGGCTACCGCTAGGGACCAGACGGAAGTCACCAGGCACTGCAAGCCCTGGAGGCTGAAGAGCGTGGGGCAGGGGGGCTGGTTCACCCAGGGGTACTGGGGCACAGCAGTGGGCAGAAAGGCTTCCTGGGGAGGCGAGTGTGTCATTGAAGGGACTTACCAGCTGAGCCACCTGAACCCTTCTGCCCGGAGAGCACATGGGTGCCAAAGGCTGTGGTTCCAGTGTTGGATCCCTTGGTACCCTGAGAGAGATGCTGAAGCCATGGCTCTGCTGCAGCTCACCCACACCTCGGCTCGGGGCAGAGGGCTCGGCTGTGGCTGGTAGCCCTTTTGCAGAGGAGCTCTGCTGGTCTCGGTGCCTGCTGTGGGAGGCTGGGGGCTCTGCCATGGGGTCTGCATCCCAGGGACTTAACACAGATTTTTCTCTCATAGAAGAAGTCTCCCTCGGTCAACATAATTGAGGTGTAAGTGCAGTACCACCTCTGCGTCTGGGGTCCTGGGTGTCCTGCCAGAGCCAAAGCAGGCCTTAGAAGAAGAGGCAGCACCAGGTGCCCGGCCTGGAACTCTGCATGTGAAGATCCATGTATCAGAACTTACGCTTTCCCGAGGGCGCCTGTCCGGGGATGTGCATGGAGCCGGCTCCCAGCCACGCACGCCGTGCACGGCCCTGCCCGTCCCGCATGCCTGGCCCCGCTCCCCTGCCGCTGCGGAGTGCGGAGCTGAGAACGGGCAGGGGGACACGCCACCGGCCATGGGGGAGGGAGGGGCCAGTGTGCTGCCTTGAGGGGAGGCAACGTCCCTGTGAGCTGGCTTGGCCAAAGGCCAGGTGCAACCATGTGGTACCAGCCGCCTGGAGCAGACCTCGCTCTCAGCCACCATCTCTGGACTCACAGGGCAGGGCTGCTCCCCTTTTGGCCCTGAGACTGAGGGGATGGGGCAGCGCAGGCATTCGCTCCAGCGCTGCTGGGGAGGTTGTGGCTCAGTGGCAGGAGGGTTTGTCTGTGAGGCTGGGCCGAGCGAGCAGAGCTGGCGAGGGGATCCCTGCTGGAGAACAGGGTTCCCCCACACCCCATCATTGCCAAGTAGGGGTTCCAGGGCCTCTCCCTGCTGCAGGGACACAAACGAGCACAGGGAGCTAGTGCTGCCACGGCCTACAGAGCATGCCGCTAGGCAGGGAGGGCTGCTAGGAGCCGTTCTGTGGGGTGGTGGGAGCCCAGAGAGCTGGGGGAGCGGGCAGTGCCAGGGCATGGCTGTGGCTTTGCCATTTCCCTGGCAGGGCTCAGTCCCGACACATTGAGGCTGTTTGTGGGGAGCTGCTGAGCACCCTGTGAGCAGTGCGGTGCCTGTGCTGCCCGGGGGAGATAACGTGGTGAGGCCCAGCAGGGTCTTGGGTGGGCTCGGCAGGATGCGCACTGCAGAGCTCATCACCACTCCAGGGAAAATTAGCTTCAAAAAGCGTCACATCCTGCTCCTGGCTCCTTCTGCCTTGGCGGGGGATGGTCACTGCTGATGTTCCTGCTCCTGGAACTGGTCCCATGGCCTGCGCCAGGTTGGCTGATGTGACACAGACCCGTTGGAAAGGGCTGGCCCTGAATCCCAGAGCTGGCGGACCGCTGGCTCGCTGTTACCTGCCCAGTCTGCCTGCTTGTGCGAGGACAACGTGAGCCATCGACTGCCCTGGGGCTGTGAAGAAGTGATGTCCGGTCTGTGCTTGTTTGCTCCCCGGCGCCTGCAGGCAGAAGTCTGTCAGTGGGTATCTGCACTGCTCCGTGGCCAAGGCCAGGCCCAGGCATGCCCTCCTGCCAGCGGTGGGAGGGGATGGGGATAAGAGGAGGCTCTCTGCTGCAGAGATGGCTGCTGGTGCCCTGGCTGCTGCTCTTCCTCCATGCTCTGCTCTGCAGCCTGCCACTGAGCTGGGGTGCTGGCTCTGCAGCCCTGGACTCAAGCATCACAGGATCCAGCGTCTT
The DNA here is from genome assembly GCF_964106895.1 of Numenius arquata. Taxonomy (NCBI): domain Eukaryota; kingdom Metazoa; phylum Chordata; class Aves; order Charadriiformes; family Scolopacidae; genus Numenius; species Numenius arquata. Next base: position 61,956,945 of record NC_133584.1, on the reverse strand, counting down.
CCAGGAATAAACCTCCCAGTAAAGCACTTTCAGGACTCTTCCTTCCAGGTGCTGCTCAGCTCCTGCTGCAGGACTAGGTGGGGAAGGGACAGCATAAGCAACTCCCTGCAGCAGGGTCTTTTCAATAAAAGCATCCTGGCTCAAAGGCACCATTGTCCAGGCAGGCTTGTAGGTCTCTGTGTGCGCGCATGTGTGGATGTGGACAAGCGCTTCTGGAACTTTGGTGTATTGCCCTCGAAGGAGGGAGTGCTGGTGGTGCACGCTGGGTCGTGTTCTGCTGCTGGACAAGTTGCAGTTCCAGACTGTCCCACTGAGGATGGCTTTCTCTGGACAAACAAAACAGGGTGCAGAGAGCAAAGACAAAGACGCTTTTGGTTTTTAGGGAGGTACATTAAAAAAATTGGGGCTGTCAGGGAAATACACTTTTCCTAAAAACTGGTGCTCTGTAAAATGTTATGAGGTGCTGTCCTGGAGGGTCAGAGCAGACACATGCCTACTATCGTGCAGAGGACATTCACCAGCACAGCCTAGACCAGCTACCCCCAGACAACGCTGCCCATGCTGGGCCCCCCCCGCACAGGGAACAGCTCCCTTAGGGCCAGTGGCTGAAGAAGACATTGGAGCTCCAGGGCTCCAAGAGCTCAGGGCACAGCTCCATGAACTCAGCACAGGCAAGCACAGCAGAGACATGGTACCTTGCACACTTGTGCTTGGCACCCCATCCAGCACTCAAACCCAAATGACAACAGTAAAAAAACTTAAGTTTATTTCCCTATAAAGGCAGAGCTTTCCTTTAAAAAACAGCTCATTTCATTCGTGAGAGGGTGTGGGGCTTGAATTGTGGGGGCAAGGCCTTCCTCACTCGCTCCTTCAGGCCAGGAGCTCCCTGAGGGGGACACAGGCTGAGCAAGTCCTCCACCAGCTCCAGGGGCTGCTCAGCCTCAGCTGGTCCCCAGTGGCCACCAGGAAGAGGGATGCGGGAGGAACAAGCGAGGCAGGTCAGACGGTGCAGTCCCAGGAGCCGGTGGGGTGGCTCTGCCGCACCGGGAGCAGGGGTCCAGCTGCCCGCACCGGGAGCAGGGAGCGGCTCGGCTTGAGCGGTTCATGCAGGCGGAGCGCGGGAGAGGGAGCGGGTGCCGCGGTGGCTGCGCTGCGGGCAGCGGTGCCAGCAGCCCCCGCGCCGGGCGGGCAGTGCCAGGGCAGCGCAGGCACAGGGTGAGTCCTGAGTGGCTGATCCGTTGCTGCAGGGATTTGGCTTAGCCCAGGGGAGGCTGGGGGCCAGCGGTTGCGGGGCCAAACGTGGGGAGGTCTCCAGCCCCTGCCAGCCTCTTCCAGCCGTCTGGGGGTTGCCCCAGGCGGTAGCACAGTAGCTGCGTAGTAGGAGAGCTCGCTCTGGGCACAAGAGGTGCTGACTCTGAAAAGCAAGAGGGAGGAATACTCAGTCCATGAGGCATGCCTTTGGGAACCCAGCAAACCTTCCCAGGTGAGCCACCAGCCTCTTCCCCCTGCAGAGGACACACTGGGGGATGTGGCAAAGCAGCATCGAAGAAAAGAACTCACCTGCTGGGCTGCAGGCTCCCCTCCCCAGCTCCTCCATGCTGCTTTGGAAGAGAACAGAGCACCCGTCATACCCCAAGCAAGACCTGCCAAGGGCCGCAGCATGCTTGTGACCCCAGCAACGCAGGCATGGCGCAGCAGGACCCAGCACTGGGAGTGAAGGCTGCCCAGGCCCACTTGCTACCAAACCCTTTCCCAGGCCAGCCTGTCCTGAGACTGCAGAGCCACAGCTCCTTCCCATCAGAAGCCCCCACATACAAAGGGCTGCCACATCACAGGGCCACACGTGTATCTCCAGCCTGTGCACGCTCTGGTTCCTAGTTGACCCCGGCTCAGCCCGGGCTCGGCCCTGTGGCACTGGCAGACCCCAGCCAGGGGCCAGCAGCCAGGCACAAGGACAACAGCCACAATGGAACAGGCACTCCTGCAAAGACCTATGCGTTAATCCTCCACTCTGGACTGATAGCATCAGCTCCTCCAAAGCACAGGAGAGACACCAGCAAGCTCAGCCCCAGGCCCTAGTCCATGCAGAAGTCACTGTGACCAGGTCTCCATCCTGGCCCGAGCCCGAGAGGAATCAGTGGGAGGAGAGGGACAACTCCAAGTCCCGCCTGCGGAGCCCCTCACTACAAGAAAGACATTGAGGTGCTGGAGTGCATCCAAAGAGCAATAAAGTTCTCGGTAAGGGGTCTGGAGCACAAGTCTGAGGAGCGGCTGAGGGAGCTGGGGTTGCAGAAAAGAAGGCTGAGGGGAAACCTTCTTGCTCTCTACAACTCCCTGAAAGGAGGGTGCAGCCAGGGGGGGATCAGTCTCTTCTCCCAAGGAACAAGCAATAGGACAAGAGGAAACAGCCTCAAGTTGTGCCAGGGGAGGTTTAGGATGGATATTGGGAAAAATTTCTTCACAGAAAGGGTTGTCAAACATTGGAACAGGTTGCCCAGGGAAGTGGTGGAGTCACCATCCCTGGGGGGATTTAAAAGACGAGTAGACGTGGTGCTGAGGGACGTGGGTTAGTGGTGGACTAGGCAGAGCTAGGTCAATGGTTGGACTCATGATTCTGATTCTAAGCATGTCTGGGTAGGCTGGCCTCAGCAAAGAGTGCCAGAAACAGAACAAGTAACATCTCTGGGTACATCCTGAGGGTCAGCATCTGTCCCCCACAGTCCCACTGCAAAAGCTGAACTGCAAGATGTGCCCCTCCACAGCTCAGCTCCCTGTTCACTCGACCTCTCAGCTGACGAAGGCAGAGAAAGCAGCAGGACGCTCCCCCTTGCTCCCATGCAGATCACCTCCATGCTCCCATGGTGCCCGTGGCCCCAGCAGCTCCCCTTGCATGGGATGCAGAGAAGGAAACAAGACAGTTCACCAGAGAGATCTCTGAACACAAGCAGCAGTTCACCACCTACCCAGGTAAGGTGTCACCAACGTTATCATCTTCCTCCTCCTCTTCCTCCTCCTGGCAAACAAACAAAACAAAACAAAAAACCCCACCATGATACCTCGCTGCCTGGGCAGGTCTCTGTCAGGAGTGAGCTGGGGCTGCTTGGAGCCTGATCTGGAGCAGCAGGGCAGTCCCCGGCCCCTTCACAAGACAGTCACCCACCAGGCATGGCACAGACAAAGGGTACCTGCAGGCAGTAGGGGGAAAGATGGCACCTGCTGAAAATCTCAGGGCTCAGGCACAGCCACACAAGGGGAGGGACAGAACACGGCTCTTCTCACATCCCCTCCAGCCAGCAGAGCACCAAACATAGGCCATGACAGGCAACAAGCCACCAAGCTGAGAGCTGCTGCCCTTAGCACAGCTGTGCCCAGAGACAGGAGTGGGGTGAGCACATCCTACAGCTGGAGGACCAGAGGACCACTGGAAATGGGCTGCAAGCAAGGACGACCCCGAGTTCTGCCAGGCTGGGCCAGCACTGGGAGCACGAGGCTGAGGACCAAGTGACCAGAGGCTCCTGGGCAGGACACAGTGAGACCTGCAATGCTCTCATCATCCCTATACACACAGGAGGCATAATGCAGATGGGCAGGGCTGAGCCTTATCCCAGGCTGGCAAGATGATGACCGGACAAAGGCTCCTCTCCTTCAGAGACAATGTCCCACCCCTAGCCGTGGCACCAAGCATGCAAAGCAGGTCCCAGCTCTCTGTCTGACAGTGCCAACAGAGCAGAGCTGGGAGCTGCTGTGATGCTGGGCCTGACAGAAGAGGTCCTGCAGCAAAGACCGCCTGAGGAACCATGCTGCCGCATGAGCCAGGCAGAGCACAGGGTGAGTGCCCTTCTTCATGTCAGGCCACCATGTGCGAAGGGGGCTGTGCAGATACCCACAGGGTCCTGGAAAGCCAGGAGGAGGGAGGTGCATAAGGGTTTCTCTTTTCCTGCTCTCGTGTAAGACAGCCCTGGGCATGGGCCAGACTTGCACATACTGTACCCCAAACTGGTGTCTGAAGGGAGGGCTCCCCGGGGGGGCTGGCTCATTTGGTCTGCCGGGCTCACTGCTCTCCAGGACACATGAAGGGTGAAGGGGCTGTTCCTGCCTAGAGCCTGGGACAGGGCAAAAGCAGCAGAGTTAGTGCCTGCAACCTGGAGAAGGCCCAGCAGGGGATGTGCAGGCAGGGCTGTGGGCAAGGGACAGATACCCCTGCAGTGCTCAGGAAGGGTGCAAACAAGGTAGGGGGGAATTACTGCTCAGGGCAGGTACCAGAGAACCCTGAGCTGTGCTACAGCTCAGCAATGCAGAAGAGTTCAGCGTGGACAGAGTGGACACCCCCACCCCAGCCAGAGACAGGGCAGGCTCCCCAGGTGGGGCAGTGACAGAGAACAAAACAGCAGGGAAAAATTCTCCGTTTGGTGTGTTACACCAGCCAGGCAGTGAGCCATCTCTCCTCCACACAGCCCAAGACAGGGTCCCACACCGGAGACCCCGACCCCAGGGCTAGGCAGAGGGACATGTTTGAGAAATTCCTCCTACCTGCATGTGCTGCTTCCCAGAGATCCAGTGCCATCTGGAAAGCCTGGGCCACCGTCAGAGTCACAGCCTGAGCCTGTGTACAAGAAAGAGGGGGAATGTCTGCTTCCATTTGGGCCCTCAGGCCAGGACAACCCCACTGCCATGAGATGTGAGAGCCCCCAGGTCTCCCTCACCATCTTTGCCTGCAGAGCTACAATTCAATGCTGTGTCTGTACACCCATGCAGGCCATCCCCGAGAGGAGATCTCAGAGGAGCTGGGACAGAAGGATCTCCTTTCACTCCCCACCTGCCTCTGCAGTGTGTGAGCACACAGGCACTGCCCTCGCTCTGTCTCCAGCTGTGGTGCGCAGAGGAAAGGGCCTTCTCTCTCTGACAGGGGAGAGGAAGGGCCATGCTCCCACCCTTACCTTACGGAGCCAAAAGCAGAAGGGCAGTGCTTACAATCTTCTTCTTGGGCGAGAGGAAGGCATGGCACTCCAGTGCCCCGCTCTCCTGGCTCTGGGCAACGTAAGCAAAGACTTTGTTCTGCAGCTTGTCTGTTGTGCAGTAGGAGATCCTGCAGGCGGAGAGGAGCTACTCAGGGCAATAGGGGACCCCAGCACAGGTCTTCTGCTGTGCTTCCAGCCCACCAACCAGCAATGCTGACAGCCTGAGGCTTTCCTCTGCCCCAGGTGATCAGGCAGCCAAACACCCCAGCCAAGGGCCAGAGGCTGCCTGGCACCTACAGCTGGAAAGAGGTCACTGCATCCACAGGCATTCCCTCCACGCTGCCCCAGTGTGCTCCTTCAGTCCTCTGGTGCCCAGTTCAACCCAAGCACTGAGACAAAAGGAGCACAGAAGCGTGGGTGATTGTCTCCAAGGACGCTGTTTGAGGCCAGGCAGTAGGTCTGCCTTGGAACATCAGCTCTGGTGCTGAGACCCAAATTTTTCACCAAGATGTCCTGTCTCTGCTTCCCACCTGGCCACCACCCTGCAGCCATGCTCCCCTCACACCCACCACCCACAGACACGCAACCCAGCCAGAGCACAGCTGGCAGCAGTAAAAAAACCCACATCAGCTCTCACAGCAACTGCCTTTAGCCAGCCCGAGTCAGCTGTGGTCCATGGCACCCTCATCCCACTGCAGCCAGAAGGGCGGTCCTGTGTCAGTGGGGAGGGCCAGACGTGCAGTGCTGCCCTAGCTGTGGGGGCTTGCCAGCCATCAGCCTCCACGTCCTGCTTGAATGCCAGAAGAGGCAAGCAGGGCCCAGGGAGAAGACAGATGGACTGACCCAGAACTCGAGGCCACCCAGGACCCTGCCTGCATTCAGCCCCATGCAGTGCTGTGGGGCACAGCAGGGAGTGGGCATGGGCCCCAGGGAGCCAAAGGAAGACCAAAACTTGAAGGTACCACAAGCAGAAGTCCCAGCCCTCCCTGGCTGCTCAAGACCCCATCACTCTCCAGCTGGCTGCTGGGAACACCCCAGCTAACCCGCACGCCATGCCCACCTGTAGATGGAGATGTTCTCAACCATCTCCTTGGTGTCTGCATCCTGCAGTGAGATGCCCCTCGGAGACACTGTCAGAATCACCTTCTGGAACTTGCGAGCTCCCACCCGTGCCTGGCAGGAGGGAGACACCAGACATCTCTGCATATCTGGCAAGGGTCTTCACCCTTGCCTCACTGGCAGGACTCCCCCAGACTCTGTATGGAGGGCCACCCACTTGGGCCCTTGCTGCAAAGGCTGCTGCAGCTGAGACAGGAAAGCAGCACCTGGAGATCAGGTATGCCCTGCACAGAACAACCCTGGAATCCATTCACACTACTGCCATGCACATGGGAAAGGACAGACCCCATCGTCCCCAGCACCTCACCCTCCTCTCCACGCTGTGACAGGCACAGCTCTGCTCCTGGCCATGCGCCCGGTGCGGGAGAGGGCAGCAGCGGCTGCCCTGCAGGAAGGCAGGTTTCCCCGCAGCACAGGGGCAGAGACCAGCCTCTTGTGCGCCTCCCTCCTCCTGGGAACAGCACGGTCCCCAGCTGGGGTTCAGGGCTGGGACACGGACACTTCCCAGAGTCCAGAGACTCCAAATTGGCTCTTCTCTACCCTGGCAGAGCAGGGCACCAGGGCCAGCTCTCACCGTGGCCACGATCCGGCGGATGGCAGCAGCAGCCATGTCTTCTCCTTTGGGTTTTTCTACCAGCGTCATGCCGAGATACTTGAGAGTGAAGCACATCCCCTCAAGCAGCGGCTCCTGCATATCAGCCCAGCTCTCAGGAAGCTCTGCAGAGACAAAATCCCTCAGCAGCATAAGCCACCTGCCAACGGCCCCATGGCCACCCCCAGCAGCGTTGGGGCACCTTGCTGCAGCTGCCCTGGTCCCAGCAGCAGTGCCGCTACCTGCATGCAGCAGGGCACTCTCCTGGCTCCATGACGTTCTTGGACGTGGAAGAGAATGAAAGCACAGTTCACTCTCAAAGCTTTTAGTCCTCCGTTCCTGGAGGTACAGGCTGTCAGCACAGATAGTAAGCTCCTCCATATCTGCACAGGGCCTCAGATGCTGCAGTGTTCAGTGCCATCTGCAAAATCTTGCACTCCCAAGTCTCATCTATTTCACTACAAGCAGGATGTGCTCTGACTGCATTCATCCCACCCACCTAAGATGCTAGCACACTTCAGAACAGCAGCATTTGCTGCCACGCTTGGTCAGACCAAAATCCCCAAGTTGTCCCAGTGTAACCGAAGCCAGACCCTCTGGCAACTATCACTCGCAGCAGCAGCTCCAGGGAAAGGGCAGCTCGTCCAGCACTCACGGTCCAAGTTGAGTGACTGGGAAGCAGCTGCATAACAAAAATTCTGTGCTAAGGAAGAGCTTGGACTGGTATTTCAAGGATGCAAACTAGCTTCCAGGAAAACACATTTTATGTATGAACTCCAACGCATAGAGGGAGAAGGATCATCAGTTGGACTGGATGACCGTAAAGGTCTTTTCCAAACTAAATGATTCTATGAGAGCTCCCACGTGCATTACTTTGCAGGTCACAGAATTAAAGGGGCACTGGCTTCTGTTTCCTGTGTCCTCTCTTTTCAAACCCCATTGCTGCAGTCAATAAAAAAAAAAAAACAAACAAAAAACCCCAATGGGCAGAGTGTCTCTTCACTCAAGGAAGATTCCCTAGGGACAGTCCTCAGCATCTCCAGCTTCCTCCAGAACCCAGTCCGTTTCACCAGCACGTTGTGCTGCACAGTCAGTCCTGACACCACCACCGCTGGCAGAGAACACACAAAGCAAGCTCTGTAGAAGCATCCATTCAACCTCTACTCCCACAAGACAATGCCATTGACTTCAAGAGTTCACTCTCATCAAAGGGAAAAGCTCTAGTTATCAGACTAATGTGCCACACACAAAGGAACATTTCTTTTGTGACAAGTACTTCCTAGTGATGATTTTCAAGGACAGCTGAAGCAGATGTTAGCACACATTTACTTTCCTCAAATCCCAAAGAGCGCAAGGATGGTGAGAGAGGAGATATGCAGAAGGGCTAGGACACAGGGAGTCACAGTCTCTCTCTTCTTCTTGGGGATTCATCCCACAGAGGAGCGAAGGAACAGGAACACAGAAGTTACACGCTCTGCTACTAACACCAGGTTTGTACACTTCCTTGGGAATTGCCTAGGTATCTACTGTTCACATTAAGCTAATACTTTTCAGGGTTATTTTTCACCTCTTCCCTGGGATTAGCTCCCTGAGCATCACTGGCACACTTGCAGAAGCTCTGACTCATAATTGGAATAACTTGAACCCACAGGGAAATTGGGAGACCTTATTTGCACAGCGTACTCCTGCACAAATTGCAGCTGCCAGGGAACCCACTGGCTATCATGCAGGCGCCAGGGATCTCTCCCCAAGGCAGAATAGCACCGTCTCACTCCGAACCGTGAGAGCAGCCCCTGCCTGCCAGGGCTGCCAGCGTGAGCTCTGCTGCCCCGATAAACTCTCTGGGCAGCGACGGCTGAGAAAGCCCGGGCTGTGGGGCGGGTCTCGGATCTGGCTGTGCCGCAGAGGCCAGAGCAGTCACCCCACAGAGCGCGACGTGCAGGCTGCCACGCTCGCCACACGCACGTCCGTGCCTCGGGAGGACCGGGCACAGCGGCTGGCGGGGCCGAGGCTTGCGGAGGCCGGGAGGGTGCCCGCGGACGCGGTACAGCGGGGTCCGGCACCCGCCGCCGGTGCTGCCCGTCGCAGCCGCCCGAGCCCATCCAGCCCCACGGCGCGGGTGGCCCCGATTCTAAAGCGGGGCAGGAGGCCGGCAGCCAAGGGAGCGTGGCGGGGAGGGCCAGGCAAGCGGCCCCCAGTGCTGCTGCTCGCCTCGGCCTGCTGCCCCGCTGCCCGCCCCGCAGACCCCCGCTGCCGCCAGCCTACCACGGCCCGTCCCCGGCCGGTGGCCCCCCGCTGCTCCCCGCAGCATCGCCGGTTCCCCTCGTCCCGCGGCACCGCCCGTCCCCCGAGTCCCGCACCGCTCCCCGCCGCGCCGCAACCGTGCCTCGCACCGCTCCCCGCAGCGGGCTGCGGCCGCCTCCCGGGCCCGGCCAGACCGAGATGCGGGTTCTCCGCCCCACCTCCGGCGCACCGGCCCCGGGGCAACGCCGGAGCGAGCTCGGCCCCCGCCCGCCCCGCGGCAACCGCGGCCCGCACTCACTGCGCCGCCGGCGGAGCCCCAGGCCGTGCCGGGCGAGGCGCGGGCTCCGCAGCACGGCGCGGCCCGCCGCCCGCAGCGCCTCCATGGCCGAGCCGAGCCCGATCGATCGCTGCTGCTACCGGGGCGAGCGGCGCCGTCCGCCGCCGGGCTCGGCGCGCTGACGTCAGCAGCGGCGGAGGCGCTGGGGTTGCCGAGGCAACGCGGGGCGGGGCCAGGCGAGGTGGGCCCGGCGGCGGCGGTGCCGTCCGTCCCGCTCCCGCTCCCGCTCCCGCTGCCGTCCCGGCGCTTGGCGCGATGCAGCTGCGGCACGTGCGGACGCTGCTGGCCCCGCAGGTGCGGTGGGTCGGGCCGGGTGGGAGCGGGCCGGGCCGGGCCGGGGCGGGCCGGGGGCGGCGGTGCTGAGGCTGCGTGTGCCCCGCAGGACGGGACGGCGCGGGTGACCTGCATGGCCTGGTCGGCCAGCAGCGCCCGGTTCGCCGTCTGCACCGCCGACCGGGTGGTGCTGCTGTACGACGAGCAGGGCGAGCGGCGCGACAAGTTCTCCACCAAGCCCGCCGACGCCAAGGTGAGGGCCTGGGGCCTGGGCCGCTGCCGCCGGGGCTGCTCCGCGGGCAGGGCCGCGGCCCGTGGGCCGGGGCCTGGGTCAGGGCAGCCTTCCCCTGCGGCCCACACCTCTGTCCTCTCCACAGTACGGCCGGAAAAGCTACGTGGTCAAAGGCATGGCCTTCTCCCCGGACTCCACCAAAATCGCCATTGGCCAAACGGACAACATTGTCTACGTCTACAGGATCGGAGAGGAGTGGTGAGTCTGGTGGTGGAGGGCCCGGTGGCCGTGAGGAGGGGACGGCACGCCGCTCCCTGCCGTACAGCATGCTCTGCAGGCGTGGATGCTGCCTGCACCAGTGGCCTGGCCTGCTCCTCTGCCCGGTGCACGCTGCGCGTCGTCTAACCCACAGTGCATCACCCAGGTGTTTCCCTGGTGAGCAACAGATAGGATTTCCTCGAACCTTGTGTGATCACGCACCAGCTGAGCTTCTGTGAAGCTGGAGCTGTAAAGTCTGCGCTGCTGTCTCCTGTTTCATAGCTGGGGAACTGTGGAACCTGCCTCACTTCAGCCTCATTTGCTGGTCTGTGTTGTGCTAACGCTGCTCAGAAAGGCAGGTCACCAGTGTTTCAGAAGCTCTGAAGTTGGTTTTTTTTTAAATTTTCTACCTAAAGGTGCCTTGTGATAGACAACCAGTGTACAAAACTTAAACGGCCTGTGTTTGGCAGCACTGAAACGGACCTAATGCAAACAGCAGGGTAACCAGAATGGGCAGTGTTGCTAGCTTCACTGGTGGTCACTTTTGTCTACCTTTTTCTGCAGGGGTGACAAGAAGGTGATATGCAACAAGTTCATCCAAACGGTGAGACTCCTGTTTAATGCCATTTTCTCCACCATATGTAGGATAAAGGCAACTAAATGTCTCGCTGCTCATACTCAGAGGTGTACTTGGCCGAACTGTCAGTGGTACTTGGTCTCCAAAAGTGCAGGTAGATCCTAAGATAATCTCTAAATTTTGAGGCTTGTATTACTCACCAAGCTTCAGAGGCCTCATACTGCCTGGATACAACATGGTAATTAATTGCTGAATGAACAATGCAACTACTTACAAAACTTCGGGGACTACTTTAGGCCTCAGAGGACAGAATGTTTTAAGGGAGTTGAAAGGGAAAAACAGGAGAGATTCTGAGCCCAACTGTTTTTCACAGGTTGGCAACTCTAAGCCCCAAGATTCCTTATTAACCAAAATGTAAAGCGTGCAGAACGCAGTCCAACTACACAGTTTCCCCATGTTCAAAGACCTCAGGTTTGTAAGCTGGGTTATCTACTTGGCTGCCTTCGTGCTCTGCTGCTCTGGCTCTGCCTGTGTGGTCAGAGAGCTCTCTACTCAGGAGGTCTCTGGCAAGGATTGTCCTGAGGTTGATGTCAGTATCTGGAAAAGGCAAAAGGTGTTATAAATTCCTTGCACAGAAAACCACCTGTCTGAGGCAATGCGATGCACTGACTAGTTGTTTTACCTTCAGGAGCCAATGTCCAGCAGCTGCCTGAGGCTTTCCAGCCAGTTGCCATCACACTATGACCCCCACTTTCTCTGTGTCACCAGAGGAGTTCTGTGCTATGTTCTCCTCCCCTGAAGGAGCTAGTACCAGTCAGGAGGAGTCATCCCCTCGGGCCAAATCCCCAGAAGACATGGGCAGCACTGCTTCTGATGTAGTTGCTGGAGTTTCTGTGCCAGGCGTTCTCAAGCTGCTTTTCAGGTGAAGGACAGCCTGAGCCTCTGGGTTGAAAGCCTACATCAGGGCTGGGTCATGGCCCACCACTGCAGCTGTTCTGACAGTGGCTTAGGAGGGCTGTCAAGCCTCTCTCAACACGGGGCTCCTGGCTGCAGGAGGAGAACCCAGGTAGTTGTGTTGCCCTGGCAATAAATGAAGGCGGCTGCTGTTCAGCCTTTGTTTCTCTGTGTTGGAGCTGCTGCGTTGAGTGGTCGTGACACTAGGTAGACTGTCGTGAGGCAAAGAGAGCACGAGGGGCTTGGTGTCCATTTGTCCCTTTCCTGGACATCGTGGTTAACCCAGGTGTGGATACCTGTAGCCTAACTGGAGAGTCCTTTCCTTGTTTGCTGCTGCCTGCTGGTGGGACGATGCTCCTTGCCCCTCTGCCTCTCCTTTGCTGTGGCACCTGGGTAACAGCCTGGTGGGAGCTGCTTGCCTCTCACAAGCTCAGGTGCTGTGCACAGCATGCATACGTTTTTTTGTATTTTTTATGTAGTGGTTCATTTCTCTTTTCTCTCATTCTCTTATTTTCCCCATGCCTTTTCTACCACTTTTATCCTAATAAATCCTGTATTTTTTCTAATGCTAACCGGACACCACCGTGTCCAGTTTTCTCCTGTAACTAAATATTGTTATTTACAGATTTTTGGTGTGTTCAGTAAACAGGAGAGATTCGTTATTAAGCCCTTTCCCTCTCCAGCCATTGGCAAAAGGTCTTGGGCACTTTTATACATCTTGTGAATACATTAACACTGTTCTGCTCGGCTGGCAAGCAAAGCATCCTGCTGGAGGGTCAGGATGAGTATGTGCAAGTTTGACTTCTTTACACCAGTAGCTGAGCATGTTACCATTTTGTGAGGCTTGTTTCTAAGCTACTGCTGGGCTGCTTGTGGTTTGTTAGGCTGAAAATAAGGGTCTGGCAGATAATGAGGGAAAGGTACGGATGTCTGGGAAACAGATGTAATAAAAATGGGTCTTCGTCATTATTTGGACATACAAATTATGAGCAGTTTAGGTATCCAACGGCATTTTGGTATCTGATTGTAGCTGTATTTGCTGACGCGAATGGTAAGAGTGGGGAATAGAAGGCAAGATGAATAAGTGAGGGTGTAAATATGTCTAAAGCAGGCCCAGATGCTTAAAATGGAACAGAGGAGCCAGTGAGGCAAGTGCTGGTGGCACAGTGCCAAACACCAGCCACCTTATTGACTGAAATTCTTCAGTTTAAACGTGAAGCAGTTTTATTAACTCTCTTGACCCGCTCTTACAGTTGGGTTTTGTGCTCAGCTTTATTCTTCCTGATCCCCACCTCAGATTTTGAGAATACCTTAGGTTTGGGTTTCATGAACCCATTTCTACCTGACCTACTTTGTAGCATCTGATAACCATCTTGCTTGTAAACAAAAAATATAAATAAAGACTATTTCTGATTCATCAAATGAAGATCCAATGTACAGATATTCTCATATCTATTACAGAAGCTAGCAGAGTCATATTATTTTTACATTTTATACTTGTTGTTGCAAAAAGATCTTAAAATAGCCATGATTTTGTACATTCAATGATAGCATGGGGAAAACCCCACACATCTGGTCAATCAGTAGTCCTCTCAGAAGAGCATCCATGCTAGTATAACACATCTGGTATAATTCTGATGCCCTGCTTTAGCCCTTCTGAGCCTGCTGCTTTACCCCAGCTCAGTATTATCTAGTTCAAGCTTGGGCACAGAGGTCCTCGATCCTACTTTAAGGCCTGTCCAAATTCCCCAGTCTCTTCTCTTTCCTGGTCTGTGTGGTCTCACTGTTCACGAGCTGTGTTACGTAGCAGTGGGGCAGGAAGCTTTCTAGGTAGTGGAGTTCTTATCTCTTTTTTTTACCTCCTCCTTGGCAGAGTGCCGTGACCTGCTTATCATGGCCAGTGGAGAACGTCATTGTCTTTGGTCTTGCCGAAGGAAAGGTAGAGAAACTTGTTATTTGCCTGATTTTCTTTTCCATGCAGGGGCTACCAGCACCTGGGCTGCAGGGTAGGAGCCATTACTGTGTGCCACTGGGCACCAAATAGCAACTCAGGGTTTACACCACTGACTTGAATTTTCTGGTTCTGGTTCCCTTGGAGGTAACGAGGTTCTAGTCCTTGGGGGTTCTCCTGGATCATTTGGTCCTTTTCCTGAGCCTCCAACTTTTCGACTTCTTCTCCAACCTACCAAAAAGCAATGAGCTTCATGTTATTTCATGGACCAGGAAGCCTCTGGGGATGTTACGCTGGGGGAAATCCACATTCTGCAGACAGAAGCAACATTGATCAGATTCTCTTTCTCAGGTTCGTTTAGCAAATACAAAGAACAACAAGTCTTCCACCATTTATGGGACAGATTCCTATGTGGTCTCGCTAACATCCAAGTGAGTATGGCATTGCTTTAGCCTTCCTGCTTTGGCTCAGTCTCCTATCCCGCTGTTGGCTCTGGCATAACTGGTGTCAGTATGGGAGGTCGCCAGAGTGTCTCTTTCTGCTGTCAGTTCCTTGTCGAGATAGTAAAGTACTGTGCTTTCCAGAAGGAATTCCATTCTAAAATCTGATACCTGGATATGCCACACTGGCCCATGCAGTTTGATTGTCCCTCAAATACATTTCAGGATGCAAGTTCCCATGACATTACTTACATATATTGATTTATTTGAATCCGGGACTTTATAAAGATTAAATTTGTCAACTTAATCTCACTGATTACTAACATTAGTCAAATTCAAGGGCTAAAAAAAAGTAAAAATCTTCTGTCAGATAAAACCGCAACAAGGCTATGATGAGAAAAATAACCATAAAGTGCAATTTTAAATTAATTAAGATTTAATTTTAAGTACTTCTGTATACTTTACCTAAAAAAAATTAAGATATGTCATGATCCGAGCAATGGGATTTTCACTAAATGGTGACATTCTGGTTTTTGAGTGCTAAAACAATTTAAGAAACCTAAAGCTAGCCTAGTACTCTGACTTTCTACTGCTGAGAAATCCCTCCAAAGACTGTCTGCCTTTGCCTCTATTCCAGGGGGTTTCTATTTCCCCTCTCTCTCTCTTCATCCCCTCTTCTTCTCCCACCTCTCTTCCCCATTTGTCCCCCTCTCCCCAAATCCTTCCCCCAACTCTCTCCCCCTCTTCTTTTATTTGTAAACACAGCTCATGCTGTTACTGCTATGGTGTCAATGACAGACCTGGGGTTGCAATCACAGAAGACAGATGTATGATTCCTGGATTGTTCCAGTGTTCACAGAATTTGTATTCGTACTTGAATCATCATTAAAAAGTGTTCTTTCTGGGTACACTAGGTTATGCCTGTTTCCTCTTCCTTGCCCTCTTCTCCGTGCTTGTGTCAAGATTTACACAAGACATGAATGCTACGAATGATGGACTTAGACCTGGAGTGTTTGTCCAGATGGTTTTTTGTCTTAATTGTGTTGCTTTTAGGGATTCCTGGCATCACCATATTCAGCCTCATTTTTGAAATAGTTCCAATGCAAGGGTTGTTTGATATACCTTGTTATGAAAAATTGTGTGCATAGCCGTTATTCCACTTAAGGTTACTTAGCCTCCCTGTGTTTTAGTGATACAGAAAGTTGGTTATTGTGATTTTACATGATGAAGATGCTTATCTGACCGCTCTCCTTTATGCTCGCCATACTTTTGTCTGCTTTGTTTTTACAGACACTGATACAGGTTCTAGGTATTCTTGTGTTTATCACCCCCCTTGTCTTTGGTGAAAGTTCCTTTAATGAGGAACATCAACGATGACCCTGGGACTGGCTCCTCTGGGGAAGGATATGAAAATAAAGGTGCAAATCTTACTGTGGTAATACATCATCCTGTCTGTGTTTCTTTGCAGTGTGTCGGGGAAGGGAATCCTGTCTGGCCATGCAGATGGAACCATAGTACGCTTCTTCTTTGATGATGAGGGCTCAGGTGAATCACAGGTATCAGAGATTCTTCTTCAATAAGCAAATTCCTGTTTGCACAGCCAAAGAGCTTTTTGGCTCAAGAGCTCTGGTAAGGGATCAGGCCATGGAGGGAGAGCAAGTCTGGAGAGGAGCTGTGGTCTGTGCTTGCTAGCGTAGGTTTTATGGATCACTGATGAAGGCAGAACAGTGACTAGATGCTTTGAAATACACTGAGTGCAGTGGTAAGAGCAGAAGTTACATTTTTGTGTATGAGACATGAGGCTTTTCAGGTATCTGGAAAGGTCTGATGTTAGAGTCTCCAGGAGAACAATGCTTGAATAGGTAGGGTTTCAGGGAATAGCTGTTGTCATCTTCTCATTAAGCAATGTATAGTTGCCTCAGTTAAACCCGAACACCAGGTTCACACTGCCTGGGGACAGAATACTTGGCACCCAGCATTTCTCCCGAGCCTCCTGCTCTTCCCCAAAAGAAGTCTCTGTGCTTCAGGCTGTGGTAAAGGGAATGCTATTGTTACTCAGATATTTTCTCTCTAGCTGAAGCAGTTTGAGCATGTTTGCTCTCTAGCATGATATGCCCATGTATACTCTGATATGTTAAGGGTGTATCCCAGTCTAGTTAATGGTACTGGTCTTCTTACTGGCACCAGGAATCTTCTCTCCCAGTTAAACACGTGGAATAGTTGAAACATCACTCAGTTCTGGTTTCTACCTTCCTACAGAGGGACAGGCAGACAAAGCACCCCCCACGAGCTGGATTTTACAGAAGGGCCTCAGACTGGTCTTGTTGTGACAGCTGAATACAGAGGCCAGCTGGGAGCTGGAGCCATTCATGTTTTCAGATGTTCTTTCTTGTCTAATGTAGGGTAAGTTGGTGGTGCATCCCTGTCCTCCTTATGCCCTCGCCTGGGCTTCCAACAGCATTGTGGCTGCAGGCTGCGATAAGAAGATTGTAGCTTATGGGAAGGAGGGAAATGTGATTCAAACCTTTGACTACAGCCGGGACTCGTCAGAGAAGGAGTTCACCACAGCAGCTGCCAGTCCTGGCGGCCAGTCTGTGGTCATTGGCAGCTATGATAGGTATGGTGCCTGATGGTAAAGTCTCCCCTTTATAGTGCTTTCTTCTTCAACCATATGCAGTTCCTCATGTCTCTGCTGTCTCATCTGTTCTCACAGGTTAAGGGTTTTGAACTGGAGCCCACGCCGCAGCACCTGGGAGGAAGGCAAACCCAAAGAAATAGCTCACCTCTACACCATCACAGCTTTAGCATGGAAGAGGGATGGATCACGGATCTGTGTGGTTTGTATCATCAGTCAGCAACTGTGAGCACACAGGTCACACACCGGGGACAGTCTTATACATGCTCTTGAGAGCAAAGTGACGTGACACAGGGAGGGTGAGAGTGGTCACACCGTCACTGAGGTGTGTGATGCAGGTGCTTGGGCTGAGAGCTTTGCAAGGGACTCTGCTGCAGTCAGTTGTGCAGAGTATGAAGCTGGAAATATCATGGCTGATGTGTAATGGCTCACTGGCAGCAGCAGCCCTTCTTTTTTCACAGAAGCATAGTAAGGTCAGCATAGCATAGCTTCTCTAGAGTAGTCTCACGAACATTCTTTCCTCCGAGCACCTGTGAGAAGCAGTATAAAACCTGTTCTTATACCCTATGTTTACATGCTATGTTTTCAGTTCAGACGTGTCTTTCTTCTACTTTTGGCTATTGGGCCTTGATCTGCCTTTCTCTATCAAGTTAAGTAATTCCTTAAAGCTCTTTAAGTCAATCTTTCTACAAATCTTTCTGAATTAACCCCTCCTCTTCCTCTGCTATGTACATGGCAGTATTTGGTAAGCTCTGTTTCTCTGAGAATTTCTCAATCTTTCTGTTCTCTCACGAAAGTCAAGATAGGACTGGTCCTCATGCATCTGGGGCTTGAGCCTTGTTCCCCAGAGCAGCCAGGACCTGGGGATTTATGTCTCACCTCTAATCCTCTTCATGAAAACAGGGTCTGGAATACCTTTTTGTAACAAAATTCACTGACTATGTGCAATACGTTTGTTTCCCCAGGGCACTCTCTGTGGAGGAGTTGAACAATTTGACTGCTGCCTTCGCAGAAGCATTTACAAAAATAAATTTGAAGTGACGTATGTGGGACCAAGCCAGGTAAGAGAATAACCAACAAGGTAATGTCTGTTGATTAAAATGGGATGCTTACTAAAACTAGACATGTTTGGATATCTCGGTGCCATCAGCTTCTTTGCGGTCCATCATCTGCCTCCAGTCCTTGGCCCAATCACTCACAAAACCATAAAATCATATAATATTTTGGGCTGGAAGGGTCATCTAGTTGGGTTTAAAGGTCATCTAGTCCAACCCCCTGCCATGGGCAGGGACATCTTCAACTAGATCAGGTTGCTCAGAGCCCCGTCCAACCTGACCTGGAATGTTTCCAGGGATGGGGCATCTCTGCCCAGAAAGTTGTGATTAATGGGGTGAAATCTTGTTGGTGTCCGGTCTCCAGTGGTGTCCCTCAGGGTTCAGTTTTGGGGCCAGTCTTGTTTAATATCTTTATCGATGATCTGGATAAGGGGATTGAGTGCACCCTCAGTAAGTTTGCAAACGACACCAGACTAGGTGGGAATGTTGATCTGCTTGAGGGTAGGAAGGCTCTACAGAGGGACCTGGACAGGTTGGATCGATGGGCCAAGGCCAATTGTATAAGGTTCAATAAGGTCAAGTGCCGGGTCCTGCATTTCGGTCACAACAACCCCAGGCAACGCTACAGGCTGGGCGAAGAGTGGCTGGAAAGCTGCCCAGCAGAAAAGGACCT
The DNA here is from genome assembly GCF_964106895.1 of Numenius arquata. Classification (NCBI taxonomy): domain Eukaryota; kingdom Metazoa; phylum Chordata; class Aves; order Charadriiformes; family Scolopacidae; genus Numenius; species Numenius arquata. Next base: position 61,938,647 of record NC_133584.1, on the reverse strand, counting down.
GGGGGTGTTGGTGGACAGCCGGCTTAACGTGAGCCAGCAGTGTGCCCAGGTGGCCAAGAAGGCCAGCATCATCCTGGCTTGTATCAGGAATAGCGTGGCCAGCAGGAGTAGGGCAGTGATGGTGCCTCTGTACTGGGCCCTGGTGAGGCCTCACCTCGAGTGCTGTGTTCAGTTCTGGGCCCCTCACTACAGGAAGGACATTGAAGTGCTGGACCGTGTCCAGAGGAGAGCCACCAAGCTGGTGAGGGGTCTGGAGAACAAGTCATATGAGGAGAGGCTGAGGGAACTGGGCATGTTTAGTTTGGAGAAGAGGAGGCTGAGGGGAGACCTCATTGCCCTCTACAACTCCCTGAAAGGAGGGTGTAGAGAGGTGTGTGTTGGCCTCTTCTCCCAAGTGAATAATGACAGGACCAGAGGAAACGGTCTAAAGTTGCATCAAGGGAGGTTTAGATTAGATATTAGGAAGAATTACTTTACTGAGAGAGTGTTCAGGCACTGGAACAGCCTGCCCAGGGAGGTGGTTGAGTCACCATTCCTGGAGGTATTTGAGAAACGTGTAGATGTGGCACTTCAGGGCATGCTCTAGTGCCTGAGATTGTAGGGGTTTTTTTTGTGTGTGCGTGGTTGGACTCGGTGATCTCAGAGGTCCTTTCCAACCATGACGATTCTGTGATTCTGTGATCTACAACATTTCTGGGTGACCTGGGCCAGGGTCTCACCACCCTCAGTGTAAAACATTTCTTCCTTATACCTAGTCTGAATCTACCCTCCTTTAGTTTAAAACCATTACCCCTTGTCCTATCGCAACAGGCCCAGATAAAAAGTTTGTCTCCGTCTTTCTTGTAAGCCCCCCTTAGGTACTGAAAGGCCGCAAAAAGATCTCCCCAGAGCCTTCTCTTCTCCAGGCTGAACCCCCCCAACTCTCTCAGCCTGTCCTCCCAGCAGAGGGGCTCCAGCCCCCCCAGCATCTCCGTGGCCTCCTCTGACCCCGCTCCAACAGGTCCATGTCTCTCCTGTGCTGAGGCCCCAGAGCTGGAGGCAGCACTGGGGAGGGTCTCCCCAGAGCGGAGCAGAGGGGCAGAATCCCCCCCCTCACCCTGCTGGCCACGCTGCTGGGGATGCAGCCCAGGGTGCAGGGGGGCTTTCTGGGCTGCCAGCGCAGGTTGCTGGCCCGTGGCCAGCTTTTCCCCACCCCAGAACCCTCATACCCTTCTCAGGAGGGCTGCTCTCCATCCCCAGCCTGGGCTGGGACAAGGGTTTGCCCCCACCTAGGTGCAGGATCCTGCACTTTGCCTTGTTGGGCCTCATGAGGTTCACATGGGCCCACTGTCTCCAGCCTGCCTCTGGATGGCATCCTGTCCCTTAGGCCTGTCAGCTTGGTGTCATCCGCACACTTACTGAGGTTACACTCAATCCCACTGTGTCATTGATGGAGACATTAAACAGTACTGGTCCCAGTATGGACCCCTGAGGGACAGTCCAGACCCCTGAGGGATTCCTTGTATTCAGCTGAGGGAACTCTGTAAATTCTGTACAGTAGTTACCTTCAGCCCCATTAAAACTACACTGGAAAGAGTTGGAAGTGATGGTGATTTCTCCGAGCCCGTTTACCTCATTCATTCCTCCCTTTAAAGCAGTTACACTGTCTTGAAAAATATGCACCAAACTTGGCACAGGAAATTACCAAAGCATTTTAGGTACACATCTGCACCTGCAGTTTTTTCATAGCAACTTGTCGGGAAAGGCAGAGGCAATATTCCAGGGACAGTGGGCTGGGTGGAAATTGGCTAGGAGTAAAAACCATGGAATTTATTTCCTCGTTTGTGAATTTGTGTGGGGTACCTCCGTGCCAAATCCAGGCTCCTTAAATGGTTTAAATTCAGCCAACGTTACCTGTTTCAAAATCAGGTGGTAGGGGTGAGGTAGCAGTCTGGGCACCCCTCTGTAGTCAGTGGAGAGAGCGTAGGACTCTCAGAGGGTGACATCCTCAAGGGCCTGAGTAGTCCTCCAGTTAGGCTGGAAACTTCTAAACGGCAGCAGTGAGAATCCCACACTTTTACTACAGTTCTCATCCCATAGAAGAGGAATGATAAGGTTTATTTAAAAAAGCAGAGTGAAATGATGTGAGGGGACATCTAAATACCCAGATATCATCTGTTATATAATTTTCCATAGGGCACAAAGTCTGTGTTCTTCCTCTGTGCCTGGAAACAGTGCCTCATATTGCTTTTTTCCACTTTCTCTAGGTCATTGTGAAGAACCTCTCAACAGGAACTCGTGTTGTGTTGAAATCCCAGTATGGTTATGAGATCGATGAGGTGAAGATCTTGGGGAAAGACAGATATCTGGTGGCCCATACCTCAGACACATTACTGCTGGGTGACATCAGCTCCAACAAGCTCAGTGAGGTACTGGAAAACCTGTCATTTCCTGACTGTCCAATGCTTAACTTTGTAACTCAAAGGGTGTGTTTTCTGCATGGGAACAATGCATCTATTTTCAAAGAATCATAGAATAATTTAGGTTGCAAGGGACCTTGGGAGGTCTTCTATCAAACTTCCTACCCAAAGGAAGGTCACATTAAATTCAGATGTGGTTGCTCAGGGCTTTATCCAGGTTGGTCTTGAAAACCTTCAAGGAAGGAGATCCCACGGTTTCGCTGGTCCCCTGTTCCAAGGCTTTACTGTCCTCATGGGGGAAAGATTTTTTTTTCAAGTCTTGTTGGAGTCTCTTTCAGCAACATATGCTGCGGAGATTCTGAGGAGAAGACTTACTGAGGGAAAGGGGCTGTTGGGGGTGCTTTTTATAATAAAGTTAGTCTAGAGGAAGGTGGGAAAGTGCCTGTGAGAGAACAGGCTAGGGGGAGTACATCGGTCACATAAAGGCCTCTTGTCCAGAAAGCAGTAAGATACTACATGAAAAGGAGTCTGAAGCATAGGTTAAAAAAAGGGAGAGGGAAGTGAGGAACTTGCAAGCTGGGAATGGCTGAAGAACACTGTTGACAGCTGAAGTGCTTGAAGTGCCTTGTGGGGTGCAATTCTTGCTGTCCATGGGAGTTGAGCTAGACAGCAGATGGCAATGCCTGCAGCCTGGTCCCCTGCGGGAGCTGTTGGCCTGGCGTTTGCTCACTCCACGCCCTTGTATTGTAGGTAGCCTGGCAAGGGTCTGGAGGGAATGAGAAATTCTTCTTCGACAATGAGAACGTAAGTTGGATGGGACAGGATGATACCCATGAGCGGTGAGTAAAGCTATGTGTGCACTGGCATTAAAGGTGTCAACTGCACTTCTGGAAAATCCTGGTTCTCAGCAGTTTGCTGGACTTATCCTCTCTATGCTTCCTCTGCATACTTGCCCTTTCCATGTGGCAGGTACAGAACACACTCGGTGTGTGGAGTAGCAGTGTTAGAGGTACAAGGTACAGAATGCAGCTGTCAAGGTGACAGTTTGGCTCCTCCTGCAGGTTACAAATAGGCCCAGAACTAAAATCCCCAACTCTGAGGAAAAGCTGTCAGTCACAACAGGAAACCAAGGACAATTCCTCACTCATCCCAGAGAGTCTGAATTTAGACCTGTGTGCAGCAGAGTTCTTTTCTGCACACCTTGCTGGCAGGTATGTGTGCTTACCTGGGTTTTCTGTAAGAGTGTATTCCTCTCTTACCTTCAGGTCTGCATGATCTTTAATGCTGGAGAGCTGACACTGGTGGAATATGGAAACAATGACATCCTGGGTTCTGTCCGCACAGAGTTCATGAACCCTCATCTTGTCAGGTGAGTGTCACACCTGCCTGTGTGGCCAGAACTGCATTTTGAGAGAGTGACCTCAGATATATACACTTGGAAATGTCCCACTCTGCAGAACACAGGCCCCAGACACTGGGACCAGAGTAATCTGCTTTTGACAGTGACTAATGGTCATAGAATCACAGAATGGTTTGGGTTGGAAGGGACCTTAAAAATCATCCAGTGCCACCCCCTGCCCTGGGCAGGGACACCTCCCACCAGACCAGCTTGCTCAAAGCCTCGTCCAACCTGGCCTTGAACCCCTCCAGGGATGGGAGTCAAATGCTTTGCACAAGTCCAGGTAGATGACAGCTGCTCTTCCCTTATCCACCAACACTGTAGTGCTGTCATAGAAGGCCACCAAATTTGTCAAGCACAATTGGCCCTTAGTGAAGCCATGTTGGCTGTCACTGTTCACCTCTTTATTTGCCGTGTGCCGTAATGGTAGGGTTTAATTGCTTGGTTACCCTTAATGGTTGTAAAGTTTTAGAAGCACAAGAGCCTGTTTTCCTCTGGTACATGCTTATTGAAGCCTGACTTGGGTATTGCTGAAGAGGGATTTCCTGTGCGTGTACTCATGCATCTCTGCATCCGGTCCTAGTACAGCATTACCAGGGACTCTAGATGCGAATGGGACCTCCTCTGTGCCTCTGAAATACCATACTCCATTTTCTGATCCGAGAGAAGGGAGGATCACGGGCTGCTCAGAGATGGAAGCAACGTAACTAATTAGCTACTGGGAACCCTGGCTCCGGAGGGGCAGCTTCCAGAGCGAAGCCATGAATTGGAAGGGTTTGTTCTCATTTGAGGCAGCCATAGATACTGTGCAAGAGTCACAGGTCAGAGAGCTGCCAGAGGCTCTGTGTGCTTGGGAAAACTGCAGGGAAGTCTGGGGGGGGGACTATGTGATTCAGTCCTGTGAATTTAGGGACTAGTAAAGGTAACTGTCATCATTCCCTTCAAATAATAGTGTCCGTATCAATGAGAGACGGCAGAGAGGTGCGGAGGAGAACAAGAGGCTGGCTTATCTGATAGACATCAAGACTATAGCAACAGGTGAATGTAAACCTCCTTCCCCTGTGTTTTACCATCCTTCCTGAATCCTTTGTATTTTCTGTGCCAGGCGGCATATCCCCAAAGGACCCCTTCGCATTCGCTCTGCCTGGCAGAGACCAGGCTCCCCGGCTTTGGCTGCCTGATGTGGACACAGCTGTGGGGTGGCTCTGACTGTGTCCTGGACCCGAGATTCTGTGCCGTTTGGCAGATGGTATTGCTGCCTGCAGTGCCCGTGTCTGTGCACGCTTGCAAAAGGCTGGAGGGAGTTACTGCTGTTGATAAGGCATCAAAATAAAATGTCACTGCAGTCTGCTTTTCACATTACAGCGGGTCCTGCCCTAATTAGATCCCAGGCACCTGATCCCCATGGGAAAGCATTGGATGTTCAGCACTATGGGGCATGTTAGGTACTTACACTGTTTCCTTTCTTTCCTTCCCAAGTGGACCTCATTGGTGGCTACAACACTGGCACTGTCAGCCACGACAGCAAGATTGATTGGCTGGAGCTGAACGAAATAGGCCACAAGCTACTCTTCAGGGACAAGAAGATGAGGGTGAGGCAGGTGCATCCGGGGCAGTGTGGCAAGATGGCATGGCTGGGGAGAGGTAAAGACAGAAAGGCCCAAGTGGAGGGAGGGAGGCGAGAAACACATGTGAAGTACTCGGGACTTTTTTGACTACTCCTTTGGGGAAGATAGACCATGTTCAGATTGCATGAGCTGGCAGCATTGCATGTTTGGTCTTGAGTCCTGGCAAATTCTGAAGTTAGTTACTAGACATCTTGCTTTATCTCAACACCCCTGAAGATGAAGGTCATAGACTCTTCTGCTGTGAGATGGAGTGTGTTAATCTCAGGTTGAGGACCCTGATGTTGCACTTAAACATGTAAGTTTAAAAGTGTTCTCTGCAACAGCTTGGCTTATATCTGTAAGATGAACTCACTAATTCTCCAGAACAGCATAGTCACAACCAATTAGCTTGTTTGGTACGGCCCTTGGCTTGTGCTGATTCCTAGACCATGACTGAATGTTGCCTGGGAGAGTACTGGTAAGCCCAGGACAAAACTGTGCTCAAAATCATGGTAATGGTTTCACGCTACAGATTATGATGTGCAGGTACTCATGTCATGCACTAGACTTGTTTAGTTTAACTCTACAGATGGAGCTGAAGAAGCTCACTGCAGCAGGCCAGAAGGTGTATTTATCAATTGTATTACAGTTCCACTCGGTTCAATATCACGCCGCCTTCTCTCTTCTGAATGTAAGGCTCCCTGACCGCTTGACTTCATTTGCTCTTCTTGTCACAAGAGTGTCCTGAGAAGATGACCCTCTTGACAATGGTGTAATTCACATCTAGAATTCCTGTGTGGGTGCTCCAGATGCTGTGGCAGACCCCAGCTATACCACTGCAGCTCATCATAGGATGGTTTTAATTGCTCCAGATCCCACTGGGGGCTGTCAGTCTGCAGTAGAATATTTCCATGTTGGCTGTACCTCTCTCCTTAGTCCAGGGATGGGTGAAGTGTTATGTTCATAGATGTACCCATGTTGAAATCCCTGAGAACTTTCTCAGCCTCGTCTCAGAAGAAACTCTGAATTCACCCCTCACGTTTCAGACAGGAACCCCAGGCTTCTTCACTGTCATTTTTGGCAGCTTGACCCCTGAGGCTGCATCACAGATTGTAGGGGTTGCAAAGATACCTTCTTGCTTGGGAATCACAGATCTCCAATTAATTACCTGTCTGCTGATTGATTGCTGCCCGGCTGATCAGCTGACAAGAAGAGTGCTCAGCTTTGTGGCCAAAGATTGCAGCGCACACATTGCAGCGCTTCACAAACTCTTTACCACAGACCTCTCACAAGAGTGTGCTGCAGGTGGGCTTTCTTGTGCAAAGACTGTAGTTCTGGTTCTGGGCCATCACAAAACAAGGACTCCTACAAGCACTTTGTGATTCCAGAGAAACAGAAGGAGCAGCCCAATGTGGATTTGCAAAAAAGGCAATGCCTGCACCTGCGTTAGAGTGTCTCTCTAATCAAGATGCTCTTAACCCTCAGAAGGACTGTTCCATGTCTACAGCTCTTTAGAATCATAGAATCATCCAGGTTGGAAGAGACCCTTGGGATCATCGAGTCCAACCATCTACCCTACACTACAAAGTTCTCCCCTACACCATATCCCCCAACACCACATCTCAACGGTTCTTAAACACATCCAGGGATGGTGACTCAACCACCTCCCTGGGTAGCCTGTTCCAATGCCCAACCACTCTGTGAAACATTCTTTCCTAATGTCCAGTCTAAACCTACCCTGTTGGAGCTTGAAGCCGTTCCCTCTTGTTCTGTCATTAGTTACCTGTGTGAAGAGACCAGCACCAACCTCTCTACAGTGTCCTTTCAAGTAGTTGTAGAGAGTGATGAGGTCTCCCCTCAGCCTCCTCTTCCTCATACTAAACAGTCCCAGCTCCTTCAACTGCTCTTCATATGATTTGTTTTCCAGGCCCTTCACCAGCTTCGTTGCCCTCCTCTGCACTCGCTCCAGCACCTCGATATCTCTCTTGTATTGAGGTGCCCAAAATGGGACACAATACTCCAGGTGCGGCCTCACCAGTGCCGAGTACAGGGGCACAATCACCTCCCTACTTCTGCTGCTCACGCTGTTTCTAATACAAGCCAGGATGCCGTTGGCTTTCTTGGCCACCTGGGCAAACTGTCGGCTCATACTCAGCCGCTTGTCCATTAGAACCCCCAGGTCTCTTTCTTCCAGGTGGTTTTCCAGCCACACTTCCCCAAGCCTGTAGCAATGCACGGGGTTGTTGTGGCCCAAGTGCAGAACCTGGCACTTGCCCTTGTTGAAACTCATACCATTGATTTTGTCCCAATGCTCCAATCTATCTAGGTCTCTCTGTAACTCTTAGAGCTTTAGGACACTACTTTCACATATCCATAAAAGCATCAAGCAAGAAAGGGCTTTGCTACAAAGGAGACCAAATCACTGCCAGTAGCAAGGGCTTCTGTGTGGGCTCTGCTGCACTGATACTCTTCAGAAAGGTTCTGACAGTGATTGCAGCCTGCACCAAGTAAAAGAGGCTTCTGTTTGTAAGTGATACGTACTTTTCCACAAGGCTGTGTATGTCCTACCATGTGAGAAGAGAGAATTTTCCCAGTAGCGTATATTTTTATATTTATTTCTGCAGTCTTGTTCAGTTTATATTTGGGTCCTCTAATTCACTGTCTCAACAAAAGGCAGTGGCATCATCAAGATTGCTGCAGCCTCTTCTGGCTCCTTTTCAGGCCTCTTAAGAGGCTACATAGCCAGCCCCTTCATTAAACACTGACACCAGCCTAAATCAGACAGCACCATGATTCCCCTAAGCTATGTCTGTACGTATTTCTCCAGCCAGTTTGGTACAGTCTGAAACAGGGACTTTCTTGTTCTCTTTTGACTGATGTGTCATGAGATTAGCACAATTCCCTTTTTCCCTCTGTCTCATCTTTGCTAGGTGAGGACAATTACGACAAGGAGCAGAGACAGCCTAGAACTTTTAAGTTACGAGGCGTCATACGTCTTTGTTAGGCCATGTGTCAGGTTACACCTTCCAAATTGTCAGGTTTGTTTCAGGGCAGCGTATTCTACAAACAACACCCTCTCACCTTATTAGCAACAGTTCTTGCAACAGGACTTTACCTGGGATGGACAGTTCAGCCCAGCACTGCAGAGGAGGGCCGTTCTTGGTCCCCCGGTTTGTTTGCATGCAGGACTTAAGAGACCATTCTCCTGTTCCAGCTCTGCAACTGAGAAGGAACTGAAGTAGCACAAGGCATGTTCTGGTTTATATACTTACGTACCGAGCAGTAAGTAAGGCAGGATCTGAGCATGCTGCTTAAAATACTGCAGGGCTTAAAAGGATCTTAAGTCTTGGATAGTAATGGGTGTAAATAATAGTGTAGAAGTTTGGGCTATGTATCTTGGAAAAAGTCTGATTCCTGGTTGGTAATATCTGTTCACAAAATACTTGCTTAGATGTTCCTGCCACATTCATGTGAGCTAGCAGCCCAGCCATGAGCCCAGCTGAGCCTTTTTCTCCTCTTCCCCCCTCCAGCTGCAGCTCTATGACATTAAAAGTGGCACCAAGACCACCATTTTGAACTACTGCTCCTATGTGCAGTGGGTCCCGGGCAGTGACGTGGTGGTGGCTCAGAACAGAAACAGCCTCTGCATTTGGTATAACATTGATGCTCCAGAGCGAGTCACCATGTTTCCTCTGAAGGTAAATCTCTGGAGACTTCGACCACCTCCAGCAGTTTCTGTTACTTCTTGCTCACGTGTTTGGGAATGGTCAGGGTAGTGTTGCAGAAGGGAGACAGAAGGGAATTGCTAGCTTTTCATGGACAAAATATGAGCTCATCTTGTCAACTTTGTGGCAGGCATTGCTGGCAGACCATGGAGACAGTTAATACAGTAAGGAGCTGCCCAGTGGCTTTTTCCTTCCCCCCTGGTGAGATAATGATGATGTCTGCGCAGTGTGAGCTCATTCAGCAGAACTTAAATCAGCAGAGCTGTCACAGTGCTGTCCTCACATCCCCGCTACCCCGCAGGCTTTAGGAGAACATGGGGGTGTTGATAGCTGGTACTCTTTCCAGGGGGATATTGTAAACTTGGAACGGAATGATGGAAAGACTGAAGTGATAGTATCCGAAGGGGTGAACACTGTGTCCTACACCCTGGACGAAGGCCTCATAGAGTTTGGAACCGCCATTGACGATGGGGATTATCACAGGTAAGCGCTAGATACACCACGTAGTGGTGGCAGGTATCCCACTTCACATAACAGACATCTGAGATCTGGCAATCCATGAACTACAGCAGCACGGCTTTCCATACAGAGCTGAAGTTCAGGCTCTGAGCATGAGGTTGATGACAGGTCTGGCTCTAACGCTCAGCAGAGTCCCTCAAGAGTGAATATTTAGCTTTTTCATCCTCACAGCTCTGTGGTTTCAACTCTGTGGCGCAAGAGACTGGCGAGTCTGGTCCCATTGACACTGACAGGAATTCACTGAAGGCAGTTTTCACTTAACTGCAGTGAATAAGTGTGTCTTCTGTAGTAACCAGATGTGAAGTGGTACTCAAGCACTTTTGCTGCTGCCCCTCCAGAGATGGTGACTGTGTCATGGAAACATTCAGGAGCTGTGCAGAGTAAAAACTGCCTGCCTGAAGCAGTCAGTGTAGCCACCTGGGTATTACTGACATTGTTATAGGGCTTTAAAATCAACCAGGGAAGAAAATTTCATATGTTCATAGCACTGATAACCACTTGAGAGACTTCTTTGCAGCAGGGACTTACTTCAGACACACTGTGGACTTTTCCCACACTGCTACAGCCTTCTGGTGACCATATGCCTCTAAGTACCTTAGCCCAGATAGGGATCACCTCCATCACTGATGTGTTCCCTGATGCGTCAGGCCCTGCGTTATACAGTCCTCTTCAGAACTGGTCACACACAGCTTGCTTTATTTTCAGTGCAACTCTTGTTAGGAAGCTCCTGTCTCAGCCTAGGATGTTCCTCAGAGAGCTCTTCTATTCTGTTACTGACAGTCTGCAAATCTCTCTGTCTCAAGGGCTACTGCATTTTTGGAGACGCTGGAAATGTCCACAGAGACAGAAGCCATGTGGAAGACCCTCAGCAGACTGGCTTTGGAAGCTAGACAGCTGCACGTTGCAGAGAGGTACAGGAAGAAGCTATAACCTATTTCTGGCTTAAACACTCTCTTTGCTGAATCCCTCGCAGAAACCAGGGTCTGTCTAAAGATGTGACTTTTTGTGTGGCCTAGAAGATTCACTGCATTGCAGAATTAAGTGTTAACTATTCCAGGCAATGACTTTGCCTTTTCATCCTAGACAGTAATGCTAGAACTGGGGACAGGAAGGCATCACTCTGTAGCACAAATTTTTGCTGATGGCAACCCAAAGCAGTGTATAGCAAGGCTTCAGGGAGCTGACAGACATGGACAAGCTCAGTGCATCTCTGAAGCATGGGGAAGTGAAGCGTGAGGTTGCCCAGAGAAGCTGTGGCTGCCCCATCCCTGGAGGGGTTCAACGCCAAGCTGGACGGGGCTTTGAGCGACCTGCTCTGGTGGGAGGTGTCCCTGCCCAGGGCAGGGGGTTGGAACAAGATGATCTTTAAGGTCCCTTCCAACCTGAACCATTCAATGGTTCTGTGAGTGCTGGTCATATCCATGGCATCTCCCATGGAGTAGGGCTAGAGGACACCTCTTGGCAATATCCTTCTCTTGAAGCAAGGCAAGCCCACTTCTCCAGCTTGCAGAGCTGGGTCTGCTGCCCAGGTTCTGATTTTCTTTTCATGAACCAAAGGTGGGCAACAAAACCCATTTATTGACTAACTGCTTTGCTCTTTCCAGGTGCTTTGCAGCTCTGGGCAACATGGCAAAGGCTCGATTTCTGCATGAAACCAATACCATTGCTGACCAGGCAGCTCAAGAGCATGTGAGTCAAACAACTTCTATTGTGCAGGGCAGCTGCTTTGCTGTAAACACTTGCGTACACGTTATCTTCTGTGCCCATGCTCACCAATATCCTGCTACAAACCAGGACCTGGTCATGCAGAAACTGCTGACATAATCCTTCATCCTTGCTTGCCAGGTCCCTCTTCCGGCTAGCCATTTCTTACTGCTCCTGTCTCGTCACTTCTTTGTTTCTTATCTGTCTTCTTCAGTTTCTGTAATGGCACAGACCCCACCTGCAATCACCTCCCTTGTGCCATTCCAGAGCCTGTTCTTTCACTCTACAAACTGATGGAGCTAACTGATGTTGTCTGCAGGGTGGGGATGGTACAGACCATTATCTGGTGCGTGCTCGCTTGGCCATGCTGGACAAGAACTACAAGCTGGCAGAGATGATCTTCCTGGAACAAGTGAGTAAAGGAACCAGAAGCAGAAGAGGTCCTGTTTATTTCTGAGCAGGGAGATTTGTGTCCTGGTGTGAAGGAGAGAAGGAAGAGGTTGCTTATTCCTGGGAGAAGAGTTTTTGCCCTAAACCAGAAGGAGCTATTTCTTGTTCCAAGGTGTAGGGTTGCCCTGAGGTGCATGAAGAGGGTGAGGGAGGAGGTATATCTGTGTAAAGGGAACAGTACACTTTCTCAAGCGTTTTCTGCACATCTGACCCTGCTCACTGTGAGAGCTTAATGACAACGTGTCTGCTAAATTGAGCCTTCAGGTTGACACTTTGCTCTCTGACACAGAACGCCACAGAGGAGGCCATGGACATGTACCAGGAGCTGCACATGTGGGATGAATGCATCGTGGTTGCCGAGGCCAAGGTACAGAATATAGCTGGACTGTGGGCTAGGCTTGCGTGGTAACTCTTCTGGGAAGGAGCCCGTTCACGGTCTGGGTTCTCTTTGTCTGCTCTATCGGGACCTCACTTCTGCTTGGAGGGGCTCCAAGCCGAAGGGAAGGTTGCATTGATGTAAGTACGGACCTGGGTGAATAGTGAGGGAGAAAAGCTACTGACATTCATTTAGGAGTGTCTAGGCTTCAGAAAAGAATGGATGATGCACAGTACTTGGGGCTGGCATTGTGGTTTCTGCTAACTGTAGTTGCTTAGTTTAACTGGGCAGCAAGATGTGTGGTGCCATGAGCTAGTTGTTCAGAGCCTGCAGGGTGAGTAGGACAACATCTTGCCTTGCCCAGGTCAGCCAATGCTGCGTTTCTCAACAGGGACACCCGATGCTGGATAAGTTGCGTAGGGATTACTACCAGTGGCTGCTGGATACTCAGCAGGAAGAGAAGGCTGGGGAGGTCCAAGAGGGACAGGGCGACTACGTGGCAGCTGTCAGCTTGTACCTGCGGGCAGGGCTGCCAGCCAAAGCAGCACGGCTGGCCATGACCAGGGATGAGCTCCTGACCAATGCGGATGTCATCAATAGGGTCTCCACGGCGCTGGTCAGAGGGGAACTGTATGAACAGGTGAGTGGACCAGCCCATTGGGCTTTCTTCTTAGTGGCATTAAAGCCCTTACCCTGTCCTCTGCATCTCTTAGATACAGGGGGACTGAGCTGGAGAGCACCAGATGTAATTCTGTGTTGATAAATTTGCAGTTAACGTTTGGAAGGAAATCCTAACTGCATCCATTATACACGAGCGTGGTCTAGAACTGCTGTTATTAGTCAGGAAAAAGATTGGCAACGTGTCTCTGAAACATCACTTAAGTTCAGTAGTAGTCAAGGATGCCCTTGGGAAGATAGGAACCAAAAGGAAAGGAGTTGCGATTCAAACAGAAAACTTGATATCACTGTGAAAATGTACAGTGCTTCCTCATAGTAGAACAAAAAATGATGGTACAGCTTTCATATAAGGATAGTCTAAAGGGAAAAGCTAAGGAAATAAAACAAAGGAGGTTGTGAAGACAATCTGTAGAACCATTAATACCATAGAGAAGGAAAGCGATTATTCTCTGTGTCTAATAATACAAAAAATTGGTTTCTACTTATTATTAGGTGACAGTTTTAAAACAAAAGGGTGTTTTTTACACAGCACATAACCATGTTAGTGTAAGAAAGCAGTGCTGAGTCTGACCAGTGCACAGCTCGGTATCCTGGCCAACAGTGGCCTCTTGCAGATGTTTAAGAAAGGAATATAAAGAACAGGGCAGGCAAATACAGGGTGATACTTCCCCTAGTGTGTGTTCGTGGTTTCCAGCAGTTTGCGGACTATAGTACACCTGAACAGTTTTATTTTTACGTTTAAGAGCTTCTGAGAGGTCTTACTTCCATAAGCCTGTCAAATTATTGTTTGAACCATCTGTATTTTCTGATCTACAATATTGGCTATGAGTTAGCCAGTTCAGTTATGTGTTGTGTGAAAAAAAAACACTTCTTTTTGCTAGCCTGTTTTATGTGCCCTGCTTAAATTGCATTTCTCCAGTCTCATTTTACCTTCAACATTTCCTGACCGTTTCATTTTGGCCCAAGAGAATGTTGAGATTTTTCAAACCTGTCACCTTTTCTCAAGCCTTCAGTTGAAGGGGTAACTGTGGAACTTATTGCTGCCAGATGTTTTGTTACCAAAAACTATGAAGTTCAAAAGTAATTAGATAAATCATGGAGGTAGAGTCTGTCAAAAGCCTTTAAATACGATGATGTGAGAGCGTCATGACACAAACTCAGGAAGCTTCTACAATGCAGATTGTCAGAGACAGGTAGATACAATGGAGGAAAGGCTGGTGTATACTTGCTCTGCTCTTCCAGTCTTTCTCTAGACACGTGCTTTCGCCACCATTCAGATACTGAAGGGGATGAATCTTTGGTCTGCTGGGATGGCCTTTCTTCTCTTATGTTCTAAGTTCCCACAAGCTTTGAGCCTCTCCCTGCCCTGCTGGCCACCACCCTGTCCTACAGGGTAAAAACCTGCTGCTGCAAGAGGCTGAGCTTCCTCCTTGGCTACTCATGCCCAGAGCTCCCGTATGAGCATGTGTATAGCAGAGCTCCTGGGTTGGGGTTGCAGAAAAGCCTGTTGCTGCACCAGGCACTGTGCAGAGAAGGGAGGTTGTCTCAAAAACACTTATCTTGTTAGAAGATGATGCCCCAGAAAAACACTTGGGATATGTGGATCGGCAGAGAGGAAAATGGTCTTGGCACGTGCAGTCTTTCCTAGAAATTCCCTTTATCCCCAAGCTCTTCTTTAGTGGGGAAGGCATAGCTGATGGAGAAGTCTGTGTGGTAGGACTGACAAGCTCTGTACACGGGACTGGTGGGGTACACGATGGTGTGGGGAAAGTGTGGCTCTGGAAACTGGCGGCTTGTATTTGTCATTAGGCTGGAGACCTGTTTGAGAAGGTTGGGAACCCACGGAAGGCTCTGGAGTGCTATTGCAAGGGCAGTGCCTTCCTGAAAGGTATTGTGCTAAATATGTTCCTCCCCCCATCCATGCCCAGAAGGAACCTGGGTACCCTGGCCTGGTGGCAATGGCAACTTGAGCTATTGCCCTGGAGCCCGGAGATGCCTCGATGCTCTGAAGCTTCCATGTATCATCTCCTTCAATGTATGTGTTTTCATGTAGTTGTACCTGCACACACAGTCCCAAAACAGCATTCTGTTCCCAAGGCCTTGATCATGCTGGTTGCACCAGCATGGATTTGGTCCAGGGTCCAGATTGTTGGGTAGCCCATTGGAGCTGGAGTGGATTAGATAGTCACCATTCCCCTCCCTCTGCACCCCATCCAAGGCCCTTGTTCGCCTCATGGTTCTGCTTCCTTGCTGGATTCGGTGTAACAGCTCTCATGTCCCCTTACAGCAGTGGAACTGGCTCGCCTGGCATTTCCTGCAGAAGTTGTGAAGCTGGAGGAGGCCTGGGGAGACCATCTGGTGCAGCAGAAACAGCTGGATGCTGCTATTAACCATTATATTGAAGCCAGGTGGGGGCAGCTGATGGCTGTATAACCAGCAGCAGTATAATCTGGCAAACTATGAAGTTGATATGGTTTGCTTAAATCAGCGGGGGGTTTTGCCTGAGTAAGCCTCCTTGACCCCGCTTCCCAGTGCCCCCGATGCTTATGTGCACTCTGCTGGCCCCAGCCACAGGTGCCTTCCTCCATCTCTCCCAAGGTCTTTCAGCCCTGATTACTCTTCCCTGCTGTCCTTGTTTTTCATTCTTTCCCCTTAGCTTTGCCAGTTACCTTTTTTGCTATTCTAACCCAGGAAGAAGAATCAAGCAGCAGACTACTTTGGTCTCCCTGCCTTAGCTGGAGGAGATGGCTGCTGACTGGCTATAAAGAGTTATGTTTTTGATGCTAGGTGCTCAGTTAAGGCCATTGAGGCAGCCTTGGGAGCCCGGCAGTGGAAAAAGGCAATCTACATTTTGGACTTGCAGGACAAACAGACAGCAGCCAAATATTATCCCAAGATTGCCCAGCACTACGCAGCTTTACAGGAGTATCAGGTGAGGCCGCAGAGCACCGTCATTGCTGCTCTGTGTGTCCCTTGGGACTGCTGAGTATGGTCATTTCCCTACAGGTTGCAGAGGAGCTGTACATCAAAGGAGATCAGACCAAGGATGCCATTGACATGTACACCCAGGCTGGGCTCTGGGAACAGGCTCACAAGGTAGAGTCAGAAGCCAAAGCTTCTGGGGACCTCACCCTACTCAGTGAAATGTCTTTCATCAGGAGGTGGTGCACCAGCACCTGATCAATGAGCTCTCTTCCCAAAGGATGCACGAGGGGCATCCAGCAGCCACCCAGAAGTCACTCCCTGGTGTTTACATCCCATCTGTGCATGGGTGCACCTGTTAACACAGATACCACTCTCCAAGGGGTGACAAGTGGCTGCCCATTCTCTGCAGAGCATAGAGCGTATACACCTGTTCTTAATGAGAAGGAGATTGGGTTTCCCCTTCTCCTTCACTTCCACGTATCAAAAAATCACCATGCAGCGTGCTGTATTTTCTCTCATGTGCGTTCCTTTTGGCAGCTGGCAGTCAAGTGTATGAGTCAGGAAGATGTGTCTGTGCTCTATGTAACCCAGGCTCAGGAGAAGGAGAAGCAGGGCAAGTACAAAGAAGCAGAGAGGTGAGCATCTTCCTTGGTACTAGTCCAAGCCTGAGCCCTGAAAAAATGGCTGGAGCGAGGAGGAGCCCTTTCCTGGGGGCGGGGGGAGTAGAGTTTGGGAGTAGGGTTTGGAAAGGTCAGAGATAACTCTCTGCGCACCTAGAGAAGAGACCTAGAGCTGATGTTTCAGAGTTCATGGAAAGAGAGGTCACTGAGTTTTAATGTATCTTTGTCCACCAGCACAGAAAGGAGGTCCAGGTTGGGTGTGACTATCTCATCTAGCAGAGGAAATATGGCAAGGCTTTTCCCGACTGCAGAGTGCTACATCTGATCTGTCACGGTCGGCTGAGGATAAGATATGGAAAGTGGGGTGTTTCCCATCCAGGTTGCTAATGTTGTTAGTTCTAGATTAATAACAACATGATAGGGTTAGTAGGTACATGGACAAACACAGCCGTGTGTCTGATGCTGTGGTGCCTGATCTCAAGGATGCCTGGTACATGAAAGGGTACAGCTTGTGAGGACACATTTGGTTTAATCTTTCTGCTGGCCTGTATGAGTGAGTTGAGCTGACATTGTCATGTTACCATCCCAACAGGACCGACAGCCTCAGGTTGGAGGCCAAGATGAGAACAGGTCACAGAAGCCCAGAGGCCCCCTCTAAGTCACAGCTCAGGTTGAGAAGTGAGGATGGAGGGAATAGCTTTGCCCTGCTGCAACTGATGGTGGCATAACAGAGGGGCTCTATCTAAGCAGTGTTCAGCCTTGCAGTCCACCCCACCAGTCATGCCCTTTGACAGTGTGCCTGGGACCTGGTTCCACCTGGGCAGGATGCAGAGGGGCTGCAGGGACTGGTCACGTCCTTGGCTGAGCCGGTTGAATGTGTTTGTGTTCCCAGGCTGTACATCACTGTGAATGAACCTGATTTGGCCATCACCATGTACAAGAAGTGTAAGATGTATGATGAGATGGTTCGCCTGGTGGCCAAGTATCACAAGGACTTACTCAGTGATACCCACCTGCACCTGGGCAAGGTGAGTGCATCTCACGGGAGGGGATCAGCTAGGCCAAGCAGGGAGAAGAGCATCACTAACTCATGGCCTCTAATTACAGGAGCTAGAGGCAGAGGGACGCTTGCAGGAGGCTGAGTACCACTACCTGGAAGCTAAGGACTGGAAGGCCACAGTAAACATGTACAGAGTGAATGACATGTGGGAGGAAGCTTACAGGGTATGAATCACTTCTCAGCTGTCCCACTGTGCAGGGGTCAGGCTTTGACTGCAGGACCCGGGTAGGAACTGCTCTGTCTCTGTTCACTGCAAAATGTGAAGACCTGGCACGCACTGCCTAGCTTCAGCACGTGGCACAGCACTGGAGGCCCTTGTGCCTGCTGCTCTGCAGCATTGCACCCCAAAAGCAGGGCTTGGCCCCTGGCCACTGTGGAACGCTGCCTTCCTGCAGGCTCTGCTCTGCTCCTAACCACTGCATCACCTTGTACTTCAGAGGGGTTCCTCTGCCCACGGCCACCCTGTAGCAGCCCCCCCCAGCAATGCTCCCCTCCAGTGGGGACACAGAGTGCCAGGGGGTCACTCCTGCTGACCTAGCAGCAGTGCAAACCATGCTTAGGAGACAGCAGTCACTTCTCTGCTGTGCCGTATGAGCCTTTGTCTCACTCTCTCCAGTCCAGTGGTGGCTACAGAAGTGTTCCTCAGGAGGGAACAGTTGGTTTTGGTGCTCCCTCATGACAACAGGCATCATGTGGGAGGGAAGTCCTGGCCTGTGGAAGACAAAATGGATGCATTGGGCTCTTCTGCTTTCTTTGCTTTGAATAGGTGGCCAAGGCACATGGGGGAGCAAACTCCTATAAGCACGTGGCTTACATGTGGGCAAAGAGCCTGGGTGGAGAGGCAGCTGTGAAACTCCTCAGTAAATTTGGACTTCTGGAGATGGCCATTGACCATGCAGCAGACAGCGGGTAAGCAGGTCCATCAGCCCAGCACTTCTCTCCCATCTGCCTGACCTAAGAAAAAAGGGGTGGCCCAAGATAACTGTATGCACAATAGCTGCTGGTCCAGGATATGGCATGTCCTCCCACCCTACCCGAACTTCTTCACACAGGCGCTCCTCTTCCTTGGCACATCCTGTCCACCTGTTAGTCTCTCAAATGCCAAGTCAGAGCTGGGCAGGTAAAAGGAATTTGCCCTTTAGCCTTAGCAGGGCCTTTGTGAAAGCCTCTGAACACGGGAGGAGGTATTTCTCATGGCACCATGAGTAACTGCCTGCCAGAAGAGTTTTGGCCCCACTGCACCTGCCCAGCCGTCCCACTGCACTGCCATTCCCTGCTGCTCTCCCCAGCTCTCCCACAATGACAGGCTGGGGGGAGTCTTGTGACCTCCCGTTAGGGTTAAACCAAGGGCCTCTGGCATTAACAGTGGGTGTGAAGAAGCTGAATTTCCTTAGTGGGGGCTCTAAAAGCTCCTGTTCTTTGGTCAGGAGCAGGAGTGGGCAGTGCCCATTCACTTGGGACCCTCTGTATTCCCCTCTCTCCTCTCACAGTGTCTTGTGCTCTACTTGATGTCTTGCTCTTGATGAAGGCATGACCTCACAGAACATAGTCCTGCTCTCACCCCATTTTCTCTATTGTTGCAGGATCTTTGAATTTGCTTTTGAACTAGCCCGCCTCTCCATGAAGCAGAAGATGCCAGAGATCCACTTAAAGTATGCCATGTTCCTAGAAGATGAGGTAATTTTACCCCCTGGAATAGGTGGGAGTTCCCTGGTCACTCAGGTAATTGGACGGTTGTCCTTAAGGGCTGCTGCAGGAGGGACTTTTATGGCTGCAGTCACTGTTCACCCACAAGGCTCCATGGTTACAGCCCCAAGCTTCCACACAAATATTTGTTTCATAAATCTTCTCTGCCTCATGGTCAGTAGAGGAGGTCATGCAAAGGTATCAGGGCAGGAAGGCATGCAGGTAAATTCCTTCGTCTCTCCTAGGGCAAATTTGAAGAGGCTGAAGCAGAATTTATTAAAGCTGGGAAACCCAAGGAGGCAGTGCTGATGTATGTATCCTTCCCCATCCCAGCATGCTGCGTCTCCTCTCCCCACATGGTTGCTTCTCCAGCATTGGTTGCTTTTCCAGCACTAGTCTGCTCCTTTCTGTCCCTCTTCGTTACATCTCATGTTGATTCCCCAGGTTTGTGCACAACCAGAACTGGGATGCTGCGCAGCGTGTGGCTGAGGCTCATGACCCAGACAGCGTGGCTGATGTGCTTGTGGGACAGGCACGTTTTGCCTTTGAGCAGAGAGAGTTCCAGAAAGCAGAGGCCTTCCTCCTGCGAGCACAGAGACCCGAGATGGCAATAAAGTACTACAAGGTGAGTGTAGCCTGTAGCAATACCATTGCCTTCCTCACTGGACAAGAACCTAGTTTGGATGGAGGAGGAGTAAAATCCATCTCCCAGCTCTCCCTGTCAGCTTAGCAGACAAAGAGAAAGCATTTACTCAGGTCGTTCCTGATAGAACTTAAAAGACTGAACCGGTAGAGATTTCACAGCATAACTCTCTCACAGCTCTGGGAGGAAGTATCCTGCCAGAAGCAGTCTTCTGCCAGTCCTTCTGGTGGTCCTCAGGGGTAGCACGAGTGGGTGCATTTGGAGACTGTGAGTGCCCATTCCACAGAGGTAGCTAGAATGGATAAACACTTTCCTCTGAGGTAGCCTGGGTGAATGGGTAGACATAGGTGCCATTTTGGGGGAGGAAAGGATTGGAAGGTGCTGCTGTGGTTGTTTCTTCCAGTGGGTCCTCTGGCAAGACGACACAAGAGTCTAGATGTGTTATGTGATGCCAGGAGTGTGGGGGATCCTGCTGAACTGGTGAAAATTTCTCCTTCCCATTGGGCTTGTGCAGGAGGCTGGGATGTGGAGCGAGGCACTGCGGATCTGCAAGGAATACGTGCCTAGTCGGCTAGAAGAGTTACAGGAGGAGTGTGGTAGGGAGGCTGCCAAGAAGGGCACCAGGTAAGAAATGCTGTGGTCTGGCTGCAGGGAACAGACGGACAGCTCTTCCCCTAGGCCATTGTGCTGATGCCTTACAGAGGCAGCCTGACCCTGGACTTCTTCCCGCATGGGTTTCCTAACATCCTTCCTCCTTGCTCTGGGAGACTCCAGGCTTCTTCTTGCCATCCAAGGTCTCCCAAATGTCTTCTTGCCACTTGTCTCCCGAATCTCCTGTACCACCAGTGCATTTTCCCAGGGTCTTTTATCAACTCTCTCCTCAGCACTGGCTGTGTGCATTCCCTGTCACATGCTCTGAGGTCCTGGCTTACCTCTGCTGTGCACCTCCCTGCTCATGCCCTACACACTGTCTACAGGATCTCTGGCATCATCCCGGTCCTGCTCACAGCCTGCATTCCTCCCTGCAGAGGAGTGGAAGGGCTGCTGGAGCAGGCACGGGAGTGGGAGCAGGCTGGGGAGTACGCCAGAGCAGTGGACTGCTATCTGAAGGTGCGGGATTCCAGCAACAGCGTCCTGATGGAGAAGTGCTTGCTGAAGGTACAGTCAGGGTCTATGATTCCCTTTATCTGCTCCACTGTCCAGGAGCTCTCCCACAACCTGCTGTGCATCCCAGAGATGCCTCGGTCACTGCAGGGCACAAAAGAGAATCTGCAGGGTCTGAAAGCCTTCACGTGCCATTCTCTTGAGCCATGATGGGCTGTGTGCTTACCCTGCGTTGCACTGACATCCCTGCTCTGGCACTGCTTCCAGCAGCATGCCGGTGTCGTTGTGCCCATATCTCCATGCACGGAAGAGCTGGACTTTATGACTTAGACCTTGGCTAGATGAGTGCCCTTTCTTCTTTTCGTGGTCCATGTCCACCAGCCTCTGGGTTGTGTTCTTGTTCATACTTTTCGCTTTTACTTGTGCCCTTGTACCAACTTCAACAATTATGTCCTTGTCTGTTCTTCTCCCATGTGTGAAAGTAGCTGGGCTTTGCTTCTCTGAATTGCTGAAGCGGGCTGTCATTTCTTCTCTTACCCCATAGTTCAAACACTCCTGACTCGGTATTTTAGCTAAGACTGAGCTCTTTCCTTTCTGGAACAGCTCATCACTCATGCTGCTGGTAATTTCTCTTCACAGGCTGCTGAGCTGGCCATTAAATTCTTGGGTCAGTCACAGAGCATGGAGGTGACACGGACTGTGGCTCCTCAGCTGGTGGCCATGAAGAAATACAGTGCGGTGAGGGCTGGCTCCTGCCCCCAGACTACTGAAGAAGCAGTAACATAGGAAGGGAGAGCTCTATCCAAGAGAAAGAGGCGAAGTCACATCCTGGGGTGATGGGTGGGTGACCCTATCCAGAGTTAGCCACCGCAGGGTCCTCAAGGAGGAAGAAGGAGAGGAAGGGATAAGGTCCTGGAATAGCATCAGAGAGCCAGGCCTTGGGAGGAGGCAGGAAGCAGAGAAGGGGGGTTATCTTCTGGGGAGAGACTTTCTGTTGTTGCTGTGTGCAGGTTGCTTCCAACAGCACCAGCTCCAGCCTGGGCTGCAGGGTGCCTTTGGGGTTTCATCTCCCATGGGGCTGTCTCTGGCCCTGCAGGCAGCTGAACTCTACCTCAACTTGGACCTCATCCAAGAAGCTATCGATGCCTTCATTGAAGGGGAGGAATGGAGCAAAGCCAAGCGCGTTGCTAAGGAGTTGGACCCCAGGTATGCCCTGAACTTCTCAAATTCTACTCTTCCTGCTCCCTCTCCTAGCCCCGGATGATCCCTTGTCCTGTCCTTCTGCGCCCAGGTTCCCTAGGTTCTCCCCACGGTGGCCTTCCCAGGCTTGACAGGGCACGTTCTCCACAGCTGCCCTTCCCAAGCCATTTACCATGCTGACACTTAGTTCTATTGCCACACATCCCATGGAAATTGTTATCCCTTTAGTCCCATCCCCATTTCCCCTTCCCTTGTCAGAATCCTATACGTGCACTTCCTTCTGAAAGTCCCGTGTTCCCGCACTCTCCTCACGCTATATTGCAAAGAGCTGTCTAGACCCTTTCTTTCCCCTTCTGCCCCTGCGCCCAGCAGCAATCCAGAAAGACGTGGCACGGCTGTAGGTCCTCTTTTTCCCAAAGCAGACAGTTGAATCCAGCATCTGCACTGACGCAAGACACTATGAGTCTTGCTGCCTGTTAAAATCATTTCTGCCCAGCAGGTCAGAGGAGTATGTGGACCAGCGTTACAAGGAGTATTTGAAGAACCAAGGAAAGGTAGATTCGGTACGTAGTTGGTGTGTCTGTCACAGGCTAGGGAGTGATGTCAGGATCTGTGTCCATCCTTGGGGCCTTTCTCACGGGGCTTTTGCCTGAGCGTGCCCCCCGGGTGAGGAGTCTGTGTGTGCCTGTGAGTCACGGTTTCTGCGTACCCGAGGGGTCACACTGGCTCTGGGCTTCCGTGCCTTGGAGGGGGAGGAACTGTGTGTACTGGGTGGGGTGATGCCTGCCTTGATGCTGGTAGGAAACCCTGCCTGCACAGTGAATTTATGGTTGTTTCCATCCCCAGCTGGTGGGAATAGATGTCATGGCTGCTTTGGATATGTACGCAGAGCGGGAGCAGTGGGAGAAGTGCCTGGAGGTTGCAGCTAAGCAGGTGAGTGCTTGTGAGAGCCCCCGGGGGACAGACACGGGTCCGACATGGGTCCCGGCTCGCTGAAGCAGGGCCAGCAGGAATGAGTGGGAAGGGAAAAGCACAGGGCTCACTACAGCAGCTCCAAAAACACCTCTCTGCTGCCCCCATCTCACCCCGTCAGGCCTGGTAGGGAAGCATTAGAACGCGGAAGCATATTGGATTTAAATTTTGTGATTAATGGAGCATTGGGAAAAGCTAAATGAGTTGTTTGGGCTGGAAGTAATCGGTACCATGGAAACAGAGAGATTTGTAAAAAGAAAGCTGCCTTTCTACATGTTCTTTAGATGCCTGGTGTCGGTAGAAATGAGACATCCTTGTCATGAAAGCAAATTTGACATTTTTTCATTTTTACTGACCAAAAACTAACAGAATTACCTCAGCAGAGTAATAAAAGTGGAGAAAAGCAAAATTCCAGTGCTATTCCAGTGCAGTAACAGGAGGAGAAAGCTCTAGATTACCAGGTTCTACTTCAGGTGTCTATTTGTGTTCAACGGCTATTGATTGGTTATTGGTTATTGATTCAATAGTTATTGATAAAGGAGCTAAAGAAGGGCAGGTGCTGATTCTTTGAAGTGAGGTTTTGCTTCAGCCAGAGCAGTGGGGCAGCCCTGGCAATGGAGCCTGTGGTTAGTGGAGACACCGCAGCCACTCAGGAAAACGCTGGTGACTTGGACGAGCGCTGGCGATGTGTTGTACTGCTTTTTGATGACTCTGTTTCTAATGCAGTAACCAGTAACCCGAGTTTGGGCTCTACATGGCAAACAATTTCTTTTTGACTCAGGCTTCTCCGGTGATACGAATGGTCTTTGCTGTAGTAGTTGTTATGTTGGAGACTTCTCTGCTGATGTTCTGATTTTCAGGAGACACCAGTGTTGATCTTCTTCCATAAAGAGTAACTTAATGTTCAATTTAATGGTAAAGCCTTAATCAGTTTTATTGTGAGCCAGGCACAAACAGTACTACATTCAGTCCAAGAGGATGTTAGTCTGTTTGTGCCTCTGAGAGAGCACAACCTTGCTCCATGACCAGTGCAGAATTTCATGACTTTTGACGCAGCTGTTCCACCTTGATTATACAGGAAAAAAAGTTATATTTATCAAAACAGGTCACATACCAGACTTAATCTTTATCCCAAACTGTCCTGCCCCAAGTGTTTCACCAGCATCCACATCTGGGTGTCCAAGTTCTAGACATATCGTTGGGGCACTGGTCTCTTGTGATTAATAAGCTTGTTTCCATGGCTCGTTTTTTGACAGCATTGCACATTTTGCACCATCTTCTTCATCTCATTAGTATATTTAAGCCTGTATGAGATGGGTCTTTCCTCAGTTGAATTTCTGTAAGGCCTCAGCAAAGTGTTGATGGGATCACACGCGTATGAGCAGTACTCCAAGGAGCTCTCCAGTGCCGGAGACCTGACAGCATTTGAATAATGGACTAGAGCAGTCCTGCAAGTGACGAGCGTCTTCAGCCCACAAAGTGTTTTGATTCATTCTTTCATTAGATTAAGGGCCAGTTTACAGTTGGTACCTGTGGTGCCACATTGTGGAGATACTGCATTTTTTAGATATTTGGCAGTGTTCCTTTGGCAAGTTTTGCAATTTGGCAAAATTCCTTTGAAAAACAGCTTTATTTGCATGTGTGAAGGATCAGCAGAGCATCAGCTCGCCAGGCTTAGAGGTGTCCAGTGGGGTCCAGGTGCAGTCTGTCTCTGAGCAGCTTGTCTGGCCCTTTGGGATTCAGGTGTGTGAGTGTGTGTCCCTGCTTCTGGAACCGTCCCTACTGAGTGACAAGTGCTGAAGTCATGAATTTCATCCTACTGCTTTCTGTGTGCCTTCTCCAGAACTACAAAGTCTTACACAAGTATGTAGCTCTGTATGCGACCCACCTCATCCGGGAAGGAAGCTGGGACAAAGCCCTGAGCCTGTATGTTCACCATGGAGCACCGGCCAACCCACAGGTAACGAAGACAGCGTGACGTCCCAGTGTGAGTTGCCAGGGTGTGCTATGATCTGCTACATGAGCCCGGCTTCCAGTCCAGAACTGGGGTTGCCAGGCGTTCAGTACGTCCAAAACTCGTCAGCCCTACTGCAGATTCTTCCAGAGGCTCCTCAGCTAGAGAACTGAAGACAACCTCCTTCCACAGGGAAGGAGCAGGGGGAGCTGAGTAGTTGTGTTTGTTTTGAACACCTTAACCACCAAGACCAGAATAAAAAGAACCGCGTTTGCCTCTGAGAGCACTGGCTGCAGGAAGCTTCTTCCCCGTTTCCCTGCCGTGTCCTGCAGCCCCCCTTACCCCAGCAGCAGGTCTGCTCCAGGAGCCTGCCTGCAGAGCGGCCATTCCCTCGGGGTTTGCTTGACAGCAGGAGAGCTCCAGACTTTTGCTGACTCCCCATCCACCTCCCTGCAGATTTCTCTCCATTTTGTTGCAGAATTTCAATATTTACAAGCGTCTCTTTGTGGAAATGGTGAACGCGTCTGGCATGAATTGTGCCGAGGCCTACTCCAGCTGGGCTGAACTGCGTGAGGTTCTCTTCCATCTGGTGAGTGTGGGCCATGGCTACCGCTGCCTGTCAGACTCCAACAGCCTGCTGGCTCCTAGCAGGGGAGAAAGAAGAACCAGTCTCTAGCCAGGTGACACGGGGAGTATTTGTAAAACACAAGCTGAGGGAAAATGAGGAAACGTCCACAATGCGGACAGTAGAACAACAGGATCCTATGAAGTGGACGTGGCTGGGCAAGAAAAGTCAGGGAAGATGACCATGCACTCAAGGCCAAATCCTAAAAGTGGGTCTGGACACTGGCACTTGCAGAGCTCGCCGTGTCGTTGCTACATGGGAGCCTCTCACAACATGCCCGCTTTTCATCGTACACCTGCATTCAGCAGCCTGGGTGGGGCAAGTTCTGTGCTTGGAGAACACACAGAACTACAGACCCTGGAAAATTAGATGGGGAGTCCTCCCCATCTCCCCAGAGATGCTTAGAGCTTTCTGCTCCTTCTTCCCTGTCCCAGATTACTCCAACCAGAGCCCATGGTTGTCTCTTCATTGTTTCTGTCCCACAAATACCCACCTCTAGCAGAAACTAAATCCACAAATCCTCCTTTGTCCATCCAAACCCACCCCTGCTCCAGCGCTGTCTTGTTGCAGTACTGTTGGCTCACCCCTTCTCCCACAGCCTCCTCCCTTCAGCACTCTGTAGGACCCAGAGCACCCAAGGCCCAGCCCTTCTCCGGTCCCCAGAAGTGCCTAGATATTTCAGACCCTTCTCTCCCACAGCTTTTCCCTGGACTCAGGTGGATGAGGAGAGCCCCTGTGCTCTCAAGTTCTTATTTACTCTCCTTTTCTCCAGTGTGAAAACTTAGTGAAGTCAAGCGAGGCAAACACTCCAGCACATGAGGAGTTTGAAAGGATGCTGCTGATCTCTCACTACTATGCCACCCGCTCCGCTGCTCAGGGTGTCAAGCAACTGGTAAGGTTTTTGACGTTCCTTTCACAGGTCACATCCCAGAGTGCAGAGCCCTGTGGGGACGTGCGGGTTCAGGGCTATCTGTAGTTCACTATTCTACTCCATGGGTCACTTGCACATCATGGATGCACGAGAATGGGTCTATAGTGATCTCGGAGCCCACCACTCTCAGGTGGAACTGGAGATAGTCTTCTCTGACTCCTTACTTGGGGAGTAACTGGGACCTGCCCCCAGCCACTGAGGCTGAGATGTAAACCAGTGGGAAGCTGATTCATATGCTCAGCATGACTTGTGAAAGCAGAGGCACCAGCAGAAATTTAGGGATCACAGGAAAATCTGGTCTTCCCAGGAGAGGGATTGCTTCCTCTTTGGCTGTCCTGGGCCATGAGAGCTGCTGGGCTTCACACCTGGTCTTGAGAGCAGATTGGCATTGTGCAGGGCTTTGGGAGCTGAGCTTCTCAGGGGCTGTGGGAGCTCGTGGGCCTGGGCGCTTGCCATCATACAGTGCTTTGGCAGATACTGGACCTATGGGGCTTACTCATGGCTGCATGTGTAGATGCTGGGGGTCCAGAGACACGTCAGACAGAAAGCCAAGTCTGATGTCTTGGAAACCCGTACAGACCCACACAGCTGTGGAATGTTGAGGTGTTGGTAGTCTATTTGGGACCGTGAAGGAGGGGTGGCCTTCCTAGTTCTGATGTGATGAGACTCTATCTGGCAAGCACAGAACCGACATCTCCCTTGAATTCTTCACCCCTGCTCCAAAATTCTTACGTTATGGAATACAAGAAAAAATTTACTGTGACTTTGGCTGAACACCAGAACAGGTTTCATGGAGAGGGTGGAGAGTCTCTATCCTTTGAGGTAGTCCAAACCTGACACGTTCAGGCACGTTCCTGAACAACCTGCTGTAGCTGACTCTGCCTTGAATGGGGTGGAGGAGGACGGACGAGGCAATCCCCAGAGATCCTTTCCCACCTCAGCTGTTCCGTGACTCAAATGGTGGGAGTTTGGGTGTGGCTTCTAGTCAAAAAAAAGAGCAAGGTTTATCTTCTCCATCTTCTGGTGACAGTCTTCCTGTGTGTGCACATAGTGAGGGTACTCACAGTCGGGACTGAAGGTTTTGACCTTCGTTTGTTACGTGTTGGGAGTATGTGGTGCAGCATCCCTGCCATGAGTCTGGGGCAGGACAATCTCATCGGATCCCTTCTGACCTGAGTTTTCTGTGCTGATTGTTGTGGCTCTACTGTCCCCTGTATCTGCAGGACACCGTGGCTGCCAAGCTGTCCATTTCCCTGCTGCGCCACACTGAGCTCCTGCCTGCAGACAAGGCTTTCTATGAAGCTGGGATAGCTGCCAAGGTAAGAGCTGTCTGCCATCGGAGCTGCACCGGTGGACCAATAGCCAGACACTGGCATTGGTGGCCTTTCTTCAAACAGCTTGCCAGCCTCAGCATTTTGTCACAGGATGGCAGTAGGTGTGGGAGGGCAGACCTGAACTGGCAAGGGGGACATGAACTGCAGACCCAGGGGCAGACGTTATATTGCATGGCTCTGTTCGTGTCAGTTCAGGACTCCTAACAACTGATCTGCCTTGCTCGGGGTCACCTCAGTGTCACCTTGCTCCTGAGGCTACAGGTTCTACCTGCCCATGGCAGTGACACGTGGCGAGCAGAGCAGCGTGTTCACTGATGCTGTGTGATAATGCTCGACTCCATCCTGCACGACAGCCTGTGGCCAGTGCTTGCCCGTGAAGCAGTCCCCTGGGATGGTGAACCGGGATGCGTGCTCTCCTCCATTACCCGTGCTGCAAGCGGGATGTTGGGGCACAAACACAAGCGCGTGCTTTCCAGCCATCACTCAGGCAGGGCAGTTGTGGCTTTGCAGATAAGCTAGCTGGTCTCACCTGGGGTTCTCTCTGTTCTAGGCCGTCAGCTGGGAGAACATGGCCTTCATCTTCCTGAACCGCTTCCTGGACCTCTCAGATGTGCGTATGGTCTGCTGGAGGGAGGGCTGTCGCAGGGAAAACCACCGCCGGCTGTGGGCCGGGGCACTCCTGAGGTTCCAGCGTGGTGCTGATGGAGAACCCTGCACGCCGCTGGGTGTAACCAGTGTGCAGCACTCGCTGTGGAGGGACTTGCCATGCGGGGCACCTGAGCGGCTGTGCCCATGTCACCATGCGTGTGCCAGTGCCACCCTGCACGTGAGCTGCAGCAAACAGTGAGCTGGCCTGACAGTCCAGGGCTGTGGTCCTCACGGCTGCAAGTGCTGCTACAGCTTCCCGAGTGATCTGAGTTCCTTCAAGGGAAGGAAAATTTCCTGAGGGGTGGAGGGCATGGCCCAGAGCTTTAGCCACTGTGGTACAAGACTCGGGAGCCCCCGATACCAGTCAATGCCTTCCTTGGTCACCAGACAACACCAAAGCTCAGGAAGCTGGCAGACAGTACTGTACCACTCTTACAAGTGCTGTCAGCAGCTGCTGGGGAAAAAAGCCCCCCATTCCCTCCCTTGAGGCCACCTGACAGGTTTGAGCAGTTCAGTGTTTCAGGGGCACGGGTCCTCTGACACTGCAGAGGCCATAAATGCCACCTCCCAGGAGGGCCCAGTCGCCCCAGCACTAATAGATGGGGGTGTCGGTAATGCCATCCTCACAGTGGAGCTGTCAGCTCCGAGGAGGGGTTGCCTAGTGCTCCACCGCTTCTCCTTCCTCAGGCCATTGAAGAAGGGAACCTGGATTCTCTGGACCACTCTGATTTCCAGGGCACAGACATTCCCTTTGAAGTGCCGCTTCCAGCCCAACAGCACGTGCCTGTGAGTGTCACTTGCCTTCTCCAGCTCCCGTGACCAGTGACACTGCTTCGGTCCCCTCCCTGACCAGGGTTGGGGACAGGGTGGGACAGCAGGAGACAGAAATGTGCTCAGCATTGGCCCCTGCCCCGTATCCCCGCTCCCCGCATGGAGCCCCAGTGCATGCACACGTGCACTCCCTCATAGTCCCCTCCCCATACATGCGTGTGCTTGTGCACGCATGCAACCATGCCTCTCCCCAAACAGGCGCACGTGCGCATCCTGCGTGCATACACATGTCCTCCCATGTCCCTCCTCACGCTGCAGAGGAGCAACTGGGCCGTGACACACGTGCGGTGCCAGGAGGTGGCCTGTCCTCTGCCCTGCAGGAGGAGAAGCGGGAGGAGGTGCGGGACTGGGTGCTCACCATGTCCATGGACCAGCGGCTGGAGCAGGTGCTGCCCCAGGACGAGCGGGACACCTACGAGGCCTCGCTGGTGGCAGCAAATACAGGGGTCCACTCCCTGCCCTGCGTGCTCACAGGTGAGCTCTGTCAGCTCACACGGTGCTATGCGGGGAGGGGGAACGTGTGCGGGGCAGGTCTGGGAAGGAATTCGGGCTGCACTGAAAGAGGAGCAGGGGGACTCTGGCTGTTTTCCTCCTCTACTGGAGGAAAAATGCGTTTTTTACTGTGAGGTTGACTGAGCACTGGAAGAGGTTGCACAGAAGTTGTGGCATCTCCGTACTTGGAGACAGTCAAAAGCCATCTGGATGTGGTCCTGGGCAACTGGCTATGGCCCTGCTTGAGCCACGGCTGGGGAGGGGCTGGGGGGGGTGGGTTGGACCATATTGACCCCAGAGTCCCCTTCCAGCCTCCACCGTTGTGTGAT
The DNA here is from genome assembly GCF_964106895.1 of Numenius arquata. NCBI lineage: Eukaryota > Metazoa > Chordata > Aves > Charadriiformes > Scolopacidae > Numenius > Numenius arquata. The sequence continues at coordinate 61,908,436 of NC_133584.1, read as the reverse complement.
TCTGTGATGGTTGTCTCTCGCACAGCACTGCCCAGGAGCAGCACTGACACACGCACACACAAGGTGCTTGTCCCTGCTTTGCCCCCGCTTTACAAAATCTGTCTCTTCTGGCAAGCGCTGTGCCCCCCCGGCTCCACACACTTCAGAGAGCAGGGGTTGCGCTGCAGGACTTAAGGAGTTGGGGAGAGAAGGGGGGAGCAGGGCTCGGCCACCAGCAGCAGGGCTCTGGCTCCAAAGGTCAGGAGTGGGATGCTCTCGTTTGACATCGTTGGGTGCCCTGGGCAGAGGGACAGGCCTTTATTTTCCTTTGATCTGACCACTGTGGGCACCCCCCCCCCCACTCCGGTTTCCAGAGGCGGCATTGCCCCCCCAGGAGCAGTCATTGCCACAGCACAAGGTAGGGGGTCTGCTGTGGGTCTCGGCTTGATTCTGAGGGCGTCACTGTGTGCCCAGGGTACCCTGTGCTAAGGAACAAGATAGAGTTCAAGCGGCCAGGCCGAGAAGCCAACAAGGACACGTGGAACAAGTTTCTGATGGCTGTCAAGGTGAGCCAGGCTCCCCGTGGGGCAGGGAGATGGGCCGTGGGTGTCAACCCCTCACGCCGACAACAAAATGTCCTGTGCGGTGGAGATGCACTGAACCAGAGCAGGTTTAGTGCCCCCTCCCCGAGTGCTGCCGGGCAGGGGTTACCCTCCTCCACGGAGCCGGGGCAGACCCAGCCCTGGCTGTGCAGCCCCTGGGGGGGCGTGGGGTGGCAGCACCATCCCCTCGCCACTGCCACGGCCTCTCTCGTTCCACAGACGTCCCACAGCCCTGCATGCCAAGATGTGCTCAAGTTCCTCAGCCAGTGGTGTGGGGGCCTCCCAAGCACCAGCTTCTCTTTCCAGTGAGCTGCACCATGGCAGCTTTTGGTCTTGTCCTTCAACACCCCCAATAAACGTGTCCCTTAAGCCTGCTGTGCTCCTCTTTGCCAAGGGCTGCCGAGTCCAGGAACACGTGTAGCTCCCAGGGCCCTACCCCTGTGCAGGCGTCTCTTGGCCCTGCTGGATGACTGTCACACTGGGACCGTGTGTCTGTCTACATCCCTGTGCCTGGGGGGGGGGAACACACATGGAATTATCTCATACAACAGCTGCGCTCTCAGGCCATCAGTGGACCCAGCTCCCGGCCAGAATCTGCCTTGGAGAACCACTTACAGCAGCCAGTGTGAAAAACGCAAGGTTTATTTACCCAGTGAAACATCAGGGGCTCACAACAAAGGGGTTCTTCACCTTCCGTGTTTTGGTCGGCTCGAGCCCAGGCACGGCAACCTGACCCTGCGGCAGGGCCACCAGCGCCCAGCCCTGATGCGGCTGCTGCCCCAGCACCTCTGCCTGCCCCCCCACCGTGTGTAAAACACCCACGGAGCCTTCGGTGGGGCAGGAAGGGCCCTGCAGCCACGGGGGGAGAAGGGGAGAGCAGCTGGGGCCCATGGCGCCTGCTGCCTGGTGACCCCGTGAGAGTCTGGAGTCTGCAGGGCTTGTCGCAGGAAGGGGTGGTGGGGCTGGGGGGACGATGATGGTGCACCCCATCTGGCCCACGCCTCCCCTGGGGCAGGAGTACAGTGCATGTACAATGTGCCCTGGCTGATGGCAGCACCACCTGGAGTGAAAGAGAACGGGTAAGAGCAGGACGGTGCTGCAGGGCCAGGCACACGCTGACACCTGTGGCCAGTATTTGTGCTTGGAGAGAGCCATTTCAGGGCCTGGTGCGGGCAGAGTCCCACTTGCCATCAGAGTCTGCACCGTCCTGTCCCCCGGGCACAGCCCACCCACCACACTCACCTCTCCAGCTCTAGGCACAAGTCTCAGCCAGGAGCTGGTGCATCTCACGGGGCGGCCCCTCCTTCGCCGCACTTGGCCCGGCCACCTAGAGAGAAAGCAGAGCTGGAGGGGTCCCAGGGGCGTGTGAAGGGCTGGGCCAGGTTGGGGAGGTGGCGCTTGCTCAGGGCGGCCAGGACAGACCAGGCTTGGCTATTGGAGGGATGACGAGGAGGGTCCCTCTGCAACTCCCCAAGATGAAGCGGTGCCAGTCTGTCACCAAGGCTGGCCAGAAGAGGTTCAGACTTGACGTCGCCCCCCCCCCCCCTCCCATCGCTGCACAGCCTGCTTGTATGGGAACGAGGGCCCAGCAGAACCCAGCACACTCACAAAGCAGCACAAAGGCAGCAATGCTGGGCCATGCACAGGGAGATCCGTCCAGACCAAGGGGACGTACCTGCTCGGTGCCGTAGCTGCGTGCACAGGGCCCAATGCCCCGGAAGATCAGGGCCACCAAACAGCACCTGCCTGACATCACGGCTTCTGCAGCTGCCAGCAGCATGGAGGGGATCCAGAGTGCCAGGGCTGTGTCCTGCAGAGCAGAGGGTCAGCAGCCCCTCGGGGAACGGGGTCCATGGCACCCAGCCTGCCCGCGGGTGGCTGGGGGGGGGGGGGGGGGGGGGGCTGCGCAAGCAGCAGGGGGTGAGAGAGAACAAAGGGTGTGGGGGCGAGAGGAAGAGAGAGAGCGGGCCAAAGAGAGAGGGAGCGAGAAAGACGAAAAGGAAAAGAGAGAGGAAGCAGAGACAAAAAGAGGAAGAGCGGGAGGGGGTGGAGGGGTGCTGGCCCCGCAGACTCACATAGATGCGCGTGGTGTTGAAAGGACAGTCGTTGGTCGCGATGGCCACCCGGGCATCAGCCGGCAGCACGGAGCTGTCGCAGCCCCTGACAAGGTGCATGCCCCGGCTGTGAACGGTGAGGGCGATGGCCAGGGCCAGGCCCACGCTGCAGGCTGTGGACAGGAGGCAGTTCAACAGGGACACGCTCAGCAGGGCCCAATGCTGCGGGCAGCAAGAACACATGAGAGTGGGGCCGGCCACAGCTGGGGAAACGCCGGGGGGGGGGGGAGCTGCAGGGGGTCAGGGACGCCGACCCGCCGCACACCCGCTCCACAGGGAAACGGGGGTGCTGGGAACCCCGCAGACATTGGCACCCTCCTGCCGCTGCCAGCACGGCTCAGCCCTACGCTCGGGTGAGGCTTTTGCACCTTGCGCATCCTTCACAGCTCCCGTGAGCCCGGAGCCTCCGGCTCCTCCGCGCAGGGAGTCCCAGCCCGGGCCCAGCTCCGCTGAGAGCCGAGCTCCCCAGCGGCAGCCCTGCCTGATGCGGGCCCCCCCCGTGCGACCCGCGGAGGGACGCCTGACCCCGGCTGCAGCTTCACCCACCAGCACCGTGCCCGGTGCCCGGGCTGCCGCCCGCCCTCCCTCCTTCCCGGCGGGGCTCAGCCGGGGCGGGAGGCGACACCCGTAGCCCCGCGAGCGGCCGAGGCGGAAGGAGCCGCCGGGGACAAGGTCCAGGGGAGCGGCGGCTGGCGGGCGGGCGCGGGGCGGTGGCGAGGCCCCCTCCCGCTCCGCTGCCGCCCCCCCGGGCCCCGCACTCACCAGCGCTGCCCGGGACAGGTTGTGCGACACCAGGATGGCCACGATGCCCGCGGCGACGCTCTGCGGGGAGAGACCCGCGCTCAGCCCGCGCCGGGGGCCGGGCCGGCGCCCCCCCTCCCGCCCCCCGCCCCCCGGCCCCGCTCTCACCAGCAGCCCGGAGCCCACCGACACCACGTTGGCCGCCGCGTACTCGGGGGTGACGGCGCGCCCGGCGCCGGCCACGTGCCGCAGGACGGAGCCGTGGACGATGGCGCCCAGCACCAGGCTGCCGTGGCCCAGCACGATCAGCCCCAGCCCGCCCCGCATCAGCCGCCGCGGCTCCGCCAGCGCCCCGGGCGCCCACCGCCCCCCGCGCCCGCCGGCCATGGCCGCCGCCGCCGCCGCCGCCGCCTCCCCACCGCGGCACCGCCCCGGGGCCGGGCAGCCCCGTCCCGCCCCCGCCCGCCCCGGAAAGAGGCAGCACTCGCGTATTTACAAAACAGTTTATTAAAAATAGGAAATGATAGAAACGAGACGCAGGAGCGGCGCTGGGCCCAGCCCCGCACCCCGGGACGGGAGGGAGCCGCGGGGGCGGGTCCCAGCGCTCCGCCGGGAGCGGCGCGGCCCCGCAGCCCCCGGGGCACCGGGAGCGGGGCGGGGGCTCCGGGGGGACAGCCCGGTGTCCGCACAGGCTGCAGCCCAGCGACGGGCCGGCGGCTGTGCAAAACCAGTAAACAAAGTGCGGCCGGGGGAGCGGGAGCGGCGGGGAACGGGGAGGGGGGGGGGGGCCGGGCCCCCCCGGCCCGGGAGGAGGGAAGGAGGGGGGTGAGGGGTGCCAGAGGCAGCTGCAAAGTGGGCGGGGCTTCAGGGCTCCCCCCTGCTTACCTTTAAATTAAAAAAAAAAAAAAAATAAAAAGGAAGAAAAACGAAAACCAAAAATTCTGTGCTGTGCAAAAGACACTTTGTACAATTCAAACAGACCAAACTCCATGCACATGAACGGGGCTGAAGAACACCCCCAGCCAGGACCCGGCTCCCCGGCACCGCCTGGCAAAATCCCAACAGAAACAGGGCTGGAAATAATACTGATGCGCAAAGTCCCCTTTAATAGGCGGGCAGGGAGGATTGTCGCAGCCCAGCCACGGCACATGCAGGACGAGCTTCCAAGCGCTGCAGCCGGGGTCTCGCTGATGCCCTACAGCGATGGACAGACACACAAGGGGTCACAGGCCACGAAGCTGCGCTGGCCGCCCGGGAGCCGGGGGGGGCTAAGATGACACAGTCACTGCCGTCAGGGCTCCGTTCCGGGTGTAGTAGAACTTGCTGAACGCCTCTTCAAGTAAACAGGTGAGTCTGCTCTGGTCGGCCTGGGAAGAACAAGCTGCAGTGAGGGCCCAGCCCCTGCAAAGCAGAGCTGGGCTGAAGCCTGCCAGGGCCCAGGGACAGGGACACCTCTTACTTCTCCCGCCCTTCCAGCCAGAGGAGTGATCAGGCAGAAACCACTTAAGTTTGAGAAAGGAACGCAGATCTATATCCCTGCCTGAGCCCCAGGACTCTTACCTCGCTGATGAAGCCAAGCTGGACCAGTTCAGCTGCCAGCTCCTGGATGTTGTCATCTGTAACACAGGGACGGGTGTGGGTCCCAGGTCTGAGCGTGCTGCCGGCCCCAGCGCGCCCCAGCGTGGGAGGAAAGGTACTTACTGGGCTGCAGGTCACAGCTTAAGTGTCTATTCAACTTGTCTTCCAGTTTCAGCAGCAGCGTTAACTGCAGGGCAGAGAAGTTCTCGTGAGGAACTGCACGGTGGCCACAGATAGCCAGGAGCATCCCCACAGACCCCCATCAGGGTAGGAACCATCCCCCCTGCGGAGACCCACAGAACAACCACAGCCAGCAGCACCGTCCCGCAGGGGAAGCCTGAACCCGGGAGCGGGCTGGAAACATTTCCTGCCCGCCAGGTGGGGCAGGGGCGCGGGGCTGGGCTGGCTTTGGGCCCCAGAGATGGCAGCAGGTACCAGCCGCACGTCGGCCGCTGGAGCCACGTGCTCTCACCGCTGCCCTCGTGCACCCCGGCACATGCTCAGCCAGAGGATGGGAACGTACATGGTGCTTCACCCCCTCCTCCACGGACTCGATGTTGCACTGCATCAGCACCACCTGAAAGAGGAGCAGAGACGCCCTGTGAGCGGCTGCGGTTGCGGAGCTTGGCTGGGGAGGGGGGACGGAGCCCCCATCGCTCACCTTGCGGGTCTCCACCTCGGCAGGCTCCGGAGTCGGGGTCTTCACTGATGGAGGAGCAATGGGGGATTTCACCACCACCTGCTGGGGCTGCTGGGGCCGCGGCATCCCGAAGGCTGTCAGTGGGTAAATACCATTCCTACAAGGAAGGAGCAGCGCCTGAGGTTATGTCTCTCTGAAATTTTTCCAGTCTCACACACACTTGAAGTTGCCCTTTAAAAAAAACCCCTCTTACCTTACATCCTCCAGGAACTTGTCCAGCTCCAGTGCTGGAGACTGTGAGAAGCTGCAGGGAGGGAAAAAAGAAGTACTGAGGTGAGCATTCATCTAACAGAACCACGTGCTCAAGCCTCTTGGGTGCAGTTTCAAATGCCCATGTCCTAAGCAGCCGTGCCAGTGGGCAGGAGGGGTACAGGCAGCCGAAGGTTCAGAGAAGCCAAGGATGAGGCAACTCGAAGGGCAGAGCCCCAGGCAGATCCCTCGGTGCTCGCCCCAGTGCCCCAGCCCCTGCTCCACGTGCAGCCCCTCCGAGCACACCACGGAAACTCACATCATCTTGACTCCTTCCCTGTCTGCATGGTTAATCTCTGCCAACACCGCACTCATGTCAAGGTTCTTGGTCATCTCTTCTAAAGCATTTTCAGGAATCATATCTATTAAAAAAACAAACAGTTAGAACAACTGCAATTCCTTTCCAATCTAAGAAAAGCAATAAAACCCCCAGAGGCTGCTGATCTCCCGTGCCGCTCCAAGCAGGCAGACTGCTGCAGATAAAGGTCTTGGTTTCCAGGGTGCCAGCAGCACTGACAACTTTGGGGAGCTTTGCAGAAGGCGAGATGTGGCGCCCGGGGGCCCATACTCACGCTGGTGCCCAACGATACAGTGTGCAGCGAGCAGCTTGAGTGATGGCACCTCAAACAACGCCTGGTGGAAGAGGAGCTCCCGGGCAGTAGGACGCTTGCCAGGGTCCTGTTCTAGACACTTCTGAATGAACTCCTGGAAGACAAAACTGGCATGAGACCACGTGCAGTGCCAACGTGTCTGCAGGGTGCCGACCCCACCTCGCTCACCCTCTGCAGGGGGTCCTCCAGCAGCTGGATGGCACTGTTGATGGCCTCCTGGGGCACGTAAGAGGACTCGCCATTACCCTGTATTTCCAGCACCGCCATCTGCAAACACAAAGCAGCGCATCAGACCCCACTGAGAATCACTGACTGCACTGAGCAGAGCTGGAGGAGACCACTGCCGAGCGCAGGATCGTAACAGCCAAGTTGTTTGGTGCTGTTTAAGGTCACAGTTTGTGAGGCAGAGAGAGAATGAGTGCCTCGTTACAATAGCTCATTTCCAGCACCCTAACAGATTGCCAGGGAGATCTGAAAACTATGCCAGTGTCACCTCAGACAGTATCTCCATTCTGAACCTCATGATCCACCGGCCTGTACTTCTGCTTGATAATTCCCATCCTCTAATGAAGCAGTAACTGGATCACTGCCCGAATCTGACAGTGTCCCTCTGGCTGCATGAATAGCCCTGTACTGCCGGCAGAACAACATGCACACGGTGCCATCCAGAACTGGCCCCAGCCAACACAAATTCCCAGCTAGGAAAGGCTCGCAAGAAGATTCCAGAGAACATCTTAAGATTCGACTCAAGTTTTGCTTCCTAAAAGTTGTGTTTCTTCCTGCTTCACTTATGGAATGTGCAGCAGAAGTTCAGAATTCTTTGTGTTGTCTCATTCTGGCAATTCTTCCCAGAAAATACTCCTGCCAAGAACACCACTTTCCTAGACTTGGGCCTGCTGATTGCAAGGCCAAAGGAACCACTGAGCTGCTAAGGTCAGGTACGTCAGACTTGTGCCTGACTGCGACCAGCACCTGTGTCAGCTGGGGACAGGCCGGCCGAGAAAGGTATGGACAACTGTCCCCTCCTCCAGACACCCCAAGAGGAACAGGTCCTCCCCAGAACGGGGGTTCTGTTCTCCAGGTACATGAAGCACAGTTGGTAGCAGTGACTTCCCACCAGCCAGTGGGTCAGACCTCAGAAACGGCCAAGACCCGCAGAGTAATGAATTACACATTATTGAATTTCAGAAAGAACTACACATTACTGAGTATTTACTTCTTAGTAAGGCATCTGGGAGAGCCTGGACAGGGATCCCTCCAAGGCAAAGTGCATTTGGCTCAAGGGTCTGTTCCCAAGCTAACCCACCCCTAACCACAGCATCTCCACAGAGCCATCTCCTTCCCTCAGATTCATTCCCTGCCCCACAGCCGACGTGCTCCGCACTCACCTCCAGTGCGCACATCCCAAAGGAGTAGATGTCCACAGCAGTGGTGACATTGGCAACTTCTGTAAGACAGAAATAATGCTGTTATCAGTCCCTGCCTGCATTCAGCGGGACCAGCAGGACCACCCCTCCATCAGGCTACGATAATCCTGCAGCCTTCTCCCCCTCCCCTGCTATCAAAAGACAGAGGAGTCGAAGCATTTAAGCAGGCAAATAACTCAAAACTGTTAATGTGAGGTCTCTCGGGAGCCTGTAGTTGAAAACAAGACACAGAACGGCTTGGAAGCATTAGCAAGGTCAACAAATAGCCACACCATACCTCCATATTCCGGGGCAAAGAAGTGCAGGTTCTTCTGCTCCTCACGACAGGTCTTCACGTGGTTGTTAATTGTGTCCGGTGCCACTACAAGAAAGTCATGAACACTTAGGATACAGGAAACTGTAGCCTATCCCTGACTAAGTCCCAGGGAACACATGCAGCTCCCGGGCCCTCCGGTGTCCAAAGGGGTAGCAGGGTGGAGGTAAGATGACCCTTCATCAGCTCCTCATTTCAGGTCACCTGCCCTGGTACACCTCTCCATCGTGTCCTTGGCTGCAGAGGGACTAAGGCAGCTTAACGTCACTCTCTAAGAGCAGACCTGGAGGCCACAGCTTCTCCCGAATGGGAAGACAAGCCGGGCAGGACTCCCTGTTGGAGTGCAAGCCCTGAAAGCACTCAACTTACATCAGATCTATGGTGTTTGTCACAAGCAACTCAACTACAACAGAAGCCCCTAGGAGCAGCCAGAGTTGCCAAGATCACTGCAATCAGTCACCGCCTCAGGGCTCTAGGAAAGGGACAGAAGTACAAGGCAACTCTTCCACATATCAGCAGGGCACCGCTGACAACATGCCTCAAGACAATACTCAAGCAAAGCTGCTGAATGGGGAGAGATGACCACCCTGAGAGCAGAGGCCTCCCGGCAGCCAGCACCTCCACAGCAACCAGGAACCACCCAGAGCTACAGGGAGGGAAGGGCTCCCAGCCACAGGAAAAAGGAGCAGAACACAAGTATGGGCCCCCCATGAAAGACAGGCTTTGAGGACAGCCACTTCTGCAAACAGCTCTCCCAAACCAAGCAGCGGGCTCCAGCAGGGAGACACACTGAGGTAGGCAGGGACCACGGAGTCACCATCCCATCTGAAGCTCCACTCCCATGCTTGAACGTGCCCAGCCCCACAGTCTCAGGCCCACCTCCCAGACAATCGCAAGTGGTCCTGGTCTGTTCTGCTACAACGTGGACTTACATGGGATGTGCCAAAGCGCCTCTATTTTTCCAGGTGTTCCTGGATTGGGGCAGGACACACCAAAGAGGATTCCCAGCTGAATGAGACCGAACTAGTTCCCAGCCTCAGAGAAGAGATGTTCTTTGGGCTCTAGTCAGACAAGGAGGATCTTCCTTGGTAACTCAGCTCAACCTTCATGTGTGGCACCTACCAAATCATACTATCTTATTTGAGCATTGGAAACCGAGCCTGCTCCAATGGCCAGCGTCTACTTTCCCAACCAACCATTCATGAGTAGTTTACTGCTTTATGCTAGCTTTTACCCTGGGAGTCCAGTAAGATTACTTCATTCCCAGTGCTTACCTGTTCACAGACACCACTGGGTCCTCTCGCTAAACTCTTTGTCCTCCTCCGAAGACTGTTTTCCCAGTGACACTGACTGCTTTAGACGAGCTCTGACCAGGGCGATGCATAATCACACCAGTTCTCCCTACTGGAGACTCTGCCCCAAGGGATCTTAATGTTGCATATGAGGCATGCGAGTCATGTTCCTCCCTTAAATGGCTAGTGGCCACCAGATCCCCCTCAGTCACGAATGATGAGCTCTAGGCTTCTGTGCAGCTTTGCATTTTGCACTACTGAACAAGTCACTACTGGAAATTCTCCAGTCCTCTAATGTCTGCCTCTGCTTCTGGAGGATAACCCCATCTGCCTCAACAGCACACATTTCCATTAACAGCCTCAACGTTCACGAGATCAGTGCCCAAGGGACCCCGAACCCCTCCGGCGGGACAGCCCTTTCTCAGCTTCCACCCCATCACCCTGCCTCCAGCCAGCGGCCACAGGGAGATTGCCCCAGGTCTGTCCAGTATGGCCAGTTCTCCTACTGGGCCTGCTGAAGAGGCTGTGAACCTGCTTTGGTCTGTGCCAGTGTCTGTCTTGAGCAGCCTGCTGTGTGCGTCTGGTCTGCTGGTGGCTCCTGAGAGACGAGAGGCTGCGCCGGGTCCTTTCCCGCAGCGGGATTTCCTCACCGTTCCTGCCCTTTGCCACCCCTTTCTGGAGATGTTCTGGCCAAGGAACCAAGATCAGGTTTAACAGTACCGGCCCTCCTCACGAAGTAATTTGTTGTTTTCTACTCAAAAGAACAATCCACCACTGTAAACCCAAACAGTTCAATACTGTCAAATGAGGTTTTGCCTTCTTAAAAAAAAAAAACAACAAACACCAAACGCCCCCACACCCGCCACTCACCGCTGCTGGAGACCTGCAGGAACTACAGGTAATTCTGCCTAAATCTACAGTGCCCCACGGGTGGGGGCGAGGGGTGGAGACAGGGACGGCTACAGTCCACACCAATACTGTGAAGTTTTTGATCAGAAACAAGTTTTTCCTCAGAGTGACCGACAGCATTAATATTTTGGCATTCCCCTGAGGCCTAGGCTGTAACAGTCATTGGATCTCACTGATCCCAAACGTGATTGTCCCCTGCCCGCAAGAACTATTCCTTTGTCACAGTTTTTGCAGAACATTTAAGGCTTCAGAAACCCTTCTGCTCTAAAGTCTGAATTTAATTTCATTAATGGAATACTGTCTGTCTTTGTGCAGCACACAGCGTACGTGAGCTATCAAACCCATGGTGTGAACCCTGCCAAACCCAACACTTCTCACATGCGTGGTGGCCTCCGACTACCGGAGCTAACCAGACATCTGAGGGCATAAAATAAGACTTATTTTAGAATCACAGAATTGCCTGGGTTGGAAGGGACCTTTCAGATCATCGAGTCCAACCATCAACCCAACACTGACAAAAACCATCACTAAATCGTATCTCTGAGCACCACATCTACCCATCTTTTAAATCCCTCCAGGGACGGTGATTCCACCACTGCCCTGGGCAGCCTGTTCCAAGGCTTGACAACCCTTTTGGCAAAGAAATTGTTCCTAATATCCATCCTAAACCTCCCCTGGCAACACTTGAGGCCATTTCCTCTTGTCCCATCGCCTGTTCCTTGGGAGGAGAGACTGACCGTCCTGTCCTTCGCTCCTGGAGCGAAGAAGCACTAATCAATCACAAAAAGGCATTATCAACAGAAACTGCAGCCAGTGACGCAAGTTAGACACTCCCATACCAGAAAGGCGAGTACGTGGGAATCCTGGCCCAACCTCCATCTATAATGGCTGTCTGCGCCTCGTTAGGGACTTGGTAATCAGCTTCTCTGCGTCCAGGTCCTACAGACATTCTGCAGCGGCCCCAGTGTTTCTGGAAAGAGCTGGGCTTGCTCCATCTGCGGGAGCTTCCAACTCAGACACACAGAAAGGCAGTTTGGAATTTGCTGTTGTGGGTCATCCAGGGATCTGCCCGCTCTGACATTCTGGTCCCTGTGCCTCCAAACTTGCAGAGTCCCACTGGAACTCCTCAGCACGCCCCTCTGTCGCTGCTGCAGAGACTGGCTACGTGGCTGGGTTTGATCAGCCACACTTGGCCAGCCTTTTTCCTGTTCTAGCAGTTTATATCACAGCTCCTGTGCGACTTGGCTGGCAGTCACGCGAAAACGTTGCTCTGCTATTGCAAAGCTGAAGCAGAGCAATGGATGGCATGAGACTGTACCAGGTTCCTCACCGGGTGCCTTCCAGCCGAGCAGAGACGGCCTGGCCAGACACAAATCTCTTCCATTCATCACTGCTACAGCAATGACTCGCTACTGAAGTCAGCTCTGGAAAACACTGCTGGCACGTTAAACCAGGCGGACAGAAGTGCTGCTACACCTTGTGAGGGTACTTTAGAGGCTGGGGCAAGAAACTTTGGGTTTGATCTGGTCTAGTCGCTATTGTAGGTCCATTAGCACAGGCAGAGGCCCGAGAGGAGCTTCGCCTGAACACACATTTTAAAACAGTTAACTGTATGAGCTGAGAACACACGCTTTAAGGCGCCTCTGACACAAGCTCTTCTGACCAATGTGCACGTGGTTGCTACCCGCCGTCCACTACCGCATCTAGTGATGACTCTTAATTTTGTGAATGATCAGATGGATGAAGGCTAAGGACAGTTGTGTTGAGCAAGACAAAAAATGGAGGTCAAAAAGGGAAGCCAGATCACCAACATTAACAACAAGTCTCTCAGCCACAGAGAAGACGTCTGCAAGGGGCAGACTACAGGACAGAGCACCACATGACTGACCGGCGTGGTAGGGAATTAGCAAAGCAAAGATGAACTCTGGAAAAGGATTCAGCCAAATACGGTGTCCGTGCAGAGCAGGCAGCAGGAAGAGATGTGGTGTGCAGTAGAAGGTAGGACAAGCAACTTGCCTTCAGCAAGCTGGACTCAATCTGACAATGAAAGCGTAAAGAGAAATAACCCGTGTTACTACAGGAACACACAGAGCCCGCTGGCCTTCCCCAGCCCTTGAGGCCGTGCCAGAGCGGAACCCTCGCCAGAGGCTTACCCTCATGTCCCGGTTTGAAGTAAAACCGAACCAATTTTCTGGTCTGTAATTTTACATCTTAGCTAGGCCTCTTCTAACAGTCTGAAATTAACGGCATATTGTGGAGAAAACTGCTGGTTCTCAGAGTGATCAGACCAATGTTTGTGCTCTGTGCCAAGGGATGGTGTGCAGGGAGGCCCTTGCTTATCCTTATTGCTGTAACAACCAAGGGCAGCCAATTTCCTTATTTGCCCCCTTAGAGGGTCGGAAATGGAAAAATGTAGAGGGGTCACATCGGTGGGGAGGAGGGGACAGGACAGGTGACCCAAACCTGACCAACTGGGGTATTCCATCCCATCTGCCCCATGCCCAGGATAAAAGCTGAGGGATCAAAGGGTCAGCCCCTTCCTGCGATGGCCGACATCCAGAGAGGACTCTGTCTGTTCATCTGCCTTTGATCCTGATCCGTGTGTTCCTGACTCCAGAGCTGGAATCCAGTTCCCATCCGTCAGTAAGTCCAGTCTGGGACTTCCCCAGTGCCTGCCGGTGACGTGACTGTCATCCTGGGAGCTTGATACGGTTTTGTATATATTGTATCCATTTCATTACTTTCTTTTGTTTTGTTTTGTTTTATTTTAATATTAATTCTTCATTAAAGTAGTTTAAGTTCATTCTAAACTTCTAAATCTCCTTATCTCTTTTTCTCCTCTCTCTCTCTTTTGGGGGGGGGGGCATCTGTCAGTCTGGTTTTGGTAAATTCAGCCGAAACCAGGACACCTCACCAGGGTCAGCAGCTCCTCAGAGCACCCAGAGTCAATGGGTGTGTTGGCCAAGAAGGCACTCTGTGGCTTTACTTCCCAGCTGTCACCAGCGGCAGGTTTGAGCAGAGATGCCCCATCACACAGCATCTTGCCCTTTTAAACACTACACGCTGCAGGAGAAATGTTCCTCTTGTCCAGTGTCCAAGTCACACCCACCTTTGTTCTGCATCCAGCGCTTCCTCCTCCAAGCAGGAGCGAGTCTGCCCAGTGGCTCTCCCTTTCCTCCTGAAGCAGCCACCCAAACACTCCGTCTTTCCACCGTGCCTATGCTGCACGGTACCAGCACCACGGGCCCCCCAAAATGACCAGCTGAGTGTGAGACCGTCTGTTTGCAGCTACCGAGGGACAGCCACAGGTAGGTTCCAGGGCACATCATTATCCCTGCACTCATACGCTCAAGACATTTTCACTACTGCAAAAGGGTGTAAGACCGCACAAACCCAAGACATTTCATGGTTCATTTCATTCGTACACTAAGATGACAAATGCTTTTTTATTAGGGAGGGCAAAGCCTAGAAAATAAGCCACTAGGAAGCTAGTGGCAACAAGAAGAGGCATAGAGCCATTAAACACCGAGTCAAACAGGAAAAGCAGCAGCAGATTTCAGCTGATCACACAACACAAGCATCATCCTACAGCCCTGCAGATCTCCGTCAGGGATCATAAACAGTGTCTGCAAAGATATCTGCAACACTGAGACACCAGAAGCCAGATATTTTATTTTTTAAACAGTTGAATATCTAATGAGATGAAGAGGTAAAGACGTTCAGAATATGAGAAGTTCACTACATACAGTTACCAGTGCCAGACAACAGCCCCCAGCTGCTTACACCCATCTTCATTCTTGCCACGTCCATTGACATTGCTGCTGAGTGGTGTAACTCATCTCTGCTTAAAACATTGCCCACGTCTCCCTCCTGAGAAAATACTGCTGAGGCAGAACCCATGGCACTCGCAACAGAGAGCTGGTTTCGTACAAAAATTTGTGTCCTATGAGAGAGGTATCCTTCTCCACAGAAATTTATACAGAATCATAAAACCACAGGATGGTTCAGGGTGGAAGGGACCTCTGGAGGTCACCTTGTCCAACCCCCTGTTCCAGCAGGGATACCCAGAGCCAGGTGCCCAGGACCATGTCCAGACAGCTCTTGAATAGCTCCACGGATGGAGACTCCATCACCTCCCTGGGCAACCGGTGCCTGTGTCACTCTCACACTGGAAAAGTGTTTCCTGATGTTCGGAGGGAACCTCCCGTGGTCCAGTTTGTGCCATTTTGGTCCTGGCACTGGGCACCACTGGAAGAGCCTGGCTCCGTCCTCCTGGCACCCTCCCTGTGGGTGTTTATACACATGGACTCAGTCCCTCTGAGCCTTCTCTGCTGCAGGATGAGCAGCCCCACCTCCCTCAGCCTTTCCCCAAAGGAGGGATGCTCCAGTCCTTCAGTATCCTGGTGGTTCCTCACCGGGCTTTCTCCAGTCTGTCCACATCCCTTTTGTGCTGGGGAGCCCAGAACTGGACCCAGTGCTCCAGGGGTGGCTTCTCCAGCGCTGAGCAGAGGGGAAGGATCCCCTCCCTGGACCTGCTGGCAATATTACGCCTACCACAGCCCAGGACATCGTTAGCCGCCTTTGTGGCAAGGGCACATTGTTGGGCACACGAATGAGCAATGGGAAGGAAAATCCTCATGCTGTGCCAGATTGCTTGAGAAGCAGTGGATGATATTTTTATGTTTAAGTAAAACATTTGACCACGTTCATTACATGGAAGCAGAAAGCAGAAGTCAGCAGAGCAGGAAATGCAAGACTGTGGAGCTAAGAAGAGATAAAGAGGACCTGTAAGATAAGGATTGTCAATCCTGGCTGCATGCAGGCTCTTACGCAGGGCCTTAGGAGCTTATTAGCACTTTATCTGGAAGAGTTCATGGTACAAACAACTTCATTCCGGACAAAGTGTGTAGGGAGATTTGAAATCTGCAAAGTTGTTTTAAGTTCTAATTTCTAGACCAGAGGAATGAAGGTCCTATGGACTGGGCAAACCTCTGCTTGGGCTGCATCATCTGACTGCAATGCAGTATTTAGATCAAAAAGATGCAGGGGCAGCAGGACTGCTGTTCTTGCTCAGTTCTTTAATAACTGAAATGGCATGGCACTAATTAACTGCAGGAGCCTCATATCACAGGGCAAAAATTACATGCAATCAGAAAAACAAAAAAAGACATTCACTGAAATACTATAGACTGAGCTACTCTGGGGAATCTTGTACTCCCAGACTAACACTGCAAAACAAAGTCCTCAGAAATAAGACTATGAAAATTATTTTATGTTTTGAGCAGCTCTGCTTAACAAGTTTGGACTGAACCAGTATAAATGCACATTCAATTACAATGCAATTAGTCTGAGAATTTCAAGTTTAACTTCCTTGTATTTCAGACTTCACATCTCTGTGATTACCGTTGTTTCACAACACGCCAGCAAAGCTGCGCAAATGACCTTGGAAGACTTAATCAACAGAAAAGCTCACCCCCTGAAAGCAGAAGCCAGAGGGAAAACACCACTCAGCCCCTCAAGGCCTAACTCACAGAATTGTCTGGGCTGGAAGGGACCTTTTGAGAACGCAGCTCACCCCCTGCTCACGCAGGTCGCCCAGGACTGCGTGCCGTTTGGTTTTAAGTATCTCCAGGGAGGAAGATTCCACAACTTCTCCGTGCAGTCTCTTCCAGGGTCTGACTACCCTCAAAGTACAAAAAGGTTATTCTTGTGTTAGATGGAACTTCACGTGTTTCAATTTGTGCCCATCGCATTGTCCTGCCAGTGGGCGCTACAAAGAAGAGCCCGGCTCCCTCCTCTTCATTCTCTCCCATCAGGTGTTTATACACATTGAAATGATCTCACTGAGCTTTCTCCTCCCAGGTTAAACAGCTTCAGCTCCCTCAGCCTCTCCTCCTATGAACAGATGCTCCAGTCCCTTAATTGCCTTCGTGGCCCTGTGCAGGACTCACTCCATTAAGTCCATATCTTTCTTGTACTGCACAGCTCAGACCCAGACTCAGCAATCCAGATGTGTCAACAGTGCTGAGGAGAGAAGAAGGATCACCTCCCTCAATCTGCCAGCAATGCTCTTCCCGACGCAGCCCAAGATGCCGTTGGCCACCTTTGTTGTCAGGATGCATTGCTGGCTCCTGGTCTGCTTGCTGTCCCCTCCAGGACCCCAAGCTCCGTCTCTGCAGAGCTGGTTTCCAGAAGGTCAGCCCCCAATCCTGGTACACAGGGTTATTCCTGCCCAGCTGCAGGACTTCACATTTCTCTCTGATGAACCTCTCTGCTTAATTCTCCAGCTCGTCCAGGTCCCTGTGGATGGCAGCACACCCATCTGGTGTACCACCACTCTTCCCAGTTTGTATCATCTGTGAACTTGCTGAGGGTGCACACTGCTGATTGTCCAGGTTGTTAATAAGATGTTAAACAGGACTGGCCCCAACGTTTACCCCTGGGGTACACCACCGGTGACGTGCCTCCAACTAGACTTCGTGCTCCTGGTCACAGCCCTCTGGGCCTGGATGTTCAGATGGTTTTCAACCCACTGCACTGTTCGCTGATTGAACCCACGCTCTGTCTGCTCATCTATGAGGTCAATGCAAAAAATACCCATTGCTGTCCCCCTGCCTACTGGGCCAGTCACCTCACTGCAGAGGGCTACCAGGTTTGCCAAGAACTCCTGACCACAGTTTTGTATTTGGAAACAGTTTCCAGGATTAGTTACTCCATCAGCTTCCCAGGGACTGAGGTGAGGCTGACCAGCCTGTGGTTCCCCAGATCTTCCTTCTTGAAGACAAGAATGACATTTGCTCTCTTTCAGTCTTCAGGAACATCTCCCATTCTCCATGACCTTTCAAAGATAACGGACAGTGGCCTTAGAACAGCATGAGCCACTTCCCTCAGCATTTGTGTGTGCATCCCGTCATGCCCCATGGAACTAGGCACATCCAATCTTTTTTTAAATGTTTCCTAACCTGATCCTCCTCCACCGAGGGTACATCTTCATTGCTCCAGGCTCTCCCTCTGGTCTCATGGGCCTGGGATTTCTGAAGGGCAGCCTTAGCAGTAAAGACGGAGGCAAAAAAGGCAGTCAAGACCTTGGCCTTTTTTGTGTCCTTTGTCACCTCCGCACTGTTGAACAGAGGGCCAACATTTTCCTTATCCTTCCTATTGCTGTTTACTGTAGAACCCTCGCTGCTGCCCTTCACTGCCAGGACCAAACAGCGGGCTTGGCTTTCCTAACCTCACACATGACTGGACAGCATCTCTACAGTCCTCCTGTGTCAACTGCCTCTGCTTCTACAAAAAAATCTCACATAACATTCCTAATAAAACTCCTCAGCAATTTGGGAGAACTTGCTAAGTTCAGATTCAAGTGATCTTTCAAGATCTGGCATGAAGGAGCCTTCTAAAATATTCCACAAAAGGACCGCAAAAGGAGCAGACATATGCAACTGCCTTACTAATACTAAAATGGGTAGATGAAGACCTGGATGATTATAAGACGTCCCCTGATCTATGCTGGAAATCCACAGAAAGGTAAAGAAAAAACACCATCTAGCACAGCTGAAGCAGCAGGTGCCTTCAGTGCAACACAAAGAATAAACCTGACCACAGAAAAGGCAAGTTCTCAAACCTGCAGCACTAAACCGGGAAAATGAAACCTTTTCAGAAGATCCCCTGTAATTGAAAACAACAACCAGTCTAGAAGATAATTGTTTTCTGGTGTTTTCATGAATGAGAACTCACAGCAGCACGCAGAAGGCAAACTGAGCAAGGAAGGCAAGCACGTGAAGCAAGAGCCAGCTTTAAACCTTCTGCAAAATAAAAACAAGAGTTTATTACCATCGCAGCACAGGAGGAGGTAAATCTGTGACGTGTGCGTTCCACCTGGTGACTTTGCAACAAAGCCAAGGACACCAATTCTTACCACTAAATCTGACTTTAAAAGAAATGACACCCTCCCCTGAAAAGCACAGGGTACATCATAACACACACACACACATTCAGTCAGTGTTAGCTGCAATTTCAGACACTAACCCCAGCAATTAGAAGCCCACGGATTGTCACTTACCTATGACTGCTCCTCCTGCCCCGAGGCGTGTGCTTATACACAAAGCCAAGGCAAGTCTCTGGTAACCAATTCTGCCCCCCTAGTAATCGTAACAGCAGCTGGATCATGAGATGTTTGTCAACTTACTACAACTAGAAATTAACCTCACACTATTCCACCCAGTTTGTTCAACAGAGATTCTCAAGAACAATCCAAATATGAAGAATCTTCACTTTATGACTGGCTTTTACACCACTGGGTGTACAGACTCAAACACAGACCAAGGCGAGACAAAGCCTTGGGAAAAAAAAGAAAGTAACCTGTGTACTACTCTGAAGCGTTCTGGGAAAGAGTTCCTCTCAAAACCATTGATCTGCCACATCTCATTCCCAGCAGCACCCGTGGTCAGAGACAAACCTCCTCCTCTGCTTCTGAAATTCTGCGTTAGTTTTGCCAAGTCTCTAAGCAACTGCAAATGTTTGGCTCGGTAGAGGACGTGCTTGACTCTACACATAAAACTGTACGGCTAGAAGGTGAGCTACACAAAGTCATGTTAAATCTTCCTACATGAACACCAATAAGGGTGAAAAAATTTTCCATTTTTATGACAGATCTTTCTATGTTCGCTGATTTCAACTATCCATTACTTCTTCTCTAAAGCACACTTGCCTTGTTAAAAAAAAAAAAAAAAAAACAAAACGAGCCAGATCCAAGATATCCTAGTAACCCCTATTGTATTTCCACATCACCTACTAAATGCCTCCGGGTGTCTGTTAAGGATGTGAAGAACCACATGAGAAGTCTCTAAATATCAGGTAACAAAATCCAAGAGAGTGAAGTAATGACTAAAATAAGCTTAGTTACGAAAGCGTGTCACTCACAACCTCACTAGCTCAATGCTCAAGCAAAACAGGAGCCTTATACCTTATATTTAGTGTTTGCAAACCCAAATCACTGATCAAGATCTGAGGATTAAGCAGTTTCCAGCTCTCATAAGAGCAGTACACAGTGATACGACAGCACTGTTAAAACCAGTTCTCAAGAGAGCAGCTCAGGGAGCTCAGTATTTCAAGGCCACGGATGCTGTTCAGCACAAGTGAGACACAGCAGCATCTTCTCCAGCCTGAAGACCACTGGATGCCGCCATCCCCACGGAGATCTGGCCTCCTAACGTCATAAGCCCCAACTACATCAGCTTCCCCCTCAGCTACGTAATATCCCCCAGATTCAGCTTTTTGAGAGAGCCCCTGCTCTGCTGGCGATGCAGACAGACACCACCTCCTCCTCCTGCACACGGAGGAGGACAGAGCCCATTCCACCACTTCAGCTGACAGCTGGTAGGTTCCCAGCACAGTAGAAACAAACTCTAACCATCGAGGACAACCCTGATGGCAAAAAAATAAATAATTATTTTAAATGTAAATGCAGTGTTCTATTTAACAGGGTTACAAATTGCAGCATTCAATTATTCTCTAGCCCCCGGCAGCCCAACTCCCTCCTCATATGCACAAGTTTCCCCAAAACCAGAGCTTTGGGGGAACAGAAAGAGTAAACCTTACTTTACAAGGAGGGACTCGTTTGGGCGGGATGTCTCTCTGGCCATCGGGAGCCAGACACATTCACTGAAACATTCACCTTGGAAACAAAACATCTAAGGAGTTAAAACTAGAAGCAAGCAATTGGGTAGCCAAGCACAAAGCAAAGGCTAGTCTGGGCTCGGTGCCCAGCTGAGTCTAGCAGAGCAGCAGCGGGACAGAGCCTAATGGACGTGGAAAGTTCAGCTGGGAAGAGCTGGGAACAACGCATGGGCTTGGCGTGACATGCAGGAGCTGGCATGCACGGGGGCCCAGGGACCAGCAGGCTCTGGGAACGGGAAAGGAGGAGAACTAACAACCAGGAGACTTCACACACGGCAGTGCTCCCTCTCTGTAAGGCTTCGGCCGGGAGCAGCGGGAAGGGGCTGCATCCCAGCACAAACACGGGGTCTCAAAGGAGGATGCACCAGAGCCAAACAGTTTTACATCCAGCCTTATAGCAAGGGAACACGGTATAAATAAATTAGAGTGTGTATGTTTGTGTGTGCTACAAATATAGATACACACACACATATATATAAAAATATATATATATACACACACAAATAATGTACATTACATATATAGTGGTAGTCACATCACAGGAGCGGAGAAGTTTGCTCACCATTAGCAAAAATCCTATGAAAGACTGTTGGTAACAGAGCAGCCCGTAAGCGGGAAGTAAAACAAGATAGAAGTCAATGAGTTGATGAAACAGCAAGCACTTAACGTCGATAGAGACAGCTAGGTCAGAATCACGGCAAAACATAGACAAGACTGAGAATCTGGCCCTGCCTCCAGTCACCTTTTAAAATAAATTTACATAAGGAGCATTGGCATTTCTAACTGAGAACCAGACTGGGCAAGGGAGACAAGACACCTCTGAGCAAGTAGAAAATTCTGGCTGACTCTGAGGCTATACAGCTGGAAATTCTGTTCCTTCTGCGTGTGCTCTGCAGGCCCTCAGCACCCCTTCAGCAGACAACCACCTTTCTCTATATCCCAGCAGCTTCTCCTGGGCATGGAGCTTGGCAGCAGAACCCACACTTACATACCTGGCCACATAATTTAATAGCAGAGCTAATACCAAGTAAGACTCAGTCTCCTGGCACCTTGGCCTGAAACTGAAAAGAGACAGACTGCAATTAAATCCATAATGAGTGCTAGAGGTCAGGCGGGTTGCAGACAGGAAAGCCCATGCACCAGCCGAGTGCCTGGAGGCACTGTTTGGAAATGCACCAACACAACACTTCCCCGTCTCTGCTGAGGCCTCACTCAGCACACGCCGATACGTGGCCATGTCTCAGGGGCACCAAAGACACAAGACACTCCAGTTTGAGGCCTCAGGTCTGTTGGGGCACTCCAAGAGCTGCCCGAAAGGATTTTTAATTCAAAACCCATCACCTCTTTCCAGCTGTGAGTGGTTCTTACGCTCCCGATGGGAATTACAAGACACGTCCCAACACTGCGATGTTGGGGCGGCACCCAGCGCCCCGTCTGAACACACGCAGAACCTGCGACCGCTCGCAGCAAAACACCTTCAACACGCTCCCTTCGCAGGTCCACTCCTTACACACTGCAGATGTGCACAGATCCACACGTGGACCTGTGGAAGGGCACACAAAAACCAGCCTGGGCTTCTCACAGGGAATGTTGTTGCCTGACCACAACTCCAGAAAGCAGCCGGAATGCTCCAGTCTTTGGGATCACCACTTTAGGAACTGTCGGTGTCTCTCCTGTCCTGATCACAAGTTCCCCAAAGCTCCCCACTCATTTGACACTCTTCCTCCTTACATCTATTAACCCTGTACTTTATGGCACTGAAAAAACCCGTTAGTAAATTAATGGATTATGGATGACTTTTGCATTTAAGCAGTATGAGAAATCTTCCCCCTTTCCCACTCCCTCTTTCTTCCACAGAAAACCCCCAGCATATAAAGATTTCATCCCTCTTCCCAAAACTCAGTGCAATAGTAACAGCAATACCCTAATACTAAATTAATCTATTTTCTTCTTGCAGTGCACAGGCAGCTCTAGGGGAAAAAAAAAAAAAAAGTGATCCAGAATTACACGCAGAACAAGAAAAGCGGTGATCAGTCCTGTTAGTGCATGTGCTTCTGCAATGTGAAGTGGCAGCGAGGAGTGATAGGCAAACAGGCTGCTCCCACACCTAAACCAGCGTTACAGGAACAAGTACTGGCCGTTTCCAATGCCACACCGGTCACCAGCACTACTCTTCTCGACCTTCCTCACCCAGGAGACAGAAGGATCCTTTGCAGAATACACTAGCAGCTTCCTTTCCCCGGGGTTTTGCCCCAGTTCAGCAGTTCTCTTTGGCTTGAAGTAGAGGGAAGAGGAGCTTTCAGGAGCACAGCCCAGAATGGTGCCGGGGACAGAGAAGGCATCACAGCTCAGATCATAGTGCACTGAATCACTGTTCCCCTTAAAGACACGAGAACTACTGCCTCGCTTCTTTTAAGTAAACGCAAGAGCGTTTTCAGATACCAGCCAGCTGTAAGAAATAACTACATGGAGCAATAAACATGGGCCTAACATCGTCAGTGACCCCAGAGCGACCGCCACTCAAGGGCCCAAACGTGAGAACAGCCCCTCTGGCTCCTGCAGAGTCAGCAGAACTAGAGAATCTCGAGCTCAACCACATCCAGCAGTTCTGATGACGTAGTTTTGACGGTCCCAGTTTGGTGAGCACTACGGGAATAAGAATATATTCTGCAATATTGGCAGCTTTAATTCCAGCCTGTGCTGGAACCACAGCTTTCACACCTGGAGGACTCCTCTTCTGACCACAAGTGCACTTGCGCTCACTTCCTTTTATATGTAAGAATGGACCAGAATCTCCCAGACAAATCACTTCTGAACACAAGGTGAACAAGGCAGTCTACAACCGTAGAGTAGAAGAAAGTTTGCTCGGGAGCAGCTCCCAGCATGTGTCCTCTTCTGGCTGAGGATACGTTTGTGACAGCAGGCAGACACCCACTTCTCTCGGGAAGAGCCCAGCAGTCTCATCGCCTCTGTCACACCGTGCCTAACAGAAGCAAAGCTCTGTGGAACTGGGGGGAGTGGGCAAAGGTGTAACTCTGTTGGGGCAACTGTGATCCACCCTCAAAGAGCCACCGTTCTGCTAGACAGCCTCTGAGCGCTCCGGAGAACATCCCGTCTGCTGATCTGCAGAAGCTCCTTTGGTACAAAAACATGGCTCTAGATACCAGCTTCCAATGGTGCTGGCTACCAATCAGAAAGACTGCAGCTTTGCGACACCTTTAGACTAAACTAGAAAGAGAGGGATCTCTTACGTACTTGAGCCTACAATAGACTTCCCGGTAAGTGGCCTGAATGGCATGCCAGGGAGCCAGCTCCGGTTGCCAGCATACAGGTATCAGATGTACACAGCTCCTGGGAATTCCCCCACCTGGACTAAGTCAGGGAAAGATCATGAAGTGAACCTCATCAGCCTGTACAAAGAGCAAGATGTCACCAAGTGTACAGGCAGGTAGAGAACAGAGCGTTCCTTTTGCCATGATCCAGCCTCCTGGGTACAGGCACGTATCAGAGGATTGTTAGGGAACAGAGACCCCGAATCTGGAACAAAGAGACAATACAAGAGCTCTTTGATGTGAAAAGAGGCCACAGAGGTCTGCGGTTTGAAGAGAGGCTATTCCGAGATGGCAGGCAAAGCAGAGCATTCTTTCCTGTCAACATCAAACCAAGAACTCACCCAGACAAAAGGCTAAGGGTAGCAGGTGCACACCCTTCAGGTTTGAGGATACTTCAGAAGTTGGAGGACAGGTAGCAGAGCTGTCACCCGAAAGGGTAGGTCAAGGTACAACATAGTGCACCCTGACTGCAAACAGGTTTTTAGAGACATAGGAATAGCAAAGGTTAAAAAACCAGAGTACACAAGGATGCACTGCAGAAAAATCATTTCTTACTCACAAAACGAACTATTTCAGCACAGGTGGCTGCCTGAACTGGGCATGTCTTTGCCAAACAAGCCCAAGGCAAGCTAGCACCCTGAAGCCCAGGCCAAGGTGAGTGATGCTGGATGCGGACACCAAGACAAGCAGCTTGCTGCAGCCGAGTCTATAGCCTTGGTTGTAAGTGTTGGCTGCTACGAGAATCATTCCTGTGGCCTCAGGGGACACAGTTCTACAGACAGCTCCCAAAGCCCCACGACGCTGGGAAGAGAACTCTGTGTGCATCAACGTGAAAAAGACTGCAGAGCGGATGAATCCAATGCACATAAAACTTGAAAGTTTCAGCACCATTTCTCGGGTCAGTCCCCCGAGATCAAAACCTGAAGAAGGGGCTAACGAGGGAAACAGTACCCAGCGTCAGTCCTTCCTGTGCACCAGGTCTAACCAGAAATGAATTTTGCTACCAATCGCTGGCACAACTGATGCGGTGGTGGAGGAACACATGTACATACACGTGTATCATGCCAGATAACCCTGAAAGGATTAGATGCCTTTTTCTGTTTGAACAGTCTGTCTCATAGGCAAAGGTCACCTCTAACGAGTCTTACCTGACCCGATTTTGATCAGTCCGTTGTGCTGAATGAAGATGGTGTCGCAAGTCAGGTTACCGTGGATGATGGGGGGATCACAGGAGTGGAGGTAGCTGGGGATGCAGAACAGAGCTCTGGTCAGGAGATGGCCGAGGCTGAGCCAGGAATCCCTCCCTCCATCCCTTCCCTGTCCCAAGCAACACCAGAAGAGAATGGGAGGGCGAAGGGCATATGCCAGGGATTTACAGTAGCAGGGGGGTGCAATTAAATGACTGTCCATCAGCCTCTAGGCTAGGAGAGTCACAAAAATTAAGCAATTGTCTCTAATGAACAACGTCCAGAACATGGGGAAAAAAGAAAGCTTTCTCTGATCATTTCCCAAGAAACTCAGGGTACCAGGGTTAAAGAAACCATTTCATCCATCCCAGCACTGCCAGGTGGGTGTGGAAAGGGTTCTGGTTTTACACCGAAAAGATCAGAGGCTTATTCCGGCCCCGCTGACAGGGCACCAAAAAGGCACTCAGTGCTGTACCAACACAACTGGTCATGCTTTCCAGCAGGCACAAATAAAGCTGGTCAGTGCTTTGAGGCCACCTGGTTTTGTGCCTCGCTCTGCTTGGTTTCACATTAGCAGCCTGCACAAATAAGGACTGTCAGCTCCCAAAAGCTTATTAGAACCCCAGCTATTTAACAACAGCTACATTTAGCCAAGCGCCACAGAATTTTCTCTGTGGAGCAGGAGTCTTGCTCTGACATCAGGGCTATTGTTTTTCCAAGGCTGTTATTAGCTACTTACCAACCCTGGCTCAGGTAGAGGAGTCTTAACATCAACACAAAAACCCCACATTCTATTCATCTGGGTTGTGCTAAGGTGGCTTCAGATGTGCATCATCAAGAGACGTATAGAACCACGTACACTTTTAACAATATCACACCAGGATAATTATGAAGCCACTGCATGCTACAGGGCCACAGCCTGCCGAGACTAAGACAGGTTTCCTCACTCCTCTCACGCAGAATTTGATTTCTCTGAGACTTCTTTACAACATCCTCTTGGCCATGGTTATAAAGTTGGATACTCTGAAAAGCCCCGTGATGCTCAGCTCCCACACTCGCTATCAGTCACAGCTGTTTGGATCTAAAACCTCCATTGCACATGGTTCTCTGTTCTAAAGCCTTCGCTAGTGTCTAACTGAAGACCCCAGGATTGTTACAGAAGTGCAGCCGACACTCTGCGGGCCACGACTGGGAGAAGAATCAGGCTGGGTGGCTGAAAGCGCTCTCCAGGCTCCATTCCGTGAAGTTTGTTACCATTTGGCAGCATGTATGTTTATAGCTTTTCATATTCTAGCACAAGAGAGGCTATACTTAAACAGATGGCCAGACCCCAAAACCCGTAACTCACATACCTGAGAGCAGAGAGGATCTGGGTACACCATCGCTTCCAGGCCTACAGACACAGGAGCAAGAAGGATAAAAATCATTCCAGGAAGAGGAACTACACCATAGTTCTGCGATTCACAGCCCGTTCACACGAAGGAATATATGCCCCATTCTGTGGCATCTGAGCTTTTACCCAGTACAGGTGTGTAGGAAGCAAGAGCTTAGAGGATCAGTACTCTCATGCTCAAGTTAGTTTCTACGTATTTGTATGGGTCAAGAAACAAACCTCCCCTCCTAACTCCTCTCATGCTCTTTCCTGTCTGCCCACACGGAAGGGTATGCGCCTGTCACACTGTGCATACAAAGATGCAGAACTGCTGAAAACAAAGCAGGCAGCAGTTCTGTGCTAAGAGAACCTGCAACTAAACTCGTTTACAGTAATGAAAAGGAGCCGCAGCCACACGTTCTCACCAGGTCGCCTTCTCATCAGGACCCTCTGCTGAAGGAGCTCTGCAGGGGCTGATGGCACCATGTGAACACAGGCATACACCAAATAGTTACCTTTTCATTCATCGTTTTGTGGTTTTTCTTTGTCTTCTTCAGGAACTGTTTCAAGCTCCCTGAAGACATATATTCCGTGATGAAGATCACCTGTAGGGGCAGTATGAGACATTATCCTCTGCTTCTCTACGTACCTACAGCACATACAGTGAGAAAACCCAACGCTCAGCTTTACTTACCCTGGCCTTGTTCTCCTTCACATCAGCCCAGTACTTGTGAAACTTCACAATGTTCAGATGTTCCAGCTGAATCAAGTTGTCAAACACCGCTTTAACTTTTTCCTTAACATCAGAAAGACAAAGACAAGTTACATCAGAGACCACATCAGCCCACATCATCCTTTCTTCTCGGGTCTTGGTCCCCTTAACAACTTCAAGCTCCTGTGCTAAGTACAAACAGCATCTGATTTCATCCTACACTGCACCTCAGCTGAGCATGGTTTGATCACCAAAATCAACAGAAGAGCCTATGGAAATAGCACAACAGCTCACATTTTCTGCACAGACCAGACTTAAGCTGAATTTGCTCATTTGAGCAGCACAGCACTCCAAATCCAGCCAGTAATCCACAGGAAAGGTCACCAACATCTATAATCCCACCCTCACACATTGTATCGTTCCCCACGTGTTGTCGGGAAACACATCAACTTACTTCCTGAAGCTTGAAGTTCTTCCGCTCGGAGAACTGAACCTCGTTCCACACAACTTCCACCCCCTCCTCAGTATCCATGGCCAGGTAGGCACTATCGATGCCGGGGACATTGCGCTGGTTCACCTGTGCAGGGAGGATGGAGACAGGAGTGAGCTGTAAGGCAGCAAGACCAGATTCTTACCACGCAGCCTTCACCTGAGTATTGGGAACTTTGCTCATTAACTTTTAATTAAATGAGCATTCCAGGGCAGGATTGCGCACATATATTTCAGGAATGGGACATACCCAAATGTGAAGACACTGTGGGCCACGTAAGCAGCAACGCCTGGGCATATTTGAGGGAAAAATTCTTTTACACAAAGGATGTTTTGTGGTAAAAGCTGCCTTTTGGCAACAATACGTTGGATTTTTATGTTTTATGATATCCTTAGTTAAATAACCAAAAAACCAAAACTCTCCAATCCCAACAAAAGGGATACAAAAAAGGTCTTAAAAACTCAGGCACAACTTTCTGGAGGAATTTTCTGAAGGTGATGAGACAAAAAACTCAAGAGAGGAAACTCATCACAGCAGAAAGAAACAAAGGGAAAGCCACAAGTTGGGAATAGACTCAGGAATGGATTACACAATTGAAACTGCTGCAATCATTTCTTTAGTTAATACATGCAGAAGTTAACCCAGCAGGAGCACATTCACAGCTAACATTAAAGACATAGACGAGCACTGAGAAAGTAAGAAGGTGAGGCAAGGGGACCTGAAGAAGCAAGAGTTTAAAGCCCAGCACGAGGATAGCGAGGGCTGTGGAAGAACCCAGTGCTCGAAGACCTGCAGAGGTCTAAGATGAACAACACTCCCAGCGGCAAAGTTTACCATAATACTGTTTTTCCTCAGATATATAGTAGCATCCAAAGATGTATATGGGTTCCTTCCTCCAACATCCAGAGCATCCTGCTGTTCTGCAATGCCTTTTACAGGCTATTTCACAGGCACACAGAAGTTACAGTCACGGTTAAAGTCCTACTGCACCATCAGCATCCGTTTGCTGGAAGCTTCTCACCATAGATGAGGGCTTCCTCAGAAAGCCCTTCCCCTTGGCAGCTACTTTTAACGTAATCAAATTTACTCAATGTTATGCTAATGAGAACTGACCCAAATGTTCTGCCATCCACAAAACTTAAATGAATTAAACACCACACTACAGGAAATAACCACTGGTGAGGGACTGGAAGGCACGTCCTCTGGGGAGTGACTGAGGGCTCGCAGGTGGTGTCCTTTGGAGAGCAGGGGGCTGAGGGGACACGTCTGGCCTCCCGAGGAGGGACGCGGAGAGGGAGGTGCTGGAGCGACAGATTGCTCAGTAACTGAGCAGTAAATTACTGACAGAACCAGATGCAATGGGTGACACAGGTAGCAACAAAGAATATAGGCCATAATTACCTAAAGACAGCCTGAGTTACAGAAAATAGCTGTTGAAAACAATCACAAGAAAGGAACAGCTTAGCATGAACAGTCCCATTCCCTTCCCACCCCTCACCTACTGCAGAACCGAAGGGTGAAAGGTCTTAGATTTGATTTAGGGAGACATTCATCATATCTATTATAAGAACTTGATTTGATACATATATATACACACACACATGCTGATACCGACATCTAAATACCAGGCCAGGCCTGGTATTCATCATTACCAGGTTTCATCATTAAAGAAAGCTGAAAGAATGAAGATAACTAAGGACAGAACATTTACTCCTTGAAATTTTTCATGTAAGAAATAGCTTAGAGATGACAGCAGTATAAGAATGCCTAGTACAATTAAGTAAAGCTGAATGCCAAAATACTTTAACTTAAAAAAAGTTTAAACAAGCCCCAGCCAACAGAAAGGCAGGTCCGTGTCAGCACTGCAGGGGCAAGAGGAAAGCCATGATTACTGACCCCCGGTGCCCATCCTTCCCTCTATGTTCTCTTCCTTCAGCATATCTGCTGCCTATTCAAAGGCCTTCTGGCTTTACTGGACTAATTAAGTCCCCAAGTACTGACAATAACTCAAAATCATACAGCCAGTGGATGTGGATTTATCATATCTGCTCCCACTTCTGGGCAAGTTTATCAAACGTAAGTAATTTCCATGACTCATAGGCACCAGATATGACTCAAGACACCAAACCCATCTGACATCACTGACGGCAATTCTCATTTCAAGAGGAGTTTCAACAGCTCAGGCAGAAGAGTAAAAGGGGAAAAATGCAGACAGACAACTGAAAAGGTGACAGCAAATTCCTCCTTTGTTCAGGTTGCCCAATCACTGTTCCAAACCCCTCTCCACGCTCAGCAAAGTGGGATCCTAAACCCCCACGAAAGCATGCTCTGGCGCTTGCCCCCTGCCCTCCCAAAGGCTGTGGCTGGCTGTTGCCCCCAAGCAGCGACTGGTGAATGATGGATGGTTACAAGCTTGGCTGCTCTGTTTAGAAGCAAAACCAGAGGTTGTTGTAGGAATATAAATTTCAACTTCGCCGCAAACCTGACTGGGCAAGAGGAAATAAAAATGGCATGTTCAAAATGCTGCCCTCCGTGCCTTGCCCTGAAGGACAAGGAGAGCAACCAGCAAGGTCCCACCAGCAAGGTCCCTTGTCTGGTATGGCCATGCCCTGAAGAGACGACAGAAATGCTGTTCTTGCCCCAAAGAGCGCTCACAACCTGGGCATCAGCACAGGATGGAGATGACACAGGTCATCATCTCGCTTTACCCTAGCCTCCTGTAAGCTCTGTCAAGTAATTTAAGACTGACTGTTTTAACTTGATTAATTTTCAGCGGTCTTTTATGACCCAGACCAAAGACAAGAAGCTGCCAATGACTTACACTGAAGTGACAAAACCAGACTGGCTCCAATAAAACACCCCGTGTTCCTGGAGATAACATATTCCTCTGAAGCCTTTCTTTTCCAGAAAGGCCATATAGACTTGGTAGCTTTTAAACCACAAACAAAGAAGTTCACTGAACTTGGTTTAGCATGAACCTCTGAAGTACGACAGAGCAAAAAGTCCCACAACCACAAAAACCTTACAGCACAAATACCAATGCAGCTGTTTGTCCATATACACAGAGGTAAGGGAACTCAAGAAGAATTTCAAGTAAATTTAAGTAGTTAAAGGGGAGCGGGGGAGAGAGATTTAAATGCTGTTACTTCAAGGCATAACTTAGCTCTATGGGAAAAAAGTCTGGAAGATGTATTTCCCTTAGGCAGGTTATTCCAATTGTCAAATGCATCTTTTTGGCAAAGCTCTCAAACATCTGGATATCTGTCACTGAAAGAACACTGACTTTTGGAGAGATGTTCTGCGGTTCACGTGATCTGTCAATTTTAGAAATACAGCCTAAGCCACAAGTGACAGCGATGAATTACAATCAAGAAAGAAAAAAAAAAACAAAAACATAAAAATTGGAAAAACACCCCACAATAATTAGAATATCAGTACAGAATGAAACTGCATGCTGAAGAAAAGAGATTAGGAAGGGCAGCACATCAGGCCCGATACTTACGAAAAGCTGTATACCTGGTTCCAAGTAGCATGAAAACGTTAAAAAGTTACCCTGGCCACTTGTTTAGGCCAGAGAAAAAGAGGAAAGCTCTGCTCAGCCAGCTCGGCAAAGGCTTGAGAAGGGAGACAACACAGCTACAGAGGAACATCACTGCTCACTGAACCGCGGTGAAACAAAAAGTAGCGTATTTACCAACAGAAAGAGGAAAGAAAAGCAGCTGTCTCAGAGACTGGAAGCTAATCTAGAGCGTAACCATGTCAAAGAAAGCAAAGGAAAGTGGGGGGTTGGGGAGAATCCAACAAAATAAGCCTACGTCATGTTTTAATTAAACTGACAGCACTGGCCTTTGCAATTATATTCATAGAAGTAAAATGCTTGGAAGATGTTAGTTTAAGAAGAAATACTAAAGTAACTAGTGTAATATAACAATCTCAAGGAAAGGAAGCTATCAGTACTGTTGCTACACAAACCCATCCACACAGCAAACAGCAGTGTCAAGAAGAGAAATGCAACAGCTAGAACAAGTAATAAGATAAAATACAGAAAGTCCCCTGCACCCTGGGCTGCATCCCCAGCAGGGCAAGGGGGGGGGATTCTGCCCCTCTGCTCCGCTCTGGGGAGACTCCCCCCAGTGCTGCCTCCAGCTCTGGGGCTTCAGCACAGGAGAGACATGGACCTGTTGGAGCGGGGCCAGAGGAGGCCACGGAGATGCTGGGGGGGCTGGAGCCCCTCTGCTGGGAGGACAGGCTGAGAGAGTTGGGGGGGTTCAGCCTGGAGAAGAGAAGGCTCCGCGGAGACCTTAGAAGACCCTTCCAGTTCCTCAAGGGGCTCCAGGAAAGCTGGGGAGGGACTCTGGATGAGGGAGGGGAGCCCTAGGAGGAGGGGGAAGGGTTTGACACTGAAAGAGGGGAGATGGAGATGAGATGTGGGGAAGAACTTCTTTGCTGTGAGGGTGGTGAGAGCCTGGCCCAGGTTGCCCAGAGAAGCTGTGGCTGCCCCATCCCTGGAGGGGTTCAAGGCCAGGCTGGACAGGGCTTGGAGCAACCTGGTCTGGTGGGAGGTGTCCCTGCCCAGGGCAGAGATGGGGCTACTGGATGGACTTTAAAAGGTCCCTTCCCACCCAAACTATTTTACAATTCTACATTAGCAATCAGCTTGTCTATGTAACCAAACGAACACATCTTTGCCATTTTCATAGAGAGTGAAGAGTCTTCCATGAGCTGGAACTTGCCCTCACTTGTAATTTCACACGCAACAGCTCAGAAGATGTTGTCTTGAGAAACAAGTCAAAACCAGACATGCTTTGATCACACACAAAGTATTCCTGTCACCCCCCCAGAGACTCCTGCTCCGCGCTGGCCACACGGCCAGGCTACGATGGGCAGAGCACAGCTCGGACCCAGTTCCACCCTGGCAGCAAGAATGGCAACCCTTCTGTAGCAAAGCAGGGAGTTTTGAGTCACACCACCGTCACCAGGCTGTAGCCCAGAGGCCAGTGCAGCCTCTCCAGAAGCATTTTGACAGCTCTGGTCAAACAACATACTGAGGGACAGGCTTCACTAAAAACTCACGTCAGATAACTCTCCAGTCGGTGGATTAGCAACTTTAGAAAACACAGAAGTATGACAAGAGTCAAGTTGCTTTGAACAGAAAAAGCACTGCTCAATATCGCACCGGGAGACACGCATCATTCCCGTCCATTTAATGGATAACGGAAATGAATACATCAGTTGTCTTCTGGGAGCCCAAAGGGACAAATGCTTGGTTTCATTTGGTGCTTCCCCACAAAAGAGCGATCCAACGGAGCCAAGGAGAGTTCAGTGTCACAGAGCTGAGCTATGGGAGTAGGAAGAGGCGACAAATTCCCCATCCCTAATTCCCAAAGGGAAACAGAAACAGCACAGCAAAATGAGGGAGTGGGGAAGAAACCCCAGTATCTACAAACAGAAACCATTCAGATAGAAGTCCAACAGGAGGGTTACGGTAACTCACCAGTACCTCTGTATTTACTGCACTGTTATTACCCCTGTACCATTATTAGAACCCTCCCTCATCAAACACCCGACACCAAGGACGTACCTCAGATAGTTTGTATCGCCCAGAACAGTCAGAAATAGAGCTGACTGGGAGGTTCTGGAAGTTCTCGGCACTGAACCCAGGGACGGAGAGCTCAGATGAGTGCCAGTAATGCAAAACACCACAGAGGAGAAAAAACAGAGAGGATAAACTCCAAGGTAGCTACTTTCATTCTGCTGCTCTGTGACACTTCCAGTTGGTAGAGAGATCTTCAAATCACTGCAGATAACTCTGAAAAACATCACTTTGTCTTCAGAGGTGTTAAAAGATCAGTATTAGGAATTACAAGGAAAGGAATAGAAAATGCCACAGAAATTGGTATGCTGTTCTAAGTACAAATCTGAAATAGGCTTGTAAAAGTCACCCATAGCACAGAATACAAATAGAGAGTAATTATTTCATGTTCCTGATAATACAAGAGAGAAAAAGCAGGCAATGAAGTGATTAAACATCATATTTTAAGGAGAGTGATGAGGAAGCACGTGATCCTGACGTATATATATAAAAATTAAACTGTAAAGCTGACTACCACGGGATATATGTCAGAAGCAAAACCAGCTGCAAGTTGAGATTAAACTAGCCATCTGAAACGGGTGAATTTAACTACTAAATACAACAGTCCAAATCAGTACCTGGCTCAAACTGCCTCAACTTCTGATCGTTGAGAGAATGTGCCACACCAAACATCATAGCAGTTTTTCCATTTTCTCCTGTTCACTTTCTTATTTGGTGGTTTAACAGCAGCAGCTCTGGCTCTGCCACCTGAACAGCTACAGCAGAATTCCACGTACGCAGCAGATACTGGTTTTCTATCCCGAAGGCTAGTATCGTAATTACACATTTTCTCTTTATTCTTGCTGCTGCTGTAATCACAATTTTAAAAGCTGCATTTCTCCACCTTCTGCATCGTAGCAGTTGTTCACTCAACTCCAGGCAGAGCTGCAGGAGTCTCCCTGAATTCACAGGCCAAAACAGTTTCGTCAAACTGCTGTGTGAAGGTGCCTGGGCAAGGGCTGTTCAGGGTAGAAGAACCACCTCAGTGACGGGAGGAACCGTGCCAGGCCAGGGAACCCAGACAGCCCAACCCTGAGGGGTGAGACACTGCACCCGGGGCTCCCAAGGCCACAAAGGCGAGCAATTAAGACATTGTCCCAATTAGGACAACCCATCTAGGCAACTCAACGGGAGAAACTCCTTCAGCAATATTATGCAAGCCAAGTGGAGACGCTGTGTAAAGGAATACAGGACTTCTAATAAGATGTCGGGGACAGGCAACTTTGGGATTGAACAAGAGTACTTGGGTACAACATTCATAGGATGTTTGAGGGAAGGGCCAAAAGCGTGGAAAAAGAAGGATCAAGGCGAGTTGCTAGCCAAGGCCTGTGCCTGGTCTTTTTGTTAAACTATTTTTCAAATGATTTTCTGTGCAAGCTTGCTGCTACTCTCCGTGTATGTGCACACACATCTGCTCATGAACTTCCAGCCAGAAAGTCTGGACAAAAGGTCTTGGGGCTGGATTTTGCAGAGACAGAGGGGCCTGGGAGACAGGTACTAGAGACACTTGTGACATGGGATTTTTCCCTGAGCACTGATCCTTAGGAACAGGGTACAGCTATTCGTGTCCCCCATGTTAACACGGGACACTTGGAAAGACACGTGCTCCCGTTGGTGCTCACCTGTGTCTGGCCGGCCACACTTTTGCAGCGTCCCTGTCTATCAGGATTTGCCACGCAGCCTCTCCGCAGGCAGGACCTGGGGTCGGAGATGGCAAGGAGACTCTCCCCTCCGCTGGCCCGGCAGTGAGCTCCTTGCCCAGCATGAGCCCAGCTCTAACACCTGACCACCACCGAACGGGCAGCAGTAGCCACCACATCGTGATCGCTTCCCCTGGGCCTCCCAACACAGGTCTGACAAGACAGAGCTGTGACGAGGGGACGGCTCTGGTGCTGCTGGTAAGTGATACAGACTGTGTTATTTATAGCAAGGGCTCTGTAAAGAACACGGAGCAAACCCTGTCCCTCGGTCACAGGCGCTGGAGGTGCTGGTCACGCTCCAGCCCACCCAGGAAAGCGTCAGAGCTGCTCCGGCCACGCTGCTCCCCAGCCCTCTGATACAGGAACAGGACAGGACTGCTGACAACCAGCCCAAGGCAAAGGCACAACCCCCTCTACGGCCTGCAATGCCCCTCGTCTCCTTCAAGCACATCTCAAGGGTTCCAGATGAGCCCATGAAAACGTTAAAGGCTGCACAAACTCCCTCTTTTGAGCATCTTCCCAACGGTCAAGTAAAATCATAAAAACTGCAGCACGACATTGGTTTTCTCCACCAGCTGGAAAAAAACAGGTCCATTGCCAAAGCCCGTCCAAAATCTGGCAGCCCTCCGAGCACCAGTTTGCTTGGAGAACCTCTGCAACCCGTCCTCGTCCAGCAGCAGAATCCAAAGCTCAAAGCATCTCGAATGTCTCGCTTTCCCCACAGACAGAAACTCAGCTGTGTGATAGGAAAAGAAGGACTGGGGCTTGTCTTTTCCTGCCTCGGCAAGTGTCTTTCCAGTCACAACAGCGGCTAAGGAACCAGACTCGAGCATCACAGAATCCAAAGACCCAGTCTATCGGCATTTTCTCTCCAAGAATCCTGCACTCCTTGAAGAAACGTAAATCCAGAGGTGCAAAAGTCATCAACCAGCTCCAGATGAAAAATTATTCCAGAAACTAAGACTCCCACTAGGAGTGAAAAAGACAACAAAGAAGTAAAATAAAGACGCAGTAGACCCAGCACTTCATTTAATGTATTTCTGGGGCCAGCTCCTCCTTTAACACTTGACAGCGGGACCTTGGATCAAGAGCATCTGTCATCCAGCCACCAAGGGACCACCTACCCAAATAACAGCAAACTCTTTCAAAGAAAAAGAGAAGCAAACTAACAGCAGTGGGGCTGCCTGTGTTAATTTTCTGAACTTCCAGCAACAGTATACAAAGAAGAACAGCAAGACTGAATGCTGTACCAGGACGTACTCACAGGCACAGCGCGTACTGCCTCAAATCCTTCTCTCAAGTCCCGCACCTGACCTGGTACCCGGGTCCAGATGGAACTCCATCACCCTGCCTTCACCTGCACGCCAGCGTACAGGAACCTAAGGAGGACCGCACCTCCCACCTAGTGCGCCCGACAGCGGAAACCACCAGCGACAGGAAAACAAGGATTAATCAACACGTCAACCACTGTATGCACAGACACGCTTATATACAAGGGACTTGTCTCCAAAATGAACCCCTCCATCTCAGCAGCCGCTGAAGCGGGGGCGTAATGTGGAAAGTGCTCCCGCAGCTGAGCTTACAAAACGGTTAGTGACACCTCAAGCACAGAACAACAACCAGACAACAATAAGGTCACTCCTGTCTCAAGGGAGGTTGTTGATGGCTGGCAAGAACTCAGGCGTCACCTTTCAGCCACACACAGGTTTTAGACTCTGTGGGACAGAAGTACAACCCCTCCCGTGGCACCCGCGCAGGGCGCAGCGAGTCAGCGCTTGGGTGGTTTCCAGCCGAGGGACTGAACGGTTTGTCCCGGTGCCTGCCGTTATTCTCCCGGTGTGACCCAACACACGGTCAGTGACATCGATCGATACAGCTCAGGCTGGGCTACTGCTGCTGACACATCACCACGTAACTCACAGCCCCGCTCACTCGGCTGTGCTGAGACTCCCCCCCGCCCCGAGTCGGTAACTCCGGTCACACCGAGCACACCCCGCCCGGTGCGCTGCTGCGAGCTCCCGCGGGACCGGGCGGCTGCAGCGGGACAAAGGCGGGGGAAGGGCCGGGGTTCCACCAGCCCCCGGGGCCCCGCCCCGGCCCCCGGTACCGCTCCCAGCGCCGGGCCGGGACCCGATACCGGCGGAGCCG
Organism: Numenius arquata; assembly: GCF_964106895.1. Classification (NCBI taxonomy): domain Eukaryota; kingdom Metazoa; phylum Chordata; class Aves; order Charadriiformes; family Scolopacidae; genus Numenius; species Numenius arquata. The sequence continues at coordinate 61,871,670 of NC_133584.1, read as the reverse complement.
CCGCCGGCGCGAGGGCCTGGCTGGGCGTGGCCAGCGCGGCCAGCAGCCTATGGGAGCGGGCGCTGGTGATGTAACGCTTACCACGCCCTGCCATTGGCTGGCGCAGCCGTCCTTCGGGGAGCCGCCCCGCCCCGCCCGGTGCCGCCCCGGGGCCGGAGCGCTCCCACCGTGGCGGGGGAACGGGCCGGGGGGGGGTGGTTCCCGGCGCCTCGAGGAAACGGCGGGACCCGCACGGCCTCCGCAGGCCCTTCTGCCGCCCCACGGCCATTCCAGGCGCTGCGGGAGGCGGGGCCTGCTCGGGCGGCGAATTCCACCGAAATCCGCTCATTTACGGCAAATCCGGAGCGCTTAACGCCCTGCCCGGTGACACGGACCGTCTGCTCCCCGCGCAGCCCCTGGGCGACGTCCCCGCGGCTGGAAAGTTATTTTTGATAGCTGCAGACTTTTTGTAACCAGCGGAAGGTTGGTCGCACCTGACTTCTGCAGCTATCAAAAATAACAACAAATACAGCACAAGAGACGCTTCCCTCTGGAACGCCAGGATGCTCGGAAAGCAAAGCTGTTATTCCAAAGTAAACTTCGTGCTGGCAGCGGGAGAGGTTTACTCCCAGGAACACACCAGTCTGAAAGCTGAAGACGGCACAAAGAGCGTGATGTCGTACGGTTAAAGCCAATTAATGCCAATTAATGCCACTCCACACGCCGGGGTCTAACCACGTCACACATTTACATGCAAGATTAAGAGACAAAATGGAGTTTAACTGCGTGATCACTAGAAGCCTGTGTTTTCCCTGCAGACCTGGGAGACGGGGCCCCCGCGCGGTACCGAAGCGGGTATCGGGCAGCACCGAACCAACACTCCCTGCAGGGAGGTGATACAGCCTCGATGGGTGAGGGCTCGAGAATCAGAGGCCCTGAGTTTACCCCAGGGACAGTCAACAATTCGTTTTGTGGCCTTCAACAGCCATTCCTCTCTCTGTAAGGTGGAATAAAGCTCACACGTCCAACACGCAGAGGCGGCTTGCCTTCAAACCAACCAGCCACCCTCATTCTCAAGCCAGAAGACGGTAATTTAGCCATGCCGAAATTTTAAGAAACTTCTTGTGCTTGGGCCTCAACTTGTCTGCAGATGGAGAAACTGAAGTCTAAAGAAAATACTAGAGTGTATCAAATCTTGCATTTATATAGGAGAGTACAGAAAAGTCTGGAAGGAAATTTATCTTTCTATGTCAAAATGATGAGTATTGAGTAAAACATATTGAAAAGATTACACAAACTGAACATCAGCTTTGTCCCCCAATGTGTGCCAATTCAGCACAAATCACAGGAAAAAGCACTTCAGGTTATCATCAGGAACACGCTCTGGAGAATAGAATTAAAGCTTCATACAGACACCCTCCTCACTGTAACCCAAACTGTACAGCTTCACCAGAAAAGGCACATTCTCACCACCTCATGCCAGGACTTGGCTTATGTTAACAAAACCAAGACAGCTTTCTAGCAAGCAAAGGTAAGGAACCGCGGGGAATCCTTGACCTTACTTTGACCTCCAAATTTACATCAGAATAAATGACACTGTCACCACCACCAGAGTTTGAACTACCCTGTGTCTACAATAATGGATAAAGCAGACAAATGTCTGTGCTCAGCCCTGACTTGGCCGAGAAAAGCTACATCAGCACTTGTGCCGCAGCGTTGGAGTTGACATTTGCTGTCTTTCAGCAACTACCACAGCTTACACAGCTTACCCAGGCAGAGCAGGTTTCACTGAGCCAACGCGGAGCAGAAACCAGTTTGTGGAGACAGCCCCCAATAAGACAAACAGAGCAGAGCAAAGAGTGGAAAAAGGGAGAAGTCCAAAACAATAAGATCTAATCTGCTTGTGTCATCATACAGGAGACTTCTGATATACACACTGAGAAGTGGATGCAAATCAGACAAGCCAAGAAACAAGTCTGCATGAACTGGCTATGCTTTATCCTAATGGAAGACTTCAAAGCAAAGCAAAACCAGGGCAAAATTCAAAAAGCAGATGAAACTGGACAACTGATTGCCTCCGCAGCAGGTACCATTCCCTTCACACTCCCTAGCAAACACCAAGGACTATCTAGCTGTTGCTCTTCATTATTCCTAGAGCAAAAGACTTATGAAACAAGACACAGAGAGGAGCGTGGGACGCGCCCTGCTCGGCACAGCAGCACCTGGCCCTGACACCACCTGCACAGAGGAGCGGGCAGCACGATGGACATGCAGGGAGAGCGGCGGGCCCCGCTCCGGCCTCCGCACTGCCAAGCCTGAGGAAGGATGGCCTGGCAGCTGGCGAAGGGCGATCCATCTCCCTGAGGCCCCGGGAGCATGACGGGCCCTCGGCACCGGGCCCGGGCTGACCCGGGACAGGTGGAAGGCAGGCAGCCGGCGGGGAGGATGAGCGTCCGCCCAGCCCGGGCTCCCCCCCTCCGGCGCACCCGGCACTGACCTCCTCCCGCCGCTTCTGCCAGCGGCCGCACGGCGACTCCTCCAGGATCTCGGACTCGTCCTCACTCTCCTCCTCCTCCTCCTCCGGGGGCGCCGCGGAAGTCACGGGCGCAGACACTGAGGTCATCCCCGGCCCGGACGACGTCGACTCCGGCTTCGAGTCGGAGCCGCTGCTCGGCACCTGCTTGGACTCGCCCTCCGACATGCTGCGGTCGCACAACCTGCGGGCCAGAGGCGCGGGCCGTGAGGCGCGGCGCGGCGGCTGTGAGGCCAGGCCAGGCCAGGCCAGGCCCAGCGGGCCGGACCGGGCCGCGCCTCGGGCCTGTCAACGGGAGCCGCGGCCCGCACCTGCTGGCGGCACCCGACCGCGCCGGTTCCAGGCTGAGGTGGCGGGCAGGAGAGGGAAGGGGGATGTGGGGCGGGGGGTCGCGCGCTCACCGGGCTCGCCCAGCGCCTCCCGGTCCCCGAGCGCGTCGCTGCTCCGCCGAGGGGCCGCCGCCGCCGCCAACCGCCGCGCTGCGTAACGCGCCGTCCGGGGCGGGCCTGCCGCGCGCCGGCCAATCAGAGACCTGGAGCGTGCCGTCAGCCTCCACGAACGCGCCGGTGGGCGGGGCTCTGCGGTATATAGTGCGATAGAGGGCGCCCGCGCGCGCGCGCTGCGCGACGGGCCGTGCAGCGGGGCAAGGGGGCGGGGCCATTCGGCC